>NC_134353.1:73064907-73374907 GCF_048569485.1 Anomaloglossus baeobatrachus | reverse complement strand
ACAGACCCCACCCATCTGAACCTTCCCTTCCATCGACATCTGTCCCATCCACCTGCGCTGGAGCTTCCCGTGAGACTTCATTACCTGAAGCTGCTGGTGATGAGATAGCTTTTCCCCTACCCCACCCCTCTGACACTGCTGCCCTCAGTAGAACACCTTTGGGTTCTGGGCGTCAGCGTCATAGTGGTCAGGAAAAGAGCTATGCGCCCGAGTTCTTGCATCTAAATGCAGCCTTCCAGAACGCCATTAAATTATTAGCCGAACAAAATCGTTCATCTTTTAGCTTCATAAATGCCAATATGGAAAAAAATACACACGAATTGTGCACGCGTCTGGACAGGCTGCATTTAGATGCAAGTAAATCACCCAATCATTGTTTTTTTCAAGCTGTACTAGAGCGCATGGAAAAGCTATCTCCTGACCAGCAGATGCATGTAATGCAAGCCACACGGCAGGCTCTGGCGCAGGTTTCCTCCCAACCACCTCCACCCACCCCTCCTCCAGCACCTGCCCCCCCTCCAGCCATTGTCCCTACTCCCCCTGCTGCCCAGTACCAGCCTGCTGCCCCGTACCAGCCTGCTGCCCAGTACCAGCCTGCTGCCCAGTACCAGCCTGCTGACCAGTACCAGCCTGCAGCCCAGTACCAGCCTGCGGCCCAGTACCAGCCTGCTGCCCAGTACCAGCCTGCTGCCCAGTACCAGCCTGCGGCCCAGTACCAGCCTGCGGCCCAGTACCAGCTCCCAACCACATCTGCCCCTACACTTCCTTCCCACTACCACATCTCGCCTTCCACACCCATCATGACCCCAACTCAAGCCACTAATTCACCCGCCACCTCTTCTGTCTCCCAATCCCTCCACTCCACCCCTCAATCCTTACCAAATCCCATCCCATCTCCTGGTTTCCCTCTTGGTTTCTCAACCACACCTTCACCTTCTGTTACTTCCCCACCACCACCACCAACACCACTTTCCACCCTCAATACTCCAACTGTGCGTGTGTTCCCACCTGTCAGCCCCTCCAGTACTATCTCCACCCCAAGCCCAAGATATACCAATTTATAATTTATTTATGTAATAAAAATAAAAGTTTTTTGTTGAAAAGTATTTATTTGTTCTTGATTTTTTTGGTGTGAATATTATTTTGCAAGTTAAGTTAATAATAAAGGTAATACAAAAACATAACATGTTGTAATTTGACGGTGTAAAAATTACAAATTTTTAAAGCGAGTGAAAGATTAAAATTAACAAGGTTAACAAGATATTTTTTAATTTATTTTTAACTATGTTTATTTGTTATAAAACTAAACAAAAATCTTATACCATTTGATCTTGCCAATCTACTCTACCTTCTGGGGACACAAAATAGTCAGCATATTTGTCACGGATTGTTGAACAGGCAACACTACTCCTAAATCCAGGACTGGTGTAGTCAGACAAAGCGGTGGATTCCAAACTCTGGTCATCCAAGGACAAAGGTTCCTTTGTTAAAACAAAATTGTGTAGTACCACACATGCTTTCACTATTTCATCAACAGTTTCAATGTTTAAATTAATGGCTGTTAACAACACTCGCCATTTGCTGGTTAGTATCCCAAAGGAGCATTCCACCATTCTTCTGGCTCTGGATAATCTGTAATTATATATTTTTTGTGTTTGCGTCAATCCACGGCTTGCATATGGCTTCAACAGATGTTGGGAGAGTTGAAAGGCTTCGTCGGCCACAAAAACAAAGGGCATTGGGGGCTCACATGTGCCAGGAAGAGGTCTTGCAGGAGGGAAATCAAAAGTATTCCCATAGATTCGCCGCCCCATTGGGGACATTTTAAAGACCTGAGAGTCATTGGATCTCCCATATGCGCCAATGTCCACTGAGATAAATTTGTAGTCCGCATCCGTTATTGCCATTAGGACAATTGAGAAATACTTTTTATAATTGTAGTATTCTGACCCCGAAGCAGCAGGTTTCACAATTCTTATATGTTTGCCGTCCACTGAGCCAAGGCAATTTGGAAACTGACAAATGTTATAGTATTGTTCAGCAATTGCAAGCCATCTGTCCCTGGTGGGCTGGGGGATGAAATCCTCATGGAGGCAATCCCACAAGGCTTGGCAAGTGTCTCTAATGATTCCCGAGATGGTGGAAATTCCTAGTCGAAACTGATAGTGGAGGGACGAAAGCGACTCTCCAGTTGCAAGGAATCTGTAAAGGAAAGACAATAATTAGAAAAAAATAATAGCAAACACATTACAGTTAAAAGTCAATTTACAGGAGGATACAGTTCTAAAAAAAAAAAACTTACCTAAGCGTAACCAGCAAACGCTCCTCGGGTGTTATAGAGAACCGGCTGTAGGTGTCCGTTTTACGGATGTTGTCCGCAACAAGGCCAAGGAGGACGTCAAAATTATTCACTGCCATCCGGACATAGCTTGTGAATTTTTCATGGTTTCCACGGAGCTCCAGGTATAGGGTTGAAAACACCCCACGTGTCAGTCTCTGGGCAGTCAGGGGATGGATCCAAAAGCGTCGATGTCGCTGACGCCTCAGTCGCTGTCGCTCCTTTTCTCTGACGATGATAGCCAAGCGATTTGCCTCAAATATAAAATCTGCAGTGATCTTTGTGTAATTTGCAAGAATAGCATCCATGGTTTCTGCTTGTCTCTGTCTTCATTCTGTAAAATATGCTTCAAAATACTGTATATATACTATATTTTCCCAATAGCCAATCAGAATACGGAACTCGTTAATTGTTTGTTTAGTGTTAAAAAAACGGATCCGTAAAAAAACGGACATAACGGATGCAAAACGGATGCAAACCGGACCCACCGGATCCGTTTTTTTCCGGATCCGTTCACAACGGATCCGCTTAAAACCGGATCCGGTGGGTCCGGTTTGATCCGGTTTGCACAACAAAACCGGAAACGTTGGATACGGCAAAAAAAAGGACTGTACCTGAATACAGAAAACTGATGTGTGAAAGTAGCCTTAGCCAGATGACAGGGCTGGACACTGTAGATAACAGGCAGCCAACTGGGAGGAAGAGACCAGACCTGGGGGAGGAGACAGTGACCTGGGGAGTGTGGGCAGTCTGCAGAAGACAGTCATAAGAGTTTAGGAGGAGGAATTAGTAGGTAGATAGTCTACAGTAGGAAGTGAAAGAGGAAGGGTGTCAAGATAGACCAGAGACTCTTGAGAGACATAGAAGGAGAGAAAGAGACTGCAAACACCTGAGTTGTAAGAACAGCCACTCAGAGGAGGAAAGTAGCTGTGGTGTGAAAGAGCAAACCCCAAGGACAGAGGGGCCCTGTGGGTTGGACATCCAGGGCTCACAGTACTTTGCACGCACGGGGTGCAGATCCCAGAACAGACATGGACTTCAGGCCCTCTGTTAACTCTGCCAGGCTGGTGGGTTTCCAGGACTCATCTGCCACCCTTTAACGTCCGAAGCATCAGCAGCAAAGTGAGGACCGGGACACATTCCCTTAAATAGTCCAAGATGCCTTCGGCAGGACCCAAACTCCAGGAGGACCTCCAAGTGTTCCACGCCAGGGAGGACCCACATACACAGGGGTGCACAGGTGGAGAGTGGCATCAGGTTGGCAAGCACAGCTATCAAGACAAGGGCGCACCTGGAATCCAGTACGTCTCAGGGCGTCGAACCAGTGAGTAAACACCATCAAACTGCTCTCCTTGCCTAGACTGCTTCATTACCGCGCGCCTCCACGTTAACCCTTCACCTACCCCTGGGGAAAAGCCCTACTCGCTTACAGGGCTCCACCATCCACGCTGCCCCCATCCATCATCCCCAGTGGGAACCTGCAGCGGCGGCACTATCATCCCTGGCCGCAAACCACGAGTGGCGTAGTCAGACTTTTATTTTTCATTTAAAAACTGTTCGTCGGTGCTCCCGGGTCAGGGACCCCCTCGAGTCACGGACCGCCTGGATCTGAGCAGCTCGGCTGCCTCGGGGCGTAACATTTTTTTGGGGCTAATTATATGTGGTAAAGGCTGTGTGTACTTTTATTGTAAATAAACAATGTGCATGTATTTTTTTTTCTTTCTCTCTCTCTGTCTCTCGTCAGTGCCGCCATGTCTCGTCATGTCTCGTTAGTGCCGCCATGTCTCGTCATGTCTCGTCAGTGCCGCCATGTCTTGTCATGTCTTGTCAGTGCCGCCATGTCTCGTCAGTGCCGCCATGTCTTGTCATGTCTTGTCAGTGCCGCCATGTCTCGTCATGTCTCGTCAGTGCCGCCATGTCTCGTCATGTCTCGTCAGTGCCACCATGTCTCGTCATGTCTCGTCAGTGCCGCCATGTTTCGTCATGTCTTGTCAGTGCTGCCATGTCTTGTCATGTCTCGTCAGTGCCGCCATGTCTCGTCATGTCTCGTCAGTGCCGCCATGTCTCGTCATGTCTTGTCAGTGCCGCCATGTCTCGTCATGTCTCGTCAGTGCCGCCATGTCTCGTCATGTCTCGTCAGTGCTGCCATGTCTTGTTATGTCTCGTCATTGCCGCTATGTCTCGTCGCTCAACGCAACATCGCTTAAGGCATGGCGATGCCAGGCAAGGGCGGTCATACCCGGCCACGCCTCCTTACTGCTCCGTGTTTTCACAAATGTGTAATTTAAACCACCAACACCTCATTATACCTGGCTGTGGTATGGGTAGCACAATGTTTGACTGGGAACAAAATTGTGCTTACTCAGCCCACAATTTGGGTTCCGCCCACACTGTTGTCCCTGGTTACCATGGCTATGATGTGGGCGCGAACTGCGGCTGCGCAACTGACAGTGCTGCAGTGCATTGTGGGATACAGTTACATCTGCAACTGACAATTATGTATGTAGATATATAATTTTAAAATTTAAATAAATATTTATAATGAGTGCAAGACTGATGTAAAGGTTTGGCCACATAGTGTGTCCCTTACATGTAACTTGATGTTCACTGTCAAAGCTGATCTATCTACTATACATATGTATAGGAGTAAAGGCCTTATACAAAAAAATGTGAGACACACAGGGTGATAATATCAGGGTTAATGAACAGGATAGATAAAAAGAAAACTTATCACAATATCAGATTATAATACATCAAAACCACTTAAAATGCCTTAAAGGGATTGTCCACTACTCTGCCAACAACTTCTTTGGTACTATTTTCCGCCTTGTAAACTAAAAACACCTTATACTCACCTCCAGAATTGGCGGAATTCAAGTGATATTTGTGCTGAAACCCCATTGATATGCCACATTGGCCCTGGAGCCAAATATGCAGCTCCCAGATGTCCAAGGTTTGTCCGAAGGAAATAAGAGCCCATTAACTACATACAGTTAGGTCCAGAAATATTTGGACAGTGACACAATTTTCGCGAGTTGGGCTCTGCATGCCACCACATTGGATTTGAAATGAAATCTCTACAACAGAATTCAAGTGCAGATTGTAACGTTTAATTTGAAGGTTTGAACAAAAATATCTGATAGAAATTGTAGGAATTGTACACATTTCTTTACAAACACTCCACATTTTAGGAGGTCAAAAGTAATTGGACAAATAAACCAAACCCAAACAAAATATTTTTATTTTCAATATTTTGTTGCGAATCCTTTGGAGGCAATCACTGCCTTAAGTCTGGAACCCATGGACATCACCAAACGCTGGGTTTCCTCCTTCTTAATGCTTTGCCAGGCCTTTACAGCCGCAGCCTTCAGGTTTTGCTTGTTTGTGGGTCTTTCCGTCTTAAGTCTGGATTTGAGCAAGTGAAATGCATGCTCAATTGGGTTAAGATCTGGTGATTGACTTGGCCATTGCAGAATGTTCCACTTTTTTGCACTCATGAACTCCTGGGTAGCTTTGGCTGTATGCTTGGGGTCATTGTCCATCTGTACTATGAAGCGCCGTCCGATCAACTTTGTGGCATTTGGCTGAATCTGGGCTGAAAGTATATCCCGGTACACTTCAGAATTCATCCTGCTACTCTTGTCTGCTGTTATGTCATCAATAAACACAAGTGACCCAGTGCCATTGAAAGCCATGCATGCCCATGCCATCACGTTGCCTCCACCATGTTTTACAGAGGATGTGGTGGGCCTTGGATCATGTGCCGTTCCCTTTCTTCTCCAAACTTTTTTCTTCCCATCATTCTGGTACAGGTTGATCTTTGTCTCATCTGTCCATAGAATACTTTTCCAGAACTGAGCTGGCTTCATGAGGTGTTTTTCAGCAAATTTAACTCTGGCCTGTCTATTTTTGGAATTGATGAATGGTTTGCATCTAGATGTGACCCTTTGTATTTACTTTCATGGAGTCTTCTCTTTACTGTTGACTTAGAGACAGATACACCTACTTCACTGAGAGTGTGTAGACACGTAATTGTCTCCAATGCCAGACGTATGTAGACTACAAACATAATAATGACAGGACTAATATGTAAATTACAAAAATATTTAATAAAAAAAGGTTCAAAATAACAGGTCGTTAATAATATTCTTTTATGTCTCACAGGTGTGCCAAAAATTACAAGAAGTACCAGGCTTCAAACTTAATTAAAAAGATCATAAACAGGATTAACAAAAGAAAAGAAAAAACTCCACATGTGAACGGTAATTAGAACCGGTGCTGGCTGACGACATCGGGGTTGGTTCTGGCACATGCGCCTGTTGGCTGAGTTCGGCCGAGGTGCACATTGACTGTGGCTGGGATGTCACTACATATGCAAGTTATGGCAAACACAGTAGTGAAAAGACGTGGGGTAGGTGCTGGACAACTAAGGGGTATTTTGCACGTTGCTACTGCGATCTCGTCGGGGTCAAATCGAAAGTGATGCACATCCGGCGCCAGTAACGACGTTGCAACGTGTAAAGCCTAGAAGCACCGATAAACGATCGCAAAAGCGTCGAAAATCGGTGATCTGTGTAGTGTCGTCATTTCCATAATTTCGCTGCAGCGACAGGTACGATGTTGTTCCTCGTTCCTGCGGCAGCACACATCGCTGTGTATGAAGCCACAGGAGCGAGGAACATCTCCTTACCTGTGTCCCGCCTGCAATGAGGAAGGAAGGAGGTGGGCGGGATGTTTACGTCCCGCTCATCTCCGCCCCTCCGCTTCTATTGGCCGTCTGCCGTGTGACGTCGCTGTGACGCCGCCCGACCCGCCTCCTTAGGAAGGAGGCGGGTCGCCGGCCAGAGCGACGTCGCAGGGCAGGTAAGTGTGTGTGAAGCTGCCGTAGCGATAATGTTCGCTACGGCAGCTATCACAAGATATCGCATCTGCGACGGGGCCGGGTACTATCGCGCTCGGCAACGCTACAATCGGCTAGCGATGTCGCAGCGTGCAAAGTACCCCTTGCTTAAAGTGCACCAATCAGGATTTTCCTATATAACCTAAAGCCAGTGCTATATTGCTATCAGGCTGATTCTACCAGACATACCTTTAGTTGTCAGCTAGGATGTATAGGTTTTGAATCACAACCAAGTAAAGTTTGTAAAATGAGCAACTTTTTGAATGACAGCAGCTGCCGATCAGCTGATAGCTGGGGTGGGTGTTGATAGTGATTCTTGTGCTGTTCTATTTGTCTTAGTTAAAACTGTTATTTAATGTTTTTCATGCCTGTCTCTGCTGCCATCTACTGGTCAGACTTTTCAGCTCCTCTGTTTCTTTTGCCCAGCCCATGGGAGTGTCTTATGACCCTCTTGCATCACTTCCTGGGATTTTCATTCCAGCCAGAGCTTTTGTGAGAGCAAGATCCCTTATAGGAGCTACTAGAAGCAAAGTCTTCTGACCACGTAGTAGCTACAGAGGCAAGCATCACTGGAAGATTACAATGCCAGGTACTTGGATTACTGCACTCTGCATGTCCTAACCTTTGGAGAAAATAAACCACCATTGTTTCATCTCAGCTTGTGCATGTTTTCACTCTGGAGTGCTCAAGGTCCTGTCTGCCCCACCTATAGGAAAAACGAAGGTAAGACTCTCACAACCTCTCACAACTACGCACCTTCCATCGCCTTTAAGTGGGGACAGAACAGTCAGAAGACTGCTTAAAGGGAACCTGTCAGCAGAAATGTCCCCTAAAACCTAACAGATTCCCCCTCTGCAGCTCCTGGGCTGCATTCTATAAAGGTCCCTGTTATGATTGTGCCCACTTTCTGACCGAAAAAAAGTGTTTATAAAGTTGTACCTTTTTGGCTTCTGATTCTGTAAATCCGTCACGGGGGCGGGCTGCCTGATGGCCGTTATTCTGCCCCCTGGTCCTGTATGCCGCCCCCATCGCTGATTTCAATACTTCGGAACGCCGCCCACTGCTCCAGCCATCCCCGCGCATGCCCAGTGCCCATCTCTCGGGGATGAGCACTGTGCCCAGCGTCACCGCTGGTGACGTGCACGCAGGGTTAAGATTATGGGCGGTGCTGTGATGTTTATTCCTAAGCAACCGCCCATAATCGCGGGACCGCGCTTTCCCCCTCGGCCTGCTTCTTTCTGCGCAAGCGCGCTGCTGCTGACCTCACTTCGCCTCCTTCCCATCTTGCCCCGAGGCAGGAAGCAGAAGCAGGCCGAGGGGGAAAGCGCGGTCCCGCGATTATGGGCGGTTGCTTAGGAATAAACATCACAGCACCGCCCATAATCTTAACCCTGCGTGCACGTCACTAGCGGTGACGCTGGGCACAGTGCTCATCCCCGAGAGATGGGCACTGGGCATGCGCGGGGATGGCTGGAGCAGTGGGCGGCGTCCAGAAGTATTGAAATCAGCGATGGGGGCGGCATACAGGACCGGGGGGCAGAATAACGGCCATCAGGCAGCCCGCCCCCGTGACAGATTTACAGAATCAGAAGCCAAAAAGGTACAACTTTATAAACACTTTTTTTCGGTCAGAAAGTGGGCACAATCATAACAGGGACCTTTCTAGAATGCAGCCCAGGAGCTGCAGAGGGGGAATCTGTTAGGTTTTAGGGGACATTTCTGCTGACAGGTTCCCTTTAAGAGCTCAATACCCCAGCTACAGATCCCTAAGAGCCCTGTAACTTCCCCTGTAATCTGCCTAGCAACAATCCTTGTGCACTAGTCTGCCTGCACAGTGCATGCCTGGACAAGCCTAAGGGGAAGCTCTCCCATCTGCCACGTCCTGTGTCACCTCTGCTGCATTGTAAAGGGACAGTTTATGCACCTGCTGTCTCTCTCTTGCTATACTCCTTCTATAGACTTGCAGTACATTATACCTCATTACTGCACATCGCTGCACTGCGAACCCCAAGTTTTACTGAAGACACCTTGGGAATCTCATCAGGGAGTCCTTGCAGATCTGCACAACGATTTTTGGACCCCTATTCAAAAGTCAAGTTTCTTAAAGAGACAGTACACCTTAAATCAAAATGGCTGAAAAAGACCTTGGACAGTTCCCCACTGCTGAAACAGAGCAAATACAATCTGATACTGTCCATTATGAAGCACAGGAGGCAGAGCCCACGCTTTCAGCAGACCAAGTTGTCCGACCGAAGCGCTCTTCCAAACCCACGATAAAGGCCGCTGAAAACTATCACACTATGAAAGATGAGCTATGTGAACACCTGGAAGAACAGTGGGAACGAGTCACCTATTACATGTCAAGACTTGAATCCTCATCAGGTGATGCCACATGCTTACAAGCCGCTCTGGAACGGCTGAACACAGCTCATGAAAGATACAAGAGACTGTCAACAAGGTACATTACCTTTCTAAAAGACTCTAAAATTGATGATGCTCTTTCAGACCTGAGGAAGGCAGAAGAGGTAAACAAGGAAAGAGATGCCAAGGTGCAAGATGCCATAGACAAGGCCGAACACCGTATCTCTCACCAGCAAGAAACCAGATCACACCGATCAACCTCATCTAGACGTTCCTCTCGGTCATCCGGGTCATCATCCTCAAGAAGCTCAGCCCTGAGCGACAGGATACTAGAGGCCCGCATAAGAGCAGAGGAATCCAAGGTGAGACGTTCCTTCACAGAAAGAGAAGTAGAGGAAGAAGCCAAAAGGGCAGAAGCAGAAGCCCTTGCAAAAGCAGAAGCTGCTAAAGCAGAAGCCAAAAGGGCAGAAGCCCTTGCAAAAGCAGAAGCTGCTAAAGCAGAAGCCCTTGCAAAAGCAGAAGCCGCTAAAGCAGAAGCCCATGCAAAAGCAGAAGCTGCTAAAGCGGAAGCCAAAAGGGCAGAAGCGGAGGCTCGGATAAAGATTATTCGGTCACAGATGGAAGAGGAAGTTGCGCTAGCTAAAGTGAGACTACTTGAGCAAGCATTGATCCAAGGTCCTGATCCAGCTGACTCGCCACCACTGGAAGCAGACAATCCAGTTGATCGCACAAGAGACTATGTACTGAATCAGTTACCTGTAGCAACCCCGGTTTGCAGTACCGTCCAAGCCGACAACACCGAAACCTCCAACTTACCTCTCCCAGTGCTAGTACCACCTAAAGCACCCGAGCAAATTAATAAGTCACCAAGAGGTGCCCTCTCAAACACAGCCACCACAGCAAGATGGCAACCAAGTGTTTCCTGACCCACTTCCACAGCTCAAGCAGCGGTCATCAGAATCTACAGAGGCTAAACCACAGCTCAACCCTGCAGCAACGTCATTTTACCCGGGAACATCTCATCCATTCACGCCAGGCAGCCCATACGTCCCAGGGGCATCACGAGTCGTCGTGGCAACAAGTGGTGAGAAATCAGATATGTCTGAGTTTGCCAGGTTCATGGTGAGCAGAGAGCTAATCAACACTAGTCTCACGAAATTCGATGATCGTGCAGAGAGCTACAGGGCCTGGAAAGCAACTTTCAAGGCAGCCATCGCCAATCTCAACTTCACTGCGGAACAGGAGCTCGACCTCCTGATCAAGTGGTTGGGCCCAGGCTCTACAAACCGCATCAAGAGCCTCAGAACCGTCTATGTGGGACAAGCAGAAGCAGGTCTCGCTGCTGCATGGCAGAGACTGGAACGCACCTTTGGCAGCGCAGAAGCAATAGAGAAAGCCCTATTCAAGAGACTGCAGGACATCCCAAAGATCAACCTTAAAGAAGTCCACAAGCTTCAAGACCTAAGTGATCTGCTCATGGAGCTGGAGCTCGCCAAAAGAGACCCTCGTCTGTCTGGGCTGTGCTACCTGGATACAGCCCATGGAGTGAACCCAATCGTGGTGAAGCTGCCATACAGTCTGCAGGAGAAATGGGCAACGTCAGTCTCAAGGTACAAAAGAATGCATGACGTCACCTTTCCCCCATTTATTCAGTTCTGCAAGTTCATCGATGAGCAGGCCCAGATGAGGAACGACCCCAGCCTCGACTTCCTAGAGTTCAACACTTCGGCAGCCGCAACATCATCATCAAGGTATGAAGGTGCCATACACAAACGCAGAGACATTAAGAACACTGTGAGTGTCAGGAAGACTGAGCTACCATCACCTGCAGCACGCACAGATAAACAGAACACCATCTCATCACAAGATAAGTCTTTCAATCAAGAATGTCCCATCCATAAAAAACCGCATTCACTGAACAAGTGCAGAGGGTTTAGATCTAAAACCCTACAGGAGCGCAAGAAAGTCCTCACAGAGCTTGGGATCTGTTTCAAATGCTGCGCATCACTTGAGCACATGGCCAAGGACTGTAAATCCATCGTCAACTGTGAGGAGTGTCATAGTGAAAAACACGTTTCAGCCATGCACCCAACCCAGCTAGCTAGAGACACACCGGCTGCAGTCACCACCACTCCCACTCCAAGTCATGGCGGGGAGCCCAAGAATCAGACTGTTACGGGGGGCTGTCTGATAATAACTGAAAGGAGTATCAGACAGTCAGGGTCCACCGTGCAAAGACTTTGCTGCAGACTATGGCAGAGTGCAATACCTCTGTTAACTCACAGAAGGATATAATAAGTAAGTAAAGCAATTCCTCCCTTACTTGGAGGGTGTGTGGAATGATCTCTGTTAATAATCACAGAGACAAAGGCAATGTGTGCGAAATGGCACCTACCTAGGTCCGCTCTTCTAGTGGTGCAAAAGAGACGAACAGCAGCGTAAGCCGCACAAAGCTCCTACCTGCGTTCGCTCCACTAGTGTGCGAGGACACGAACCACTAGATATGGCACCTGCCTAGGTCCGCTCTTCTAGTGGTGCAAAAGAGACGAACAGCAGCGTAAGCCGCACAAAGCTTCTACCTCTGTTCGCTCCCCTAGTGTGCGAGGATACGAACAACTGCCAGACGCAGTATAAGGAACGTTACCCTAGCGGCAACGTCCACCTACGAGTAGAATCACAAGGCCCAGCCAGACCATGTGCCTCAGGCACCTGCCTATGTCCGCTCCCCTAAGAGGTAAGGATACGGACAGCAGCCGAAGCTGTAAGGTATAAGAACGCTACCCTGCCGGTAGCGCTCACCTAGCATAGACAGAGGAATGCCTAGAGGAACGCGCACAGAGCGTCTACTCATATGCATGAACCAAGAGGACTGAGCACCATGCGGCGTGTGTCAGGGTCTTATATAGACTCTGTGCCTCATCCAAGATGGAGGACACCAGAGCCAATCCGCTGCCAGAACGACAGGAGTGACGTCATGCTGGCCTATCACCGAGCAAGACGTCACAAGCACATGACCAGCGACCAATCGGCATAGAAGGTGTCAGAGACATGTGACCTCGTGTCAGCGATGATGTCACCCGCACATGTGCAATGGCTCCAAGATTGGACTTAGTCTCCAGCGCTCGCACATGTGCAGTAGCAAGAAATCTGGACTTAGTCTCCAGCGCTCGCACATGTGCAGTAGCAAGAAATCTGGACTTAGTCTCCAGCGCTCGCACATGTGCAGTAGCAAGAAATCTGGACTTAGTCTCCAGTGCTCGCAGCAACCGTAACAGTACCTCCCCCTCAAGGGCCCCCCTCCCGGCGACGCAGGTAATCGGCAACTAAGTCGGGAGCATGGACAGCCTCCTCAGGCTCCCAAGAGCGATGTTCCGGACCATAGCCCTCCCAATCTATCAAGAAGAACCTGCGCCCTCTAACCATCTTAGAACCAACTATGGCTCGTACCTCATAGCTAGAGCGAGAGGAATCAGAGGCAGGAGAGTGCACTTCACGAGCGTGAGGTAAAATAGCCGGCTTTAGCAGTGAGACATGGAATTTGTCATGAATCCTAAGATGGACAGGTAACTTCAATTGATAGACTACAGGATTTACCTGTCGAAGAACCTCATAAGGACCCAGGAAGCGAGGAGCAAATTTGACAGAGCTCACTCTAAGTCTCACGTGTTTTGCAGAGAGCCACACAAAGTCCCCTGGAGAAAAGACAGGAGCCGGGCGACGAAACCGATCGGACACCGTCTTCATACGGTCCTTAGCTGCTTGGATCGACTCTTGAGTCCGATCCCAAACCTCTCTGGCATTAGTTGCCCAGTCGGCCACAAGAGGAGGAGGTGCAGCAGCGGGAAACGGTACTGGTACCCTAGGGTGTTGCCCATTATTGAGTACGAACGGTGTCTGCCCAGTGGCCTCAGCCAGCGAATTGTTAAGGGCAAATTCTGCCCAGGGTAGGAGGGAGGACCAGTTATCGTGGTTCTCAGCAACAAAGTGTCGAAGGTATATAATCATAGATTGATTGGTACGTTCAACCAAACCATTAGTCTCCGGATGGTATGCCGAAGAGAGATTCAACTCAATTTGCAGAAGGCTACAAAGATCTCGCCAGAAACGGGAAGTAAATTGCGGGCCTCTATCACAAATGATACGATCTGGCATCCCGTGAAGCCTAAAGACATGCTTGAGGAATAGTTTGGCTAGTACCCTGGAAGATGGGATTCTCGATAACGGTACGAGATGAACCATCCGGGAGAAATGGTCCGTAATGACCCACACAAATCTATGTCCCTGTGAACATGGAAGATCACCCACAAAGTCCATGCCTACCACCTCCCATGGTCTATCTGGCACTGGTAAAGGATGCAAGAGCCCAGCCGGTCTCTGCCGTAATGGACGGTTGCGAGCACACGAGTAGCAGGAACTGACATATCTCTTGACGTGGCTGGCTAAGTGTGGCCACCAATACCACCTCTCCAGTAACTCTCGTGTCCGCCTAATACCAAAATGCCCACCCACCTTTGAGGTGTGGGCCCATGACAGTATATCATTCTGTCGATCAGGCGGAACAAAGGTCTTGCCCGGTGGGATTTGGTCTAACGTCACAGGGGAGAGCGTATGAAAAACCCTGGAGGGAAGGATAAGACGAGGTTCGTCAATCTCTTCCTGGGTAGAAAGCATAGAGCGAGACAGGACGTCTGCCTTGTTATTCTTACTCCCAGACAGATAGTTGATGGAGAAGTGAAAGCGGGAGAAAAACAAGGACCAGCGGGCTTGGCGAGGATTCAGACGCTGAGCGGTTTGTAAGTACGTCAGATTCTTATGGTCTGTATAGACCTGGAAAGGATGTTTCGCTCCTTCCAGCAAGTGACGCCACTCCTCCAAGGCTAATCTCAAGGCGAGCAGTTCCCTATCCCCAATGGTATAGTTTCTCTCTGCCGGTGAAAAGGTTTTAGCAAAGAAGAAACACGGCCTTTTTCTACCTGCACCGTTCTTTTGATACAAGACCGCACCAGCACCCACTGAAGAGGCATCAACCTCTAAGAGGAAGGGCTTACTCTCATCGGGTCTTTGAAGAACGGGAGCAGTTGAAAAGTGTCTTTTTACTGCCTCAAAAGCCTGAGATGTCTCAGTAGACCAGGCTTTGGGATTAGCACCTTTCTTAGTCAAGGCCACCAAAGGGGCCACCAAAGTAGAAAAATGGGGTATGAACTGCCTGTAATAATTTATGAATCCTAAGAAGCGTTGCACCGCCTTCAAGGAATGAGGTTCGGACCATTGCAGGACAGCAGAGAGCTTCGCAGGATCCATAGCCAGACCCTCTTGTGAGATAATGTAACCCAAAAAAGGCAATGAGGACTGCTCGAATACACATTTCTCGAGTTTAGCAAACAATGAGTGCTCCCTTAAACGGGAAAGGACACGAACGACATCCTGACGATGAGTCTCCAGATCAGGAGAAAAAATCAGGATGTCGTCCAGATACACCACTACTGAGGATAACAGTAAATCCCTGAACACATCGTTTACGAAGTCCTGAAATACTGCGGGTGCATTACATAACCCAAAAGGCATGACGAGGTATTCATAGTGACCGTCTCGGGTGTTAAAAGCGGTCTTCCATTCGTCACCCTTTCGAATTCGTACCAAGTTATACGCACCCCGCAGATCCAACTTCGTAAAAACTTGAGCTCCTCTCAGTCTGTCAAAGAGCTCCGAAATTAAAGGTAATGGGTATTTGTTCTTTATTGTGATTGCGTTGAGACCCCTGTAATCTATGCAGGGACGCAAATCACCCTCTTTCTTCCGAACAAAGAAAAACCCAGCTCCCGCGGGAGAGACAGACTTACGAATGAACCCCTTCTCTAAGCTCTCTCTTATATAGGTCGACATGGCCTCCGACTCAGGTATCGACAGGGGGTAAACCCTGCCTTTAGGTGGAACCGAACCTGGGATAAGGTCTATGGCACAGTCATACGGCCTATGGGGTGGAAGAACCTCAGCACCCTGTTTGGAGAACACGTCAGCGAAATCCAAATAGGGTGTAGGTATGGGAGAGAGATCAGTTGATGCAACCGCAACGACCTTAGGTGGTAAGGGAAGACATCGGGACTGACATTTCGAACCCCAACTAATAATGCTGTCAGACTCCCAGTCAATGTGAGGAGCATGAGTCCGAAGCCATGGAAGACCCAGAAGGACGTCGTCTATACCCTCAGGCAAAACAAGAAAAGAAATCTCCTCTATGTGACCCTGAGACAGGGAAAGGCGCAAGGGAACTGTCCTCAATGTAATGGAGTCAGACAACATAGTTCCATTAACAACACGGACAGGAATAGGCGCCTCTAACATGATAGAGGGAATATTGTGTCCCTTTACAAATCCTGAGGACACAAAAATCCCGTCAGCTCCGGAATCCACAAAAGCCATAATAGGCCATGTATTCTCAGATAACGAGAGCTGACCTGGGATACAACACTTAGAGGGTGCAGAAGACGTCTCTAGTAACCCCCCTCTAATGGTTACTAGGCCAGGGAGTTTCCCTGACGACTAGGACACTTGTTGGCATAGTGCCCAGCTTGACGACATACGTAACATATAGGAGGACCAGACTTGCGTAGTCTGGAGGACGTATGACCTAACTCCATAGGAGTGGGAGATGTTTCAGATGCTGAGGAAGATGGTAGTGGACCCTCAACAACTGGAATAGCCCGATGCTTAGGGCGTGAGGAAGAGACCTCGAGTCTACGTTCCTTATGGCGTACATCGATCCTCGTTGCTACTGTGATCAAGTCCTCCAGAGAAGCAGGGACCTCACGAGTAGCAAGGGCATCCTTGACATAGCCTGCCAACCCTCTCCAGAAGATAGGAATCAACACCTTCTCTGGCCAATCTAGTTCTGCCACCAGAGTTCTAAAAGCAATGGCATAAGAACTAGTGGATAACGAACCCTGAGATAGATCTAACAGTCTCAGGGCCGCATCATGGGTAACCTGCGGACCCATGAATACCGCCTTAAGAGCATCAAGAAAGTCTTGATGTCTCAGAGTAACCACATCAGAGCGCTCCCATAGGGGAGTCGCCCATTCTAAGGCTTTGTCCTGAAGTAAGGAGATGATAAAGCCTACTCTGGACCTCTCCGTAGAGAAGCGAGAAGAGTTGACCTCTAGGTGTATCTGACACTGACTAATGAAACCACGACATGATCTGGCATCGCCAGAATATCTGTTTGGCAGAGCAAGTCGAGGATCATGTGCAGATGTCACCATGGTCTGAGGTTTATCCTCTATACTCTTGAGCCGTGACTCAAGTACTTGTATGTAACGGTGTAACTGCTGATATTCTGCCATAACTGCCAGACCCTTGGCTCAGTCCTAATGTTACGGGGGGCTGTCTGATAATAACTGAAAGGAGTATCAGACAGTCAGGGTCCACCGTGCAAAGACTTTGCTGCAGACTATGGCAGAGTGCAATACCTCTGTTAACTCACAGAAGGATATAATAAGTAAGTAAAGCAATTCCTCCCTTACTTGGAGGGTGTGTGGAATGATCTCTGTTAATAATCACAGAGACAAAGGCAATGTGTGCGAAATGGCACCTACCTAGGTCCGCTCTTCTAGTGGTGCAAAAGAGACGAACAGCAGCGTAAGCCGCACAAAGCTCCTACCTGCGTTCGCTCCACTAGTGTGCGAGGACACGAACCACTAGATATGGCACCTGCCTAGGTCCGCTCTTCTAGTGGTGCAAAAGAGACGAACAGCAGCGTAAGCCGCACAAAGCTCCTACCTCTGTTCGCTCCCCTAGTGTGCGAGGATACGAACAACTGCCAGACGCAGTATAAGGAACGTTACCCTAGCGGCAACGTCCACCTACGAGTAGAATCACAAGGCCCAGCCAGACCATGTGCCTCAGGCACCTGCCTATGTCCGCTCCCCTAAGAGGTAAGGATACGGACAGCAGCCGAAGCTGTAAGGTATAAGAACGCTACCCTGCCGGTAGCGCTCACCTAGCATAGACAGAGGAATGCCTAGAGGAACGCGCACAGAGCGTCTACTCATATGCATGAACCAAGAGGACTGAGCACCATGCGGCGTGTGTCAGGGTCTTATATAGACTCTGTGCCTCATCCAAGATGGAGGACACCAGAGCCAATCCGCTGCCAGAACGACAGGAGTGACGTCATGCTGGCCTATCACCGAGCAAGACGTCACAAGCACATGACCAGCGACCAATCGGCATAGAAGGTGTCAGAGACATGTGACCTCGTGTCAGCGATGATGTCACCCGCACATGTGCAATGGCTCCAAGATTGGACTTAGTCTCCAGCGCTCGCACATGTGCAGTAGCAAGAAATCTGGACTTAGTCTCCAGCGCTCGCACATGTGCAGTAGCAAGAAATCTGGACTTAGTCTCCAGCGCTCGCACATGTGCAGTAGCAAGAAATCTGGACTTAGTCTCCAGTGCTCGCAGCAACCGTAACACAGACTGACACCACCACAGCCGTCTCCTGCTCATGCTCAGAGGTATGTGGAGAGGGCCAAACACAGAAATGTTGTGCCCGAATATGCCTCATCAAGGTTTATCCCGAGGGACATCCAGAAAAGGCAATAAAGGTGTATGCCATCATAGACGACCAAAGCAACCGGTCCCTAGCAGGAACCAAATTCTTTGAAGCCTTCGGAATTAATGGACCATCAGAACCCTACACCTTGAACACCTGCTCGGGTCGCATAGAGACTAGCGGCAGAAGAGCCCAGGGATTCATTTCTTCTCCTATCAATGGGAAGACTGAAATACCTCTACCAACGCTCGTTGAATGTGACCAAATACCCAGCCACAGGAATGAAATTCCTACCCCAGAAGCTGCATTTCATCAACCACACCTAAGACACCTCGCTAGCGTTATCCCACCTCTGGACAATAACGCAGAGATTCTACTCCTGCTCGGCAGAGACAATCTAAGGGTACACAAGGTGCGACAGCAGTGTAATGGGCCTGACTATGCACCATACGCCCAGAGACTGGACTTGGGATGGGTAGTCATAGGAAATGTGTGCGTTGATCGATCAGAAATTGATTCCTTCAAGACTTATGTGCATGGAGATGGGCGCACAACCTGCTTAAAGCCATGTCCTCATCACTATGGAGTGAAAGAGAAGTCTCCAGACACAATACAGCTACCTGACATCACTTCTTCTCTGCATATCGACAACTTGGGAAGATCAGTCTTTCACACAACCAAGAACGACGATAAAGTAGCCTTGTCAGTAGAGGACAGAGAATTCATCGGAATAATGGACTGTGAGTTTTCTAAAGACAAAACCAACCATTGGGTCTCTCCATTACCCTTCCGATCTACCAGGGTAAGACTCCCAAACAACCGAGCTCAAGCTCAGACCAGATTTAACTCTCTTCAGCGTTCTATGAGCAGCAAACCTGAAATGAGAGAACATATTGTTGCCTTTATGGACAAAATATTCCGCAACAACCACGCAGAACCTGCTCCATTCTTGAAGAAGAACGAAGAGTGTTGGTATCTGCCTTCATTCGGTGTATACCACCCACGAAAACCGAATCAAATCAGGGTTGTCTTCGACTCCAGCGCCAAACATGAAGGCGTATCCCTTAACGATGTTCTCCTCACAGGTCCTAACCTAACAAACAACTTGGTAGGAGTATTGCTGAGGTTCAGAAAAGAGCTTGTCGCCATCACTGCCGATATTGAACAGATGTTCCACTGTTTCCTAGTCAGAGAGGACCACCGGAACTTCCTCAGATTTCTGTGGTACAAGGATAATGACACCAATAAAGAGATGGTGGAATATCGTATGAGGGTCCACGTGTTTGGAAACAGCCCTTCACCCGCAGTTGCAACCTATGGTCTCCGGAGAACCGCATTAGAGGGAGAGTTCGAGTATGGAACAGATGCCAGAGGCTTTGTTGAGAAAGACTTTTATGTAGACGATGGGCTCAAATCACTACCCACCGAGGAAGAAGCCATTGATTTGCTGAAAAGGACTCAAGGCATGCTGTCCCAGGCAAAACTCAGGTTACACAAAATTGCTTCCAATAGCCTGACCGTAATGAGAGCCTTTGAGTTGGGTGATCACGCCCCTGGATTCAAGGACATTGACTTGGGGCTAGACAGTCCACCCGTGCAGAGGAGCCTGGGCATCAGATGGGATCTTGCAGCCGACTCCTTCGGATTTCAAGTAAGTTGCTCAGACAAGCCATTCACAAAACGTGGTGTCCTCTCTATAGTGAACAGCTTGTTCGACCCACTGGGATTTGTGGCGCCTATCACTATACAAGGCAAATCCTTGCTGAGACAATTCTCTGAAACCGTCAAGGACTGGGATACCCCACTCCCTTCTGACAAACAGCAAAAATGGGAAGCTTGGAAACAGTCGTTGTGTGGTTTGAACAACATCCACATCCCAAGATGTTATCTCAAAATCTGCCTCACTTCTAGCATAAAGAAGGAACTGCACATCTTCTCAGACGCCTCCACAGAAGTAGTGACAGACCCCAACGGACAAAACTACGTTGGATTTGTATTTGGCAAGGCGAAGCTGGCCCCGAAGCCCGACCATACCATTCCCAGACTGGAACTCTGTGGCACCGTTTTGGCAGTGGAAATTGCCGACTTCATACGACAAGAACTGTGTGTCGAAATAGATGAGGTCCAATACTACACTGACAGTAAGGTCGTTTTAGGTTACATCTACAATCAATCAAGACGATTTTATGTGTACGTCAGTAACCGCATTGAAAGGATCAGGAGATCCTCCAAACCAGAACAATGGCGTTATGTACCATCTGAACTGAATCCAGCAGATCACGCAACTAGACCTATGTCTATAAGTTCTTTTGCTAACTCTTCTTGGCTTACGGGTCCAGAGTTCCTGCTGAGACAGTCAGAAGAAGGTGTCCAGGAAGCCTTCAGCATCCTAGATCCAGACAACGATCCAGATGTCCGAGCTGAAGTCAATACCCTGGCCACTAGTGCAGAAAAAACTTCCAACCTCGGTTGCCAACGTTTTGAACGTTTCTCCAGCTGGATGAGGCTCGTCAGGACTGTCGCTAGGTTAGTGCATATCGCCAGATGCTGTCGTACTGACCTTAAAACCAAAGACTGTCATCGCTGGCATGTCTGCCATAAAGCCCTTTCTGCTGAGGACATCTCCCATAGAGAGCGTCCCTACAGGATGAACGCTACCGGACCTGAACTTTGACCTGAACTTTGAGCCATCCTTCTTGTTTTCGACTCAATTGAGCTTGTTTTTGCATTTAACATGCCTTTCCTTTCAGGTTGTATTATGGACTCAATAGTGAAATCCCCAAAGTGAATTTCAGACGGGGAGTGTGCTGTTCTATTTGTCTTAGTTAAAACTGTTATTTAATGTTTTTCATGCCTGTCTCTGCTGCCATCTACTGGTCAGACTTTTCAGCTCCTCTGTTTCTTTTGCCCAGCCCATGGGAGTGTCTGATGACCCTCTTGCATCACTTCCTGGGATTTTCATTCCAGCCAGAGCTTTTGTGAGAGCAAGATCCCTTATAGGAGCTACTAGAAGCAAAGTCTTCTGACCACGTAGTAGCTACAGAGGCAAGCATCACTGGAAGATTTCAATGCCAGGTACTTGGATTACTGCACTCTGCATGTCCTAACCTTTGGAGAAAATAAACCACCATTGTTTCATCTCAGCTTGTGCATGTTTTCACTCTGGAGTGCTCAAGGTCCTGTCTGCCCCACCTATAGGAAAAACGAAGGTAAGACTCTCACAACCTCTCACAACTACGCACCTTCCATCGCCTTTAAGTGGGGACAGAACAATTCTCGCCCCCCTGCCTGTCCATTCTCCCTCTGTTATTTATGCTAATTCTAGTATAAAATCGTTTTATCAAGTGGCTAGAAGGACCTGTGCTGATGTCATATCCATGTGACCAGAAGGGGCGGGGCCTCAGCCAACAGAAAAATAATATTGCTTCCTGGTATCAGCTATGTTGGCTGAGGCTCCTCCCCTTCTGGTCACATGGGCATGACACCAGCACAGGTCCATCTAGTGAATTAGTAAAATGATTCTATAATAGAATTTACACATTTTCACACACTCTTCATGGCCAATCTCAACTACTGCTCCTCAGGTCTTATTTAAGTGAATGAAGGATTCGTGGTTGCATCTGTGTTCCCCAGCTCTGTACACTTTTTTAATCTGGCAGAAGTAAAAGCTGACCAGTGGGGGTACCGGATGTCAAACTTCCATCATGCTGATGTTAATTAGTGGAGGTCAATCACTGATAAAGATACGTCATCGATATATACAGTTGTGCTCAAAAGTTTACATACCCCGGCAGATTTTTTTGCTTTCTTGACCTTTTTTCAGAGAATATAAATAATACAAAAATATTTTTTCCACTCATGGTTAGTGGTTGAGTGAAGCCATTCATTATCAAACTACTGTGTTTTTTCTTTTTAAATCATGATCACAACCAAAACCATCCAATTGACCCTGATCAAAAGTTCACATACCCTGGTGTTAACATGCACAGACTTGACACAAATGGGTTTGAATGGCTAATAGAGGTACAGTAACATCCTCACCTGTGACCTGTTTGTTTGTAATCAGTGTGTGTGCATAAAAGCGCAGTTTCTGGGATCCAGACAGACTCTTACATCTTTCATACAGCCACTAATGTTTCTGGATTGTGAGTCATGGGGAAGGCAAAAGAATTTGTTGCGGGCGGGGGCCGCTGCCGCTTCTCTCTCGGAGGCTTGCTCGGATCCGGATTCGCTGCTGCGGCTCGGGTGGTGACCGGACCCAGGCTCGCACGGCCGCCCATCCTCACAACCGTCGGAAAAGGGGATATTTACAAGAGAGGTAGTCTGTGACGCCACCCGTGGGTTGCGGTGAAGGATGTTGGCACCGCCGCTGCCTGTTGATGGGGTGCCCGGGGCAGCAAGATGGGATCCCCTCCACGGGTAGGGGAGGTGTAGTCCCGGGGCCTGGGGGAGGCGAACACGGGAGTGATGGCTGCTGGACATTGCGCGCCGGACCGGGGGACAATGGTGTACTCACAGTTCAATAACTTCACACGAGTCCAGTAGTAAACCAAGTTGCCAGTGGCCGGCTGCCTTTGGAGGGTGCATTCGGGTCTCGCACCCAGGTTGATGAGCAGATAACCCTTCCTCCTGAACTTTGTGTTTCCTTCTCTTTTGGACGACTTCGCATGGAACGGAGAAGTCCACTCCCGCTTCTGTTTGTGTTGGGAGCTGTGGTCCGCGAAAGCTGACCCTTGGGATTTCAGTGGGTTCTTGGCGGACACCCTATCCCCCACGTTGGGCTTCCGTTTCGCTCTATCTGGGCAGTAAATTGGGACAATGTCTGGAACCTTGTCCCCGGCTGGTTAATTGGAGAGGGGCTTGCAACCTTCCTCGCCATAGGGTCTAGGCACCCCGACTGTGCACGGCCTCCGGACCGGATTCCCGCTGTCGATACCGGCGGGCTACGACCCTGCCCCAATCCACTTTAGGTCACCCGCGACCAGATCTCCGTCGCCTGTGGCTCTGCTCACCATCTGCCACCTAGCCAAGTAGTCCAGGGGCCACTACCCCTGACTACACTTCAGTAAGCTCTCCACACTTCCACTTCAACTCCAAACTCCTCTCTACTTGAACTCCAAACTTGAACTTCCCAACTTGAACTGTCTGGTTCCCGCCCCTAACTCCTCAAGACCCCTAGGTGACCATTCTCATCCGCCTGATCCTGCCCACTGGTGTGTCCTGGTTATCATGAGGGGGTGACTAGGGTTTTATGGCTGTGTGTTATGCCTAAGTGTGGGTTATGATGGTAACAAGGAGGATGTGAACTATTTTTGACTACCTGGTTTTGCTATGGCGTCACAAATTGTCAACAGATCTATGGGTAAAGATAGTTGAACTTTATAAAACAGGAAAGGGATATAAAAAATATATCCAAGGAATTGATAATGCCAGTCAGTAGTGTTTAAACTGTAATTAACAAATGGGCATCAGCAGTTCTGTAAAAAACAAACCACGATGAGGTAGATCAACAAAAATTTCAGCCACAACTGCCAGGAAAATTGTTCGAGATGCAAAGAAAAAACCACAAATAACATCAGCTGAGAGATACAGAAACTCGCTGAAAACTAGCTGTGTGGCTGTTTCAACATGCACAATAAGGAGAAACTTGAAGAAAAATGGGCTGCATGGTCGAGTCTCCAGAATAAAGCCATTACTGTGCAAATGCCACAAAGTATCTTGCTTACTGTACATCCAACAGTACAGAGACAAGCCTCCAAACTTCTGAAACAAGGTAATTTGGAGTGATGAGACCAAAATCGAACTTTTTGGCCACAACCATAAAAATTACATTTGGAGAGGTGTCAACAAGGCCTATGATGAAAGGAACACCATTTCTCCTGTAAACCATGGATGTGGATTGCTGATGATGTGGGGATGTGTGAGCTACAAAGGCACAGGAAACTTGGTCAAAGTTGAAGGAAAGATGAATGCAGCACGTTATCAGCAAATAATGGAGGAAAATTTGCACTTATGAGCCTTAAAGCTGCGCATGGGACGTACTAAGACGTTCCAACATGACAATGATCCAAAACACAAGGCCAAGTCGACCTGTCATTGGTTACAGCAGAACAAAGTGAAGGTTCTGGGGTGGCCATCTCAGTCTCCTGACCTGAATATCATTGAGCCACTCTGGAGAGAACTGAAGTGCGCAATTCATTCAAGAAAGCCCAGGAATTTACAGGAACTGGAGGCTTTTTGCCAAGAAGAATGGGCAGCTTTACCATCTGAGAAAATAAAGAGCCTCATCCATAACTACCACAAAAGACTTCAAGCTGTCATTGATGTCTGAGGGGGCAATACACGGTATTAAGAACTGGGGTATGTGAATTTTTGATCAGGGTGATTTGGATGTTTTTGGTTGTCATTATGAATTAAAAAGAGAAAACACAGTAGTTTGACAATAAATGACTTCACCCGACCACTAACCATGAGTGGAAAAAAAGATGTGTTTCATATACATATTCTCTGAAAAAAGGCCAAGAAAGCAAAAAATCTGCCGGGTTTTGTAAAATTTTGAGCATAACTGTAAGTCCTGGATCACTTTTCGCATGTGAGGTGGCTCATTGTTATCATACGGTCATTCTATAGTTAAGCGTCCGCACTATCCTCAATAATGTGCACAACTCTTGGTTAATAGTCTTCATTTTTATCTCCTGTTGACAGGTTTTTATGGTTGATGTTATGTACATTGCTGATCACGGGATCATTGGAAGAATGTGATAGCGATGACTTCCTTTCCTGTTTATGGAAAGACCAAGACATTTCCAGGATTGCATGGCTCTTTTCAGGAACCACGTGGTTTATTTGCTGAGCTTGGAGCTTCGAGAACAATGTCTGGATGTTCGGGAACTGCAGAATACAGATGCCTGATAAAAAGTAATGATCTTGCAAATTTTCTCCAAGCATAGTATTGGATGAATGAGATATTCTAAGCATTTTATCGCTTGCCTTTATTGTTGCGTGAAAGTCTGAAAATGGAATCTGTCAGCAGTATTTCATCCCCAAACTATTTATATGCGCATGTAGCTCGTTCAATGACAAGTCGAGCAATACCTTTACATGATCCGACCGTTCATCTGTTACTGAGAAATCAGAGTTTCAATTGATATGCAAATGAGGCTGAGGAGCTATTTGTAGATTTCAATCCTCTGTCACTCCAGCTCTATTCCCTGCCCTGCGTCACCTCCTCCTTTTAATTTCACTCATGGCTCCTTTTCCTGAACTCACACATTGTAGAGGCTGTCAATGAAATGGGAGGAGGCAGTGCTATGTGGACAATGGAGCTGGTGTCATGAGGATAGGGTGACTGGACAGGGACACCTAGGCTGACCCTCAGACTGGGGACTCTGTGCTGTCCATTAGCTCAGAGGTACACTTGATGGTAGCAAGGTCTGGGTCACCAGCATGACCCTAACTCTTGTCCAAACCCTGATGTAACTCCCCACCCCTCCACCCAAGGGGTGAGCAAGAACAGGGAAAAACCCCACAACTAAACATGGACAGGGGAAAAAACAAGACTTGTACACATGGCAATCAAAAACAAAGGACATCAATACGTGCACAGGGGAAAACATAAAGGGAGGAAATAAACGGACAACCGGGAAACTTCCGCACCGCACGATAGGCGCACCACAGATCACCAAAATTGGATAACCACAATCACTGCACAAGCCAGAGCTATTATCGGCACTGAGTCACAGGATCCAGAATCTTATATAGGAAGGAGACTGCTGTGATTAGTAATTAGCAACCTGAGCTCCTAGGAGAGTTCACCAGGTCAGCAAGAATTAACTCCTGCAGGACTGAGGAGCCAAGCACATGAAACAGCCGACACCCAGCACTGGCTGAACAAGTAGAGAAGACATCATGTTCCCTGTCAGGCTCTACAGTGTGAACAGAGCCCGACACCGCCGTGATACCTAATGAGTCTGGAACTAAACATCGCATGACAGCTAGAGTGACAGAGGCTTCAGAGCTACAATTAATTCTTTAGCCTTATTTGCATATCAGTTCAAAAATTAATTTATCAGTAATGGACTGGCCTTGTAAAGGTATTGCTGGACTATATGCTCATATAAATAGTTTGAGGGGTGAAATCCTGCTGGCAGATTCCCTTTAATCCATATTTACCAGTTTGAGTTACATTATTTTTTGATACCATGTCACTTCTGTGTTCCTTCTACAATGCTCCACTCTTTTGTGACGCCCTGGACTAGCCAGGTAGTCACAGACACAACACCGCACACCCCCCTTCCCCGGATAGGTGACAACAGTCACACAGAAAACCTTGTTGCCACCCTCCAGGGTCTGATGTCCACACCAGGTGGGGCGGAGCCAGGTGGTTGGCCCCGCCCACCGAGGAGTTCACAGGCCTGGAAATGGGAAAAACACAGTCAGACAGTGCAGTCTGTGCAGAGGAGTGGAGTGGAGCTGAGGAGTGAGGAAGGAAGGTGAAGGGCAGACCTGGGACCAGGCCTGCCACAGACTGTTTAGGTGTCTGGGTCGGAGCACAGACACCTCCAGCGAGGTCGGCAGTCGGTGGTGGCCGTCTGCAGGAGTTGGTGTACGGTCGGTGGAACTGTAGGACCGGGGCCGGGCGGTGTCCCGCCGGTACCGAACTGGGGAGCCGATTGGAACCAAGCACCAGGCAGGGTACTCAGACCCCGACTAGGCTAGAAGCCGCCCTGATAGTCAAATTTACTGATTGCGGTCTGGACCTCAGGGGTTCATTCCCACCCAAGTCCCGATTGAAGGCAACAGCCCAACCAGCCAGGATAAGTGCCACCAAAGGAGATCCAAAGGGCCAGCGTCTGCAGGCAAACGGGCTCCTCCGACACTTACATGCCAGGGAACGGACTACCGGTGTCCAGGCACAGGAGTCAAAAACTACATAACACTGGTGCAGGGAAACGACAGCCATCACCAACCTGTCCAGGGAGAACACCACAGCCGGCTGTGGGCCCCATCCATTCTACCGTTTGGTTTACCAGAGACTCCGTTATCTTGTGTCAGAGTGAGTACACCAGTGCCGTCAGGCACCGCACCACGCTGCACCGCAACCCTGCGCCCTGCACCCCGGCCCTCACCTTCCCGCGGGCCCCTGGGACCATCGCCCCCTGCCCACGGAAGGGTTAACACCAAGCTGCATAACACCATCCCCAGGAGGCCTAGTCAACGGCAGCGGTGGTGTCCACCATACAATCACCACAACCCGTGGGTGGCGTTACAAACTTTATCCATTCTACTAAACCACCACCCAAACCCCTGCGTGCACCACCACTACCCCTTTCAGAGCGACGTGACCCCCGGGTCCGTGAGAGGCTCAAGCCACCACCCGCAGTACACGAGCACGGATCCGAGCGGCTCGGGGGCCGCAGCCGAGGCCGCGGGGCGGTACACATCGTTTACATCAATGGAGAAACTTCTTGAAAGTAATGCATTCTGGGAAAAATAATGCATTTTGGAAAAAATTCAGGGTTGTGAGGTTTAACAACTTATCTGTGATGTCTCCCCTATTTCTGTGGGGTGGGAGGAGAGTTAAGAACCTTTGCAGTCCCCAAATGAACTATGTTCTTAGCAAGAAAGGGTTGAGAAATTGTCCAGGAATCATTGCAAAACATTGAGATTTCATCGCAGTAGCAGATGAAGCCACGTCACTGTGGTGCTCTCACTTACATTGGACACATTCTGTATATTGACAATCAAAATGTATTAATTTTCCCTCTACAGATAAATTAGGACATATTAGGACAGTTGAAAAATAACTAATGCCGTTGTGTCCAAACTGTGTGTGGACTAGAGAGGTGTTACTCTGCTCCAAATCCTTGCTTCTTTTCATAAATCGCTGGCTGCCTGAAGCCACCACAAGGGGGAGCCTAGCTGCTAATTGCATACAGATTTATTATCTTTTAGTTCAAAGGAAGCATTATAAGGGTCTTACTGCCTGCGGCCATAGATACCAGAGAAATGGATATGTATGTATGAAGAGAGAGCTGAGAACATAAAGAAAAATGGAAAAAAAAAGGACAGGTATTGTGATATTGTCATACAGAGTTTTGCACCATCTTCGGCAACTGTCATGGCGGCGTCAGGCTCTGTTCACATTGCAGATTCTGACACTCCGCCCGATGGTGTCTTTGGTGTCTGAGATCAACACAGGCAGACTCAAGCGTCGACCTGCTGTGTGCCCGTGTGGTCAGCACGATCGGACCACAGTCGCATGATACTCGGCTCCTGCTGTGCTGCTGACTTGCCCACGAGGTCTGGAGTGTTACTTGTCACCGGGCCGGTGTCGATTCAGGTTGTCACAGAGGAAAGTCCCAGTTCCGTGACCCCGGTGGTGTCAATAAATGGGGGATGATGAGGATGGGGGTTGTAGTTATTTGTGACACCACCTGTGGTGTGCGGCCAGGTATTAGCCGCCACTGTGGGAGGTCTTCTCTGGGGTGGATGATAACGCAGCTCAGATGGTACAGCTCTCCACAGGTAGAGTTAGGCCCTAGGGAGTATGTTGGGAGTAGTAGTCGCCTATGGTGCAGGGGCGCGATGATGGGAGCGCCGGCAATAATGGGACGACACAGAGGGTGCAGTTCAAGTTCTTTACTCACTGAAGTCACACCGCCTTTGGAGTACCGTGTCTCGCTGTGATGGGCTCCAGCCAATCCCGGATAGTTGAGAGGTCAAGGCCGGTGTTTCCCTCTGTGTGTCCTTTCCAGTGGTTTTCCCTCCAGCCCAGCTCCTGGGCCGTGGAATGGGTCACGGGTGCCTGCTGCACTACCTGGGAACCCTTGGATTCCCCCTTCTTTCTAAGAACCTGGGTCGAGCCTCCAGCTCCGGACCCTGGGCCCTTTCTGTTCTGCGTCCTTTTCCTGTTGTCTATTCGTGATGCCTTCTTGACACCCCGCCCTGGGTGTCTATCTGGCTATAGCTCCGATCTGGTGCAAACTGAATTCTATGTGTGATGGCTTCTAACTTCCCCTGCAGGTGCCCCGCCCCCCCCCGGTTGCTGAACTAGTGAGCAAGAGGTCCCATACCTCGTGATGGCTACCCCTGGCACCTACCTCTGAGATGAATACTGCACCCCGGATGAGGAGCAGTACCCTGTGGCGCCTGAATCCGCATGGGTGTCACACTGCGAGCGTGAGCCGTGTGTCATGCTACCCCTTGCACTAATCCCCGTGTCAGCCTGAAGGCGGCGTTATGTGACTCCCTGGACTAGCCAGGTAGTCACAGATAGCGCCCCACACAACACCAGTCCCACACAAGGTAACACCAGCCAAACCACATAAACCCTAGTCACCTCACTCAGGGCTTAATGAACACACCAGGGGGGCAGAGCCAGGCGGTTGGCACGCCCACCGAGGAGTTCAGAGGGCCTGAGGAAAGTCAGTCGGTTTGTAGTGTTGAGGAGGAAGGAAGTCAGGCCTGTGGTACAGGCCTGTGTCAGACTGGCAGGTGGGAGGGTCGTAGACCGCACACCTTGGCTAGGAGGCAGACGGTGGCCTAGCCTGCAGGAGCCGGGAAGACGGGTCAGTGGAACTGTGGTGGACCGGAACAGGGTAGTGGCCCGCTGGTACCGACCCGAGGAATTGACTGGAAACACACAGGGGAGTACTCAAACCCTGAAACGAGGTCCAGAATCCACTGGACTGAGTTAATTCACTGATTGCGGTCTGGACTATAGGTCCTTTCCCACCCAAGTCCCGACTGAAGATAACAGCCCACCGAGGGGGATAGAAAGCCACCGCACAGGCAGAGAGATCCCACGGGCCACCGTCTGTGAACGGGCTTTCCCGACATACATACAGCCGGGGAGCGGACTCCCGTCGCTGAAGTGCAGGCAGACTACACATACACTACACGGTGCAGGAGAAAGGCAAAGACCACCAAAATGGGTGCGGGACCAGACGCAGCCGGCTCCGGGCACCGACCACCATCAACTTTGTTTACCAGAGACTTGTGTGTGTCAATAACAGTGAGTACCACAGTGCCATCCGGCCGCGCACCGCCCTGCACCGCCCAGCTCTCCCCAACGGGTCCCGGGGCCATCATCCCTGCCCACGGAGGGGTTAACATCTTGCTGCATAACCATCTCCCCCGGGTGTCCCGTAACTGCAGCGGTGGTGTCTACACCTTCACCACATCCCGTGGGTGGCGTCACGAACTTAAACACGGCTCCGGCCGTACACCTACCTACCACCCCCCAAAGTAGCGCCAGCACCCTTTCAGAGTGACGTGACCCCGGGTCCGGAGGCGCTCGAGCCACCCACCCATGAGCCCGGATCCGAGCGGCTCAGCTGCAGCCGAGCGCGGGGCGGTACACATCAACTCTTCTGGCGTCACAAACAGGATACTTACCTATTCACTTACCTAGTGAAGTGCGCCTTGAAGTGAAGTCAGAATCCGCCATCTTTTGGCGCAAAGACTCCCGCCAGAGTCGTCTTCCCCGCAGAAAGGGCGCGAAAAGCCGAAGCCCCGTCCCCTGGGAACACGGCCGTGCAGCAAAGCGCGCGGTCGGAAAGCGAAATTGCCCAGCAGAAAAAGGGAGTGCCGCGAAAAGACCAAGGGGGGGGGGGGCGGGTGAAGATTCGGCGACATGTGACCGAGCTGAAAAAGGGCAGGGACTCCATGACCCTGCCACACTTCTGGTTCCTGGACCCCGTGAAGGCGCAATGGCTGACCCGTCCCGCAAGCCCGCAGCACCGGAGCCCGCGCCCGGCGTGGGTGGAAGCCCGGACGACATTGATGTGCCGCCGTCTGCAGGCCCAGGTGCGCTTCCTGATGGAGCGGTGGGTTGCCGAGATGGAGGAGATAGCTTCGGCCATGCGGGTACGTCAAGTTGAGGCAATTTTGCAGGAGCGGGTAAGCAACCCATGCCCCTGTGTCCCCGAGGGACCGGCCGACGCGGCTGAGGGACCCGGTCTGTCCCTGCCATCTATGTTGCCTCCCTCACCGCCCGTACCGGCTGACACCGCTGCCTCCGACACCGGCAGTGGAGCCCGTACAATCCTCCCGCGAGGACCCACCCGTGGAAGCAGCCCGAGGACGGCCAGTCACCCAGTCAGCGCCCATCCCACTCCCGTGGAAGATTCACCCCTGGAAGATGCCCATTCCCGGTGTGGACCCATCAGTCCCGGAAGTGGCCGTGCCCAAAGAGATCCAGGCCCCGGCAGTCCGCCCGGCCAAGATGGAGGTGGATGCAGACCGGAAGAGGGCCCGGCAGGTAAAGCTGGCCGCTCCCACAAACCCAGCCTCGGCTGAGGGGTCTCAGGGTTGCCACTGCAAGGCAGCACAGCAGGCCATGTCACAGCGGAGTTCCCCAGTCCAGAAGGTGCCGGTCGTAGCCGGCACGGGGTAGCTCCGGCTGGGCCCGACCCCCGCGCAAAGGGAGCAGGCAGACGCTCTATATTGGGAGTGGCAGCAGCGCCAGCTGGGCCGCGAGATCATGGCACGAGAGCAGCGGAAGGCGGAGGTGCTGGCCCGGACGATCCGGGAGAAGGACAATCTCCGCAACGCTACCTATCGGGTACGGGGCCCGACCTACGAAGGCCAAGTCCGTCAATTTGACCCCAACCGAGGATGGTGGTTTATATATGAGCCCGGCCTGGAGGCGGAAGTGTTTGTGTCCCGCAGGGACGTGTCCCCGCACCTGCCCATAGGTCACCCGGACCGTGATCTGGAGCACGGAGAGCTGGTGAGCTACACCCGGCATTGCGGGGAGAGGGGCTGGTTCGCTCTTAATGTGAAGAGGAGGGTGAGCCGCAGTACCCAGTCCCCTCCCCTGCCATACAGTACCGATGAAGAGGAGTGTTAAGGTAGCGGTTCCCGGCTACCATACTGCCCGTCCCCGTTGGGACTTTGTTGATGTTCACATTATTTACCCAGTTATATGAACATGGCTGAGAACTTGCAGGCCACCCATTAACTTTTGGGCTTTGTAAATAATCCCGGACCACCCTTTCAGGTCCTGCAACCCCCGGGAAGGCTGGTTGGAGGAACGGCCTGCGGCAGAGGAGGCCGAGGTCCCGTCACCATGCAAACCGGTCAGGGGTCCCCTGGACGTGGGGCCTCTGAGAGACTGCCGGGTATGGAACTTTGTACCCGGCCCATTTGGGCAACACCCGGACCCGAACCCGATTCGTGGTCTGGGGAAAAGGGGTGCTGACCTGTTTTTAGAGACAGCATCAAGGTTCAGGTTTGTTTGGGTGGGCAACTGAAAGGACCCGGTCCCGTCCCGTTCCCGGTTTAATAAAAATGTTTTTACATGTTTGCAACGTTTAAGCCAAATGCCTCCCGTCAAAGGAAGAAACAGAAACCTTCATGATTGTAAATATGTTAGTATACTTGTTCACTGTTTTTATCTTTTTCAGTTCAGAAAAATAAACGGTGGTGGTCGGACAGCCCGCGGACAGTCTATAGTTAACCGAGGGGGAGTGTGACGCCCTGGACTAGCCAGGTAGTCACAGATAGCGCCCCGCACAACACCAGTCTCACCACACAAAGTAACACCAGCCAAACCACATAAAACCTAGTCACCTCCCTCATGGCTTAATGGACACCCCCCAGGGGGGCAGAGCCAGGCGGTTGGCATGCCCACCAAGGAGTTCAGAGGGCCTGAGGCAGGAAAACAGTCAGTTCAGTTTGTAGTGTTGAGGAGGAAGGAGGTGAGGCCTGTGGTACAGGCCTGTGTCAGACTGACAGGTGTGAGGGTCGTAGCCCGCACAACTTGGCTAGGAGGCAGAAGGTGGCCTAGCCTGCAGGAGCCGGGAAGACGGCTCGGTGGAACTGTGGTGGACCGGGACAGGGTAGTGGCCCGCCGGTACCGATCCGGGGAACCGACTGGAAACCGGAGCACACAGGGGGGTACTCAGACCCTGAAACGAGGTCCAGAATCCACTGGACTGAGTTAATTCACTGATTGCGGTCTGGACTATAGGTCGTTTCCCACCCAAGTCCTAACTGAAGACAACAGCCCACTGAGGGGGATAGAAAGCCACCGCACAGGCAGAGGGATCCCACGGGCCAGCGTCTGCAGGCAAATGGGAGTTCCCGACATACATACAGCCGGGGAGCGGACTCCTGTCGCTGAAGCGCAGGCAGTCTACACATACACTACACGGTGCAGGACAAAGGCAAAGACTACCGAACTGGGTGGGGGACCAGACGCAGCCGGCTGCGGGCACCGACCACCATCAACTTTGTTTACCAGAGACTTGTGTGTGTCAATAACAGTGAGTACGACAGTGCCATCCGGCCGCGCACCGCCCTGCACCGCCCAGCTCTCCCCAACGGGTCCCGGGGCCATCATCCCTGCCCATGGAGGGGTTAACATCTTGCTGCATAACCATCTCCCCCGGGTGTCCCGTAACTGCAGCGGTGGTGTCTACACCTTCACCACATCCCGTGGGTGGTGTCAGGAACTTAAACACGGCTCCGGCCATACACCTACCTATCACCCCTAAAGTAGCGCCAGCACCCTTTCAGAGCGACGTGACCCCGGGTCCGGAGGCGCTCGAGCCACCCACCAACGAGCCCGGATCCGAGCGGCTCGGCTGCAGCCGAGCGCGGGGCGTTACAGTTACACGCTACGATTTATCTGACGATATGTCGTCGGGGTCATGGTTTCCGTGACGCACATCCGGCATCATTCGCAACGTCATTCGCAACACCTACGAGCGACTCCGAATGATCGCAAATAGGATGAAAATCGTTGATCGTTGACACGTCGTTCAGTTTCAAAATATTGTTTGTCGTTTGGATCATCCAAATGACCGCCTTGGTCAAACAATATATCGCTGATTGCTGTTGTGTCATTGGTGAGATGTTTACATGTGACCGCTAATAAACGACCTATGTGCGATCTCGGCAAATCGTACCAACGATCTGGGCGTGTCACATCGTTTCTGAGATCGTCAGATAAATCGTAGCGTGTAAAGCGGCCTTTAGTCTCAAAATAAGGGTCTCAAACAGCTACAGCATATGAAGTTATTTTTTTTTTCGGAGGCGTATACAGGCCATATATAACGATAGGGTTGGCCAAGTAGTTGAAGGAATGTGCTGGCCCCATGCCACATGGGCACCACAGTCCTTCACTAAGGAGACTCTGATTGCTCATGGGACTTCGGGTGTTACTTAAAAAAAAATAAAAATCCCTTCATGCCCATTAGCTTGTGCCAGGTTAAACTATAATATTATCAGAGCCGCTCCTTATCCATAGGTTCAGTGTCACGCTCACGGGGTCTTGGGGGTACCCGTCATCGGGCCGCGGTTCTTCTCCTGGGTCGCCGCGATGGCCTTGCCCGGTTCCGTGACCCCGGCTGCGTCGATAAAGCTGGGGTATGGGGATGAGGGGAGTAGTTGTTCGTGAAGCCACCTGTGGTGTGCAGCCAGTATTAGCCGCCGCTGTGGGACTCCGGGGTGGATGATAACGCAGTTCAGATGGTACAGCTCTCCACAGGCAGAGCTCAGGCCCTGGGGAGGATGATGGTGGTAGTAGTCGTCTATGGCAAAGGGGCGCGAATATGTGAGCGCCAGCAATGATGGTACGACACAGAGGAAGCAGTTCAAGTTCTTTTACTCACTGGAAGCACACCGCCGTTGGATCACCACGCTACGCTGTGATGGGCTCCAACCGATCCTGGATACTTCGGAGTTCGAGGCCAGTGTTTCCTTCTGTGCATCACTTTTTGACAGATTCCCTCCACCCCAGCTCCTGGGCCGTGGAAAGGGTCACGAGCGCCTTCTGCACATCCCACAAACCCTGGGATCCCCCTTCTTTCCTAAGAACCCGGGTCGTGCTTCCAGCTCCAGACCACGGACCTCGAACTGTCCGTGTCTTTGCTTATCTGTCTTTGCATCCGACCTGGCGCTTGCTGTGCCCGGAGCTAACTAACTGCTGTGTGAGATGGCTCCTCACTTTCCCTCCAGGTGTGCAAAAGGTCCCATACCTCATGATGGCCACCCCAGCTCCTACCCTAGCCCAGTCCCAGTGGAAGAGCTCCCGTGTTTTGTGTTGGATGAGTGTGTTTGTGGTGATTACCGGCGACGATCTCCTCTGTATGCAAGATGAATACTGCACCTCGGGTGCAGAACCCTGTGGCGCCTGAAGTCGCAGGGGCGCCACACCAGCGATGTCTCTCCACTGCCACTCCACTCTTTATACAGGCCACAGTGACGTTATGACTGTAACATACTTGACCACTGCAGCCAATCGCTGGTCTCAGCAGTCATGCCATTAGACAGCAAAAGTTGCTGACTCCAGTGATTGGCTGAAGTGGTCACATATGTTGAAGTTGTGTCATCACCGCTGTAAAAAGAAACAAGAACAGAGGTGGAGATGCAGCGCTGGAAGAGCAACTCTGATATTATATTTTTCTTTGGGAAAACCTATGGGCATAAAAAAGTAAAATGGAAAAACTCTTTAAGGCCTCTTTCACACGTCCATGTCTCCGGTACGTGTTTGGTCCGTTTCCTCACGTACCAGAGACACGGGCACACGTAGACCCATTAAAATCAATGGGTCTGCGCTCACGTGCGTGTTCTGCCATGGACCGTGTGAACGTGTGGAGCATACGTGTGTCCGTGTGCTCCACACATCAACATGTCCGTTTTTCTCCGGCATCACGGGTGTCACACGGAACGCAAACGGACCACACCGAGGTGCTCTGTGTGACACACGCCAGAGAAAACACACGTGTTTGAAAAAAAACAAAAAACTTTACTCACCTTCTCCAGCCCTGCTGTCTCTGCCGCTGCTGTCACTTGCTTCCGACCGCCGCTCATTATGCTCATCACATATTCACTTCAATGCGGCCGGAAGCAGCAGCAGCGGGGAGTCCGCAGGACCGGAGACCGAAGATCAGCACCACGGACAGCGACGCCAGGGACAGGTGAGCAGAAAGTTCCCGTTCTCCGTGTGTTATCATGGATAAAACACGGAGAACACACGTGTGCCATAAACACGGCTCACGGAGGGCAAAACGCACCTTTGACACGTCCGTGAAAAACATGCATGGTTTTTCACGGATGTGTGAAAGAGGCCTAAGAGACGAGTGTGGCCCAGGAGCTATTTGCCCTCAGTGTCCGCCCCTGCAGGTGTCATATGGAGGTGTCCCAATACTTTTGTCCAAACAGCGTTTGAGCCCAATTCTTGCCCAGAGCTTGTGTAAGCTGGGAGTTGTAATAATGCAATATTGGGTAAACGCCGTGGTCATCGGGAGAAATTGTTAATGGTCAACTCGTTGTTAGTTCAGAGAGTCCGAGCTGAGCGCTGGGTAGTTCAGTCAACAGGAAAGGTAAAGAGGTCAGACAGGAAGGGTTGTATCAGAGGCAGTTCCTGCAGTCCTGTGCACAGCACCGTGCCTGTCAGTGCGAGAGCAAGAACAAAACTGCAGAGGTAAGACATATTCCTTCTATATTACACTGAACCGCAGCTTTAGCTACAGATGCAGCAGTGCTGAGATTGTCAGATGTAGCGGATTTGGGTTTGTTACAACATTATATGCTGTGGTTTTACATAGGACTGCAGGTAAGTGTAACGCTTTTGCTTTACTCAGATGCGCAAACATGAATGTTATTTCATGCACTATGTTCTGTTTGGTTGAAGGTGTAATTGTTTCTTTAAATAAAAGCAGAAGTTTTTATCGGAATGCTGAGACCCCCAATATCAATAGAGTAGTCGTCCATATAGCGTGAGATTAGATCAGTGGCGCCAATCCTGACTGCTCACTTCTATCTATCACATATGCAATATATATATATATATATGTATATATATATATATGTATATATATATATATATATATATATATATATATATATATATATATATATATATATATAAAACATATACTCTTAAACCCTTCTTGACATATTAAGTACAAGTAATTCACAAGTCGTGTATGGAGCAATTCTACTCCACACGCGAAGAGTGGCTGCTCTGTTCTACACCCGACCTCCAAAACCAGAACTAGCACCAATCACTCCCCTATAACCCCTAAAATGTTGCTATCAATCTCTATGGCAACTAAAAAAAATAATAAAATAAAACTGTAAAAACTTGAACCACTCCTTTTGTCAGTTTAAAAATAAAGAAATAAAAAAAAAACATTATGTAGAAAAAAAAGTTTCAATAAAAATCTTAAAACTTGAATCACCTCACTTTTGGCAGTTTAAAAATAAATAATAATAAAATATGTATATATAAACGTCGCATCTATAAAACTCAAGCTTATGAAATAACGAAATTTTAAAAATTATTAACCCGTATGGTAAACGCCTTAAAAGCAAATAAAATAAATTGAAATGGCAGAATTTCCATTTGTTAGTTGTCACAGGTGTCCCAAAAAGTGTAAAAACAGTGGTCACAAATTGTACAGAAAGAAATGTAATGTCGCAATGCCAAAAAAACAAGATCACAAACCAATTTTTTTTTCATTTTACATATCTAGAGAAACATATTGTCAGGAGTAAAACCATAACTGAAAAATCAATGTCGGAATTGGGTGGTTTTTTAACATATTAAAGAACTTGGAATTAGTTTCTTGCTTTGCAATATATTATATGGTGAAGTGAATGATGTCATTCAAAAGTACAACTCGTCCTGCAAAAAAAAAAAAGCCCATGAAAAAAAATCAATAAGTTACGACTCTCGGAAGAGTTGGAGGAAAAAAGGGAAATGCAAAAACAGAAAATCACCAGCGAAAGGGGTTATTATCACTTATTTTTCAATATTATGAAACCAGAGATGAATTACTTCTATGGAAAGTAACCAATGACAAATCCTAAAATCATGATGAATGTCATTGGAGGACAGATTCAGCTCTGCTATATATCAAATATCACTGTGAGTTGTATAGATTTATTGTAAGGCTATGCGCGCACGTTGCTTTTTTCATGCTTTTTTCCTTGCAGATTTTAATCAATAGTGCAAAGAAAAACATATGCCCGCAAAGTTTATGAGAATCCTGACTTGCTGTGCACATGCTGCATCTTTTTTCCTTGCAGATTTTGTTGCTGAAAAAAGAAGCAGCGTGTCAATTGTTTCTGCGGTTTTTTTTTCTGAAATTCTATAATCCTCTGCAGAGCTTTATCACTACAGTGAATTATGTTAGTGTAGCACCCCTAAACCCATCAGGGTACTACTAGGTACTGCATACTGACAAAGATGCAGGGCCTACCCCCAGGGACCTGGAAGACCAGTGCCGGTACCACCAAAACACATAATCATCCCCAGTTTCCCTCTCCCAATCATGGGTGACTGACTAGTCAGGAACCCAATGGATGGCAACCCAGGGGTTGAGCCAGTCAAGTCCACAAGACGACAACCCGGTGGGAGCGGACAGACAGACAGTAGTGAGTCCGGTGGTGACAGTTGAAGGGGACGGGCGTGTCTCCAGACGGGGCCGTGTAGCAGTGACCTAGCTGGTGAAGGAGAGTGGTTGCCAGAGAGGGTACACCCAGGTACCCCTGGAACCAGAGCACCGACGGAGCACAGGGCCCTAGGTCAGGTGAACGCTTCAGGCTACCTGACAAATACCTACACAGTGAGGGGACCATCAAGAACCTCACTGTCCTAAGAATCCGGGGCACCAGCAGTAAAGATAGACCCAGGGACCGTAACAGAACACCGACCCTACAGGGTTCACACTGCCCGCCGAATTGACCAGAGACTGCCAACAGACAGTAGGGGACCCCCAGACGCTCCAAGCCGCGGGGTTCCACCAACCAGTGAGAGGTGCCAGGGAAAGAAGCCACCAGGTTACTACACCGGCACTGGAACAAAAGGGACCGTGGGTCGAAACCAGCCATCCTCAGTGTATCAGCTCAACACCGCTGTGAGTAAACAAAAGTTGCACTGCATCCCCATCGTGTGGTCTCCCTTCTTTCTGCGCCGGATCCCATCATCCACTCCCTGGGGCCCGGCCCTACTTGCGGAGGGTCTATCATCCAGGCTGCCATCACCATCAGCCCCAGTGGTAACAGACTGTGCAGCGGCGGCTCCATCTACCTAGCCACAACCCGCAAGAGGCGTCACGATATAAACTCTTTCATCTCCCCTGTATATAATCCCTTTAAAAAGCGACCCCCCAGGGTCACGGAACCAGGCATCGACCGTTACACAACCCTGACACAGTATCCCCGTACATTTACGGCCAGGGACCGAGTACCCCGTAGCCCTGAGGTGTCACATCAGTAGTTTGCCTCACAGGCCATGCATAGAACATGGATGTGACAGGCTCTCTGTAGCTCAGTAACCTTTGGTTGTCATGGTGATGACTCTGGTTTGCCATGGCAGCGATCAGTTCCCTGTGATCACATTACAGGGACCTAATTGCCAGGGAGAGGTAAGTGATTCCTCTCCCTGCCTCCTGATTGTTGCGATCGCACTGATCTCAGCATTCAGGGGGTTAAACTGCTGGAAGCAGCACAGGCACCGTTCCGGGCAGTGAAAGCCGGGTCCCGGCTGTAACATCAGCCAGAGATCCCGCAGTGATCACAGGGTACAGAGCCTGAACCCCCACAATCGCCATGAGTTAAAAAATCATGAAAAACGCGTAAATGCAATAAAAAAAGCACGGCTTTTTCTGGTGTTTTTCTCCTGCCAAACATGCTTTTTATGTGCAGAAAAGAAGCATACAAAAATGCAATGTGTGCACATAGCCTAATGCGGGTGTCACATGAGGCGATCTATTGTGCGATATGTCGTCGGGGTCACGGTTTTCGTGATGCACATCCGGCATCGTTTACGACGTCGTTCCGTGTGACACCTCCGAGCGACGCAGAACATTCGCAAATCGTGTATCGTTGACACATCGTTTATTTTTAAAAAGTAACTTATTTTTATTTGCGCCGATTGTTCATCGTACCCGGGGCAGCACACATCGCTCCATGTGACACCCCGGGAATGATGAACACAGCTTACCTGCGTCCCGCGGCTCCCGCCAGCTATGCAGAAGGAAGGAGGTGGGCGGGATGTTTACGTTTCGCTCATCTCCGCCCCTCCGCTTCTATTGGCCGGCAGCTGTGTGACGTCGCTGTGACGCCGAACGTCCTACCCCCTTCAGGAAGTGGATGTTCGCCGCCCACAGCGACGTCGCTCAGCAGGTAAGTACGTGTGGCGGCGGTTTAACGACTTTGTACGCCACGGGCAACTAATTGCCCGTGACGCATAAACGACGTGGGCGGGTACGATCGCTTGTGCGATCGCACGATAGATCGTACCGTGTGAAGCCCACATAAGTGTTACCCATACTGACACCCAGCCATTGTGACCCTGGTAATGGGGGATAAGCCGGTGGGTGTCAGAAGTGAAATCTCTGGTCCCATTATAATAGTGATACGACTGTAGAGCTATTGTATTTACTACACTGAGATAATATGGAATTCAAAATATTCCTTTATTTCCAAAACTTTATTTTTACCAAAAATGTCCCCAAAATTCCCATTAACGGTCAAGTATCTATTTGCTGTCACGACCTGGAGACATAAGTGAATCTGAAGGATTTGTCACTCTGCAGGTTGTTACTGAAAAGTCAACACAAAAGTTAAAGAGTAACCGCAGGAAGAAAACGTTAGCAGGTCGCCGGCGTGAGAGATTAATATGTGGCAATGTGTCCGCTCTCTGTGTTTGTTTTACTTTGTACCGAGTGCCAGAATGTGCTCGGAAAATAAACTGCGGACACGAGCCGGGACGTCTGACAGCGGAGCACGGCCGAAGGGAAGAGGAAGGAGACGGAATACTGTGAGAATTCTGATGAGAATTATTGTCCAATGGTTGTGGTGTCTACGAATCCGCGATCATTTATTTAAAATCACTGATCACAGTCTGATATATCACAAGGATGAAACTGCCATATTTGGCAACTTCACACCTCTGTGTGACACCTCTTCTATGGAGATCTGTAGCACCCATGGGGCAAGGGAGTGAAATACTTGTCACCGGGCCAGTGATGTCATGTCTGGGATGTCACAGGTGGCCCTGCCCGGCTTCACAGACCCAAGGTGTACACCAAAAAGGGGATTGAAGGATGGGATGAGGATGATGGTGGGGAAATGAGGCAGATGATGGAAGTTGTCTCGTGAAGCCACCTGTGGTACGTGGCCAGGGATTAGCCACCTCTGTGGTCACTGTCCTCTGGGGTGGATGGTGTCGCGGCTAGGATAATTCAGCTTCCCGCAGGTGAAGCTAGGCCCCAGAAAGGATGATGGAGGTAGTAGTGGCCGTTGGTGCCGAAGTGCAGGGGGGCGACAGCGACGACAATGAAGGAGTGACACGGCAATTGTGGTTCCAGGTCTTTTACTCACAGTTTGTGGGCTGCCCGGAGGCACCAGTCTCCACTGCAATTGGGCTCCAGCCAATCCTGGGTAAGTCAAAGGTCAGAACCGGTGCGCTAGTCTGTGGGCCCTTCCTTCTTGCGCTTTTTAATGTGGATGCCCATGACCTGAAGTTCTTGGGGACCCCTGAGTAGTGTTAAAGCTCCTGTCCCGTGTGCAGGTGATGCGAATCCGCTGTGGGGCCTGACTATAATCACAACTCCGAACCCTATGTGCCACTGTGCTCCGGGATCTTGTGGTGGCCAGAGGGACGTGGAATCCCCCTGTCCAGCAGATTATGGTGGTCTAACGTAGAGTATGTTCCACCCTAGTGCTCTGCACCCTGAACAGCGCAGGTTCCAAGGGAGCAATGAAGCTCTCCCCTTGGCAACCGTATTTCTCCTTTGTCCCACAGGAGCTACCGGTCAGCCAGCAGCTCCTTCACTGTTGTCTCCTGCTCTTTCCAGTCTGCCGGGTCCTAACTGTGGAAGCTCTTAAGCTTGCTCCACAGCGACCGTGTTGTTCTGAGTCTCAGACTATTCTGAGGTAAAAACTGTGTTCTCTCACTTTCCCTGTGCTGCCCCCACCTTCCTGATGACTCACTGGTGGCTGGGAGAAACCCGTTGTTATGGTGACCACCTTTAGCCCAGTTTCAGTGGAAAAGCACCTGAGCTGTATGTGTTGTGTAAGTGAAAACCAGTAGTTAACCTCTTCCTTACCCGGGATGAGTATCGCACCTTAAGTCAGATGCAATACCCTATGGTGACTTAAGCCTCAGTGGCACCACAGATCCATGAGATTCATGTGAAACTAGGAGGATCAACATTCCCGGCTCTGACACCGTAGAATCCTCAAAGTGCACAGTGAACGAGATGTGAGGATCCGCAAGTCAGAGAGACACATAGAGGGACTGCAGACTTGTTATTTTGGACCAGACAACCCCTTTAAGAGTCAATGGACTAAAACAAAGATCAGACAGTTCACGTGCTTTGGTGTTAGTGTCGCGGGCGGGGAAGGATGCTGCTGCGCTCGCTAACGCTTGGGTCCGGCGCTGCTGCGATGGCTGCTCGGTGGCTCGAGCGGTGGGCCGGATCCAGGGACTCGAGCGGCGCTCCTCGCCCATGAGTGAAAGGGGGTAGTTTGGTTTGGGGATTTGGTCCGTGATGCCACCCACGGGTTGTGGTGAGGTTGGGCACCACCGCTGCTGGTGACGGGGATCCCGGGAGCGATGGCAGGGAGCAGCTGGGATGTTGTTTTCCCCCTCCGTGGGTAGGGGTTGGTGGTCCCGGGGCCCGGTGAGATGACAGGGAGGCAGGGTTGGATTGGTGCAGGGTCGCTTGGACTGCGCAGCGCGGTGCCGGACGGCACGGTAGTACTCACTCAGCCACAAAGGTACGCAAAGTCTCTGGTAAACCAAACGGCTGGATGGACGGGTCCCGCAGCCGGCTGCTGTGGCTTCTCCTGGACGGTTAGTGGTGGCTGCCTTTCCCTGCACCTTGGTGTATGTTCGGTCCCGATGGATTCCCACCGGTAACCCGCTCCCCGGCGTGTGTATGTGCCGGAGGAGCCCTTTTGCCCGCAGGCTCTGGCCCTTGGAACTCTAGCTGTGGCAGTAGCTGTATTTCCTTTTTGCTGGTCGGACGGTTGCCTTCAATCGGGTCTTGGCTGTTAGGAAACCCCTGGGGTTCCAGTCACTGACGGATTTGACCTCTAATGGCGACTCCAAGCCTGGTCGGGGTCCGTAGGCCCTGCCTGAGTGTGCTGGCTTCACTTCGCTCCCCGGTTCGGTATCGGCGGGCCACCGCCCGTCCCCGGTCCTACGGTTCCGCGTTGATCTGCCTCTCCTGCAGACGGCCACCACCGTCTGCCAACCTTGCTCTTAGTGCCCGGGCCACACACCCGGACACGGTCAGTTCGCTCCTCCACTACTACTTCACTCCTTTCACTTGCGCTTCCCTAACTGATCTGACTTCCTTTCCCGCCTACAGGACTGTGAACTCCACAGTGGGTGGGGCCAACCACCTGGCTCCACCCCACCTGGTGTGGACATCAGCCCCTCGAGGGAGGCAACAAGGATTTTGTGTCTGGCTGATGTGCCTGTCTCAGGGTGGGGGTGTATGTTGTAGTACCTGTGACGACCTGGCTAGTCCAGGGCACCACATTAGGAAAGGTATGAGGAAAAAAAATGGATGCAGGTTGTGGAAAAAAGGATCCTTAGAAATGTGAAACATTTCCTATTGAGTCATTAAATCTAGCATATATATAGAGGTAGTATAAGCTCAAAAACGCTGGTAAAAACACAATAAGAATTGACACGCTGTATCTTTAAAAACGCAGCCAAGATGCAGCCAACAAAAGATGCACTGTGTAGACATCAAAATAGAAATCTCATAGACTTTGCTGAGGGAAGGAAATGCATGCATTTAGGTGCATTCTTGTGACCTCAAAAATGCACCAAAAACACAGTAAAACATATAGTTTGTGAACATGGCCTTAGTTACCTTCCTATATATACATAACTAGTAACATTCCAATAGAGATTACTGGTAACTTTCCCACAGGCCCCCTTCACACGTCAGTGATTCCAGTATGTATGACGTCTGTTTTTATATGTACTGGAATCAAGGACATACGCAGACCCATTAAAATCAAAGGGTCTGCGGCACATCAGTGATTTCTCACAGACCGTGTGTCTGTGTGTTCCGCACAGAGACAAGTCCGTTTTTCTCCGGCAGCACTGATGTCACATGGACCACACACTGATGTGATCCGTGTTACACATACTGGAGAAAACTTGTGTCTTTGAAATAAAATAGTTTTCTACACTCACCTGTCTCCAGCCCTGCAGTCTTCGGCGCTGCTGTCACTTGCTTCCGTGCCCGCTCATTATGCTCATTGCATATTCACTGCACCGCAGACCCGGAAGCAGCAACAGCGGAGACATCAGCACCGGGGACAGCAGCGCCGGGGACAGATGAGTAAAACATTCCTGATCTCTGTGTGCTATCACAGATAGCACACAGAGAGCACACGTGTGTCAAAATCCCGGCACACGGAGGGCCACACGTACCTTCAACATGGCCGTGAAAAATGCGTGTGTTTTCCATGGACGTGTGAAAGAGGCTATAAATGCAGTACTAGGAACACTCCTATGGAAACAAAACTACGGTAGTAACTTTCCCATAGAGAAAGTAAAAGCAAGACTCCTATGGAGAGTACTAGTAAGTAAAATTTCTATAGAGACAGAACTGGTAAATATCCCATAAAGATAATACTAGGAACTTTCCTGTAGAGACATTACTAGTAACATTTATTTAATTTATTTATTTATTCTTTTATAAAGCACCATTAATTCCATGGTTCTTTACAGACGTGATCATCAAAAGGGCCCCTTTTTCAAGTGTTCTTGCTGTCATTATTCATTGGTATAGGTAGCTTTCCTGCTGGATTCATCTCTCCCCCTTTTGGACCCAGCAGGAGCTCGCCTTCTACCCAGCTACTGATCATCAGCATTATTTTGGTGCTTAAATACCCCTTCCTTTCTGAGACTGGTGTTAATGATATTTTCAGTTAATTCAAGCCTTGGTTGCAAGCACGTGGCTTGTACTCCTCCTTGGTATCATTGCTGAAAACTCTGTTGAACTTCTACCGGTGTCATCATTTTCTCCCTGTGTTTCCTCCTTGTGTCGTCTATAGTGTTTAGTGGGGTTGATGAAGATCTCACCCCATCCATTCCCTATTTAGGGTCCAGCACTAGAGATACCTAGGGTCAGGTATCCGACTCAGCGCATAGGTGCGGAACCTATCTAGGGTGGTGAGGGACCCCAGGGCCCAGCGGTAGGTTTGATCAGGGGTTACTGTTGCAAATACGTTTTCTAGTTTGGGGCAGTTCATGTATGGAGTGAAAGCCACACACCTGTAGAGGACTGCCAAGCAGGGTCAGATTGGGCTATTGAACTGAGTAGTTTTTTCTTGTTACTTGCCGGTGGTCAATGTCTCCTGAGTGTTAAGGACATTCTGTAACGAGCTCTGCTCACTACCAGAACTCCTCTCAGATAAGTGGTCGTGTACCTCTGCTGTTTGTTTTCCACTTTCTTGTTGTTTTTTCTGCTTTAATACTAAGGCTTGATTCCTATTTTGTCTGTGTGGAGTTCTTGGTGGAATGGGATCATTCCCTGCTGGGAGTGTCTGTATACTTAGCTCCATGATTCTGCAAGGTATTGTGTTTGTCATGCTTGGTTTTAATTCAGTCCCTCATCTGTATTAGTGTTTTTGGATCCCAGTAACATCAGAGTGCTGATACAGTGGGGGAGAGGTTGTGTGATCTCAGGATTTTTCCATATCAGAAGTGCTGGTATATATTAGGGTTTTTATGGCTGCAGACAGTTGCTCTTTTCTATCCTTTCCTATAAAGATAGTTTGAGCCTCACCTTTGCTGAAACCTGTCTTTTCTGGCTTTGTATTGTGTGTTTTTCTATATCACCGTAACCTTTACATGTGGGGGGCTAACTATCTATCTTTGAGGACTGCTCTGAGGCAGATTAGCTTACTTATATCTCTATCTGTGAGATTATTTAGTTCTCCGGCTTTGTTGAGGCGTCCAGGTCATCGTAGGCACGCCCCACGGCTATTTCTAGTTGTGTGTCAGGATTAGGTCTGCAGTTCGTTAAGTTTCCAGCCACTCTGTTACCTTTTTGGGATTCCGCATTTTTTGATCCTCCTCGGTCCCTGAATCATAACAGGTCACCATCTTCCCTTTCCCTAGACACAGGGTTTCCCTTCCCTTTCACCGTTCGCTTGGTACTTCTCTATGACACATATAGATCCAGTACAAGGAACATTTCTTATAGGGATGATAATGTCATCAACATATTTCAACTACCAATGAAAATGAATAAGAAAAGAAACAAATCGTGACTAAAGTGTGGGATATGCCGTTTACTTGCCAACAGTCTTTTTTGTCCTTTTTTTGAGTGAGGGTCTAATAAAAAAGTGCACTAATAGGGGCGTTCAGGGGAGTTTCTGTACATAAAACCTCTGGTTTTCTATAATCATCAATAGAATTTCTAAACCTGCAATAATAACTTTTTTAATATTATGTCACTCAGGGTCATTGACCTTAACAGGCTTTATCCATTAGTGATCAGAGGTAGTTTGTAACATGGCACAGAGAATGCTATTGATTGGCGTCCAAAGATCTTGTCCTGTATCTACACACATTTCTATAAAGTAACAACTGATAATTCACAATACCTGATCTAATGTATGGGGCAATTTTCTATTTTTTACAGCTCCGAGTGATTCATTATTACAATGCAGATATCATAAGGCTGGGTGAGATGATGGATCCGGAGGATGTAGAAGTCGTCCCCACCTATACCAAGGTTCACAGACTTCACCCAATTGAAGAAGATGAGTTAGAGGACACAGAACCAGTGGTGGCATCTGCAAACCAATCACTTTCAGAAGATAAGAGTCAAGAACATTTAGTGGAATGCACCAATGGAGGAAGTCAGGTGTCCGGTCTTAGAACGGCTGTCCACAGCTCTAGGTCGATTGTTGCATCTATGAAAAAGGTTATATCATCCCTTGGACCCAATGGTAAGAAACTGGCCTTGACAGCCAATAATTTTTATTAGTGACCTGAAAGATTGGATGTAAACCAGCAATCTATGTCTTTTAGATATGAGTTTGGATCAACAGACCCATGGGTGATGTGTCAAAAATATTCCCCATCCAGAGCCACCTCTTCCACTTGACTGACAGCATCTATGCTGTGTGACTTCAGGCAAAGGAGCCATCAGTCATGCAGGAGGAGGTGGGGCTGAGTGAGGCCCCCTTCACACGCACGTGAAAAAAACAATCAGTTTTTTCGCGTACGTGTTAAAGAGGTGGTTTGCTTCCCATGTGCCGTGTTTGTGGCACATGCCTGTTCTCCGTGTGTTATACGTAATAACACACGGAGAACGTATAGTCCCGCCTTACCTCATTCTTCCGGAGCTGTCTGTGGTGCTGACTGACAGCGTCCGGCACAGGCCACGCCCCTCTGACGCTGCTTCCGGCCCCCAGTGAAGAAGACGCATTGTTCAAATTCACTGGGGGGCGGATGCAGGTGACAGCCGCGGCAGAGACTGCAGGGACGGTGGAGGTGAGTGTTTTTTTTATTTTTAACAATGCCATGTGTGTTTCTCCGGCGCGTGTCACGTGGACCCACATCCACACTACGATACGATTCGATATGGCTTCAAGTTGACGTGAACATAAGGCTCTGTGAATACCTCATGCTGTATTACTTGAGTGAGATCTGGTAATTCCGAGAATAGATCTCTATTCCCATGCAACAACTCTCCACACTGCTGCTTTTCGGAACGGGACAAGGTTTCTGTCACCAAGTCATCTTTCACACTGGCTTCGGACTCTGACACTAGACTCGGAATTTCCATGGTTCTGCCAAGGCTTGATCAGGTTAACATGGTAGACCTGGTAGGGTTTCCTTCGTCCTGGCTGTAAATTTTATAATTGACTTCAGCAATCTTCTCCACCACTTCATTGGGACCTTGCCACTTGGCCAGAAATTTGCTCTCCACCGTGGGTACCAGCACAAGTACCCGATTCCCTGAGTTGAACAGTCTCACCCTAGCTGACAAAGAAAATTAAACCCCATTGAAAATTAACCTTTAATAATATATTTTAAAAAGGCCAATGGATCTGATTGCATCGGACTTAACCTCAGTTTTTAATGCAATCCTGGGAGGAACAGAAATCCCTAGAAATGCCAACATAGCATACATTAAATTACTCCCGAAGGGCAACAAAGACCTAGATGATCCCTCTAGTTACAGACCCATATCGCTCATTAATCAGGATTTAAAAATAATGTCCAAAATCATGGCAGATAGACTAGCACTGATTTTGCCTAGGATAATCTCCGAACATCAGGTAGGGTTTATCAAAGGGAGAAATGCGGTTACCAACATCAGGAAGACGATCTTAGTGGTAGATGCGGTTAGATTGGGGCGCACCGAGGGAGGGGAAAACCTGCTTTAGTTACACTCGACGCTGAGAAAGCGTTCGATAATGTTAATTGGAACTGGCTAGATAAGGTGATGGAGGCCATAGGAATTACCGGTAAAATGAGACTTTACATCAGAAGTTTATATGCCAACTCGGGAGCAAGGATACATACCCCGGGCTTCCTGTCGGAAGTGTTCCCCCTGATGAAGGGGACGCGGCAGGGCTGCCCGCTATCCCCCCTACTATTTAACCTGGCAATTGAGCCATTATCTAGAGTTCTCCAGAGTCCTAACATCTTCAAAGGGATCAAAATAAGGGGGCAGAAATGAAGATAGCACTTTTCGCTGATGATGTGATATGGGAAACCCAGGCGTGGACTTACCCCAAACCCTTGACATGATTGAAAAATTTGGATCACTCTCAGGCTTTAAGTTAAACAAAAAGAAGTGCGAGATCTTGTTCTTGAGAGGAGGTCACGGGAGTGTTGGGAGAAATCTGAGAGATGGTTATATATGTGGGATCCCTATAGCACAGACATCAATCAAATACCTGGGAGTGCAGATAGGGAGAATGGTGGAAACAATTTATAAAATTAATTATGGCCCGCTGATCAGAAAAATCATAACACAACTAAGGGGATGGAAAGGCTTACCCTTACCATTGCTGGCAAGATGCCACTTGATAAAAATGGAAACAAAATAGGAACCTGTGGAAATAAAAGCGCATAGGGTCTTATCCTGACAATCAGGGGGTAAAAGAAGAGTAATCCTACTCACCGATCAGGGTTGTGACAGGCACAACTGTAGCAGCACGTATTTGGATCAAGGCAGCAGTACCCCAAGCGTCAGATAACAGAGAGAGGTAGTAGAATGGGGCTTTAAAAACCGCGCCAAAGATCCCAGATGTAATCTTGAAATAATGTACTCTTTATTTTGGCATAGGTCTACGCGTTTCAGGAGGTTCAGCTCCCTTCCTCAGGACCAGCAAGCACAAAATACATCAAATGTATTTTGATGTATCTTGTGCTTGCTGGTCCTGAGGAAGGGAGCTGAGCCTCCTGAAACGCGTAGACCTATGCCAAAATAAAGAGTACATTATTTCAAGATTACATCTGGGATCTTTGGCGCGTTTTTTAAAGCTCCGTTCTACTACCTCTCTCTGTTACTTGATAAAAATGATGAGCTTTCCTAGGCTGCTGTATCCCTTTCCGCTACTATTAAAACTAAAAGATGTTAACAGACTCAACGCAGCATATGCGGATTTTGTGTGGAGGGGAAGGAAACCCAGAATAAAATTACGCACATTGATGAAGTCAGTGGAGGAGGGAGGAATCAATTTCCCGGATGTTAGTGGTATAACCTGGTGTGTATTATGAGACACGTGATCGACTGGTTGAGAGGAACAAGTAGACACTCAGATCATGACATGGAGAACAAATACGCAACACCATGGGACCTGAAGTCCATTCTCCACACCCCATTGTCTAGGACTGAGGGTCACATAAGAAACTCTATCATATTCCGAGACACCATGTTAACTTGGAGAGTAGTTAGAAAGAAACTGGGACTTTCCTGGAAGGTGTCTAAGTATTTAAATCCCTGGGCATCCCCAAATTTCCCTCAGGGACGAGACAACAAGTTATTTCTGGAATGGAAAGAGAAGGGCATCAAGAGAATGCAAGATGTTATGAATGTGGAGGAGAGACGGTGGATGACAGGAAGGGAAGTGCTCGATAAATATGACCTCAATAACATTCACATTATCCAGTATGAGCAATTGAAGTTTGGAGTAATCAGAGATCTTGGCGAGATTGGAAGGGAACTGAACAAAAGTCCGATTGATGAGCTCCTGGAATGTGAGGTTACAAATGTAAATGCATCCCAAATTTACCGAACATTTAGTGCGGCTTTGCACGTTGCGACATCGCACGTGCGATGTCGGTGGGGTCAAATTGAAAGTGACGCACATCCGGCTCCACTTTCGACATCGTACTGTGTAAATGCTAGATGATACGATGAACGTCGTTAACATATCATAGTTGCATTCACCGACATTTCCATAATGCCGGTGCAGCGACAGGTACGATGTTGTTCCTCGTTCCTGTGGCAGCACACATCGCTGTGTATGAAGCCGCAGGAGCGAGGAACATCTCCTTACCTGCCGCCGCCGGCTATACGGAAGGAAGGAGGTGGGCGGGATGTTTAGATCCCGCTCATCTCCGCCCCTCCGCTCCTATTGGCCGCCTGCCGTGCGACGTCGCAGTGATGCCATACGACCCGCCCCCTTAGGAAGGAGGCGGGTCGCCGGCCAGAGCGACGGTCGCAGGGCAGGTGAGTGCATGTGAAGCTGGTGTGTCGCCCTCGGCAAGCCAGGGGACACAGGTCACAACACCACCACACCCCACATCCCAGGTAGGCACACCTAAGCTGAACCAAAAATCCTTGTTGCCTTCCTCCAGGAGTCTGATGATGCACACCAGGGGGTGGGCCAGGCGGTTGGCTCCGCCCACCAAGGAGCTCACAGCTCTGGAGGCAGGAAGTGTCAGGCAGATTAGCCCAGGGTGAGCCTGTGTCAACAGCAGTTTAGCCCAGGCAGGGCAAGAGTAAACAACTAAGTGACAGAAAAAGAAAGAGAAGTGGTAAAGGAGGAAAGCAAGAGTGGTGACAGAGAGAGAGAGAAGCCTGAAGGTCCAGCTTTGTGTAGGGCCAGAACAGCAAGGTCAGCGACGGCGGTGACTGTCCGGAGGGGGACCGTTTGGAAGTTCCTGGAAGGACCCCGTTGGCTGTGTGCCCGGTGGTCTGGAGCAGTGTTCCGAAAGACAGTCAGCACCAGGGCAGGGGCCTCTCGGACCCCGGCAAGGCTAGGAGTCGCCAAAGTTGCCGAATCCGTCAGTGAAGGGGACGTAGATTCCCCCAACAACCAAGTCCCGATTGAAGGCAACAGCCCAACCCGTACAACAGAGGCACCGCCACCGCCAGGGCACCAGTCTCTGAGGGCCAGCGCCTGCGGGCAAAGTGTAGTGCTCCTCCGGCCCAGCTTGAAGCCGGGGAGCGGGTTACCGGTGGGGACCCATCGCAACCATCCGTACATACAGGTGCAAGGAAGAGGGACATCACCGTCACCTGCCGGGAAAGCAAAGCAGCCGTCTGTGGGACCGTCCTACCAGCCGTTGGTTTACCGTACAAACTGTGTCCGTGTCTCAGGCTGAGTGAGTACCACAGTGCCGCAAGGCACAGCGCTGCCCCCGCGTCCCTGCGCCCACCAGGCCCTGCACCTCACAAGCCATCACCGGGCCCCGGGATCACCAACCCCTACCCACGGAGGGGCAACACAACACCTGGCTGCTCCCCATCACCATCCCCGGGATCCCCGCATTGAGCAGCGGTGGTGCTACACATCACCACAACCGTGGGTGGCGTCACGGACATTATCCCAACATCCCAAAACCCCCCTTTCACTCACGGGCGAGGAGTGTCGCTCGAGAAACCCCAGGATCCGGCCCACCGCTCGAGCCACCACTGAGCAGCTGCCGGACCCGAGCAGAAGGGGTGAGCGCGGTGTGCTGACACCCTCCTCCCCGCCCGCGACACTGGCGTAGCGATAATTTTCGCTACGCCAGCTTTCACAAGATATTGTACCTGCGACGGGGGCGGGGACTATCGCGTGCGACATCGCAGCATCGGCTTGCGATGTCGCAACGTGCAAAGCCCGCCTTAGGGAGGTATTAATATCTCGGGAGGATAGTTGTACCTTATTATCATGGGAGAAACAACTGAAAGGTCAAGAAGTCGTGGGAAATATATTGAAAGGGTGGGTCCAAATGCGGAAACATATCACCAACGAGGGTTGGAGAGACACCCAGTTTAGGATTTTACATAGGGCTATTGTAGGTTTCAATATTCCGGGTAGAGATGCACGTTGTCCAAAATGTCAAGCAGAGAAAACAGATATGCTACATGGACTCTGGGAATGTAAGGAAGTGCAGAGGTTCTGGAATCGAGTAAGAATGTTGGCCCAAACAACATGGGGGATATATTGCAGACCAGAATTAATGGTGTGGATTTTCCATTTCTTTGAGGGTGGAGTCAAAGGGGGATCAAATACTCGGGATAAAAGGACATTTGCAATCATACATGACTTGGCCATGATAGCTAAAAGGTGTATCTTAAGACACTGGATACAGAGGGAGGGTCCATCTACAAAGGAGGTTATTGGGGAATTGCATGCTCTTCTGAAGTTGGAAAAATTGGAAGCAGAAAGGGATAAGGATCAAAAGACAGACACGTTCTTTGAGAGATGGAAAATTTTTATTGAACACCACTTCACACGGGTAGAAATAAATAACTTGGTGACACCTTTCATACACACGGAGTGGTATCTCCTGAATGAAATCCAGGATGGCTTGGGCAACCTGAGGCTCACTTAGTGGGGGCTCGAGAGGAAGGAGGAGGCGAGACGTCAAGGAAGTAAGACACATCATTGATTTTGGAACTACTAGAGAATGACACAGGGGTTTAAGGGACTATATTACATGTGGTTTATTTTGACTTTCTAGTTCGGTTTCATTATATGTCATTTTTTATGGAAGAATAATCTGGACTAGCAAGAGGGGGTTGTACTCTTTTTTTTCTTCTTCTATACCATACTCTGTCAATTGATTGTCCTTCCCTTTAATCATACTCATTTTGTTATGGTTTTTATAAAATATAGAAAATCAATAAAAATGTTTGGAAAAAAAAAACAAACAAAAGGCCAAAATGACCAACATATAAATATACTCAGTGAATAAGAGAGTGTGAGAAAAGTAGCACATGCATAAGATATTGACTATATATATATAAAGGTAGGGGAGGCTTAACCTAATGGGCCCTAATACCAGCCCTACTTAACAATGGAGGATATGACGCCCTAGGTTAATGACGCCCCCATTCACCGATGGAAAACCCTAGTAATTCCTATTTTACCTTAAGGCCGCTTGACACACAACGATATCGCTAGCGATCTTGTTAGCGATGTGACACGCCCAGATCATTGCTACGATTTGCCGAGATTGCTCATAGGTCGTTTTGTAGCGGTCACACGTACCCATATCACAAATGACGCTACATCATTCAGCGATATATTGTTTGACCAAGGTGGTCGTGTGGACACCGTCACACAGCATTCCTCCCAACGATTCCGGCAACGACAGAGGCATATAATTGTCCATAGCATACACCCTGGCGTGACACCAATCAGAGCGGAGGAGGCGTGGAGCATTGCTGGTAACGACAAGCTCACGTCGCTGATGACGGACGCACTAACGATGTTGTTCGTCGTTGGCAGGGTGTCAAACGTAGCAATATGTCTGCTGCGTTCTAAACGACGAACAATATTTTGAAAATGAACGACGTGTCAACGATCAACGATTTTCGCTATTCTTACGATCGTCCGGAGTAGGTTTCACACGCAATGACGTCGCTAACGACGACGGAAGTTCGTCACGACAACCGTGACCCCGACGACATATTGTCAAATAAATCGTAGCGTGTAACGGGGCCTTTACTCTCAATTTGTGCACAATCAATTCTAAAACTTTACAATATATATATATATATATATATATATATATATATATATATATATATATATAAAAAAATCAACATATCCTAGAAGGTAAGTGACTACTTATCTGAGAAGAAAGGTCCAGCAACAGGATCCTTAATATGTTGTCCCAGCAGGATCCACAGGGTTCATCAGGGGATAAAGTAGCAAAAACAATTCAAGATGGAGGACTTAGAAAGTAGTACAGGGTAGTGAACATCACGAACTGTTGAGGATAATGGACATCACAGCCCAGAATCAGGTCTGAGACAGGTGCAGGGAGGTATTACACCTCCCTCATGTCTGAAACCGGAACGCTGCCGGGAGGATTAAAGTTAATTTCCTCTTGGCATCGAAGATTAATGTGCAGGCGCCGGGATGGTTTAGAATGCTATTAACCGGAAGATAAACCCTATATCTGCAGGTTAGTAGTATTTTTCCATGTCACAAGTTGAATATTTGGGGAGTTCTTACTTCAGTATTTGTAGCCAAAACATTGACATCAATATATTGGAGCAAGACCAGAGAAGAGCAACCAAGATGGTAGAAGGTCTGCAAACCATGTCATATGAACACCGGCTAAAAGAACTAGGAATGTTTAGTTTGAAAAAGAGAAGGCTGAGAGGAGACTTAATAGCGGTCTACAAATATTTGAAAGGTAGTCACAGTGCAGAGGGAACTACCCTATTCTCATTAGCACAAGGAAGTACAAGAAGCAATGGGATGAAACTTAAAGGAAGGAGATTCAGATTAGACATTAGGAAAAACTTTCTGACAGTGAGGGCAGTCAGAGAGTGGAACAGGCGACCATGGGAGGTGATGAGCTCTCCATCAATGGAAATCTTCAAGCGGAAACTGGATAAACATATAGCTTGGATGATATAGATAAGCCTGCACTCGCAGGGGGTTGGTCCCGATGGCCCTTGAGGTTCTTTCCAACTCTACCATTCTATGATTCTATGATTCTGTAATAGGAGTGGAACAATCAGATGAAAAGTATAATAGAAACACGGGCAACACTTCTGTATTTATCACCCACTCCTGGTTTTGGCTACAAATACTGAAGTAAAATACTCACCAAATACTCAACGTGTGCACGTGGCCTTAGAATACATTCCCACGTTGGGTATTTGGTGAGTTTTTTACCTCAGTTCTTGTAGCCAAAACTAGGAGTGGGTGATAAATACAGAAGTGGTGCCCGTGTTCCTATTATACTTTTCCTCTGATTGTTCCACTCCTGGTTTTGCTTTACAGATACTGAGGTAAAAAACTCACCAAACTCCCAACGTGTCAACGTAACCTTATAAGAAGGACAAGTTACTTCAGAGTATGTAATTTGTTTCATTGAGTTCTCACAAAATAAAACTCTTATTTTATCATTTGAGGTAGATAACTTCTCTTTTGTCTGGACATGAATAAAATATTGAACAAGGAACTGTGTATGTGTACAGTTTCCCAGACGAGTCTTCCATCAAACCTTTACCCCTACTTCTTGTTCTCCTTTTTGCTTCATGGTCTCGGTAATGCTCGGCCGTTTTGTCTGCTTTTGGTTCCTGGATGATACTAATTGAGAACAATTAAAAACCCAAAGTTCTCTTTTTGCTGTTTCTCCCATTTTTATCAAAATATTACCAAGAGGAAACTTAACAAATCCTGGGTATGGGTTGATGGACACTGAGTCTGGTTGGCTGGCCTGTTCCCCAGAACAAATGTAGCTTCCAGATCATAATTTCTGCAAACGTTGCTTGGTTGAACAGGACACATCCACCCACGCAATAGCTGATGGGTAGATTAGCACAAACCAGGTAGTAGGTCTCATGAACTTTATATGTTCTACATCTGAGGATCGCCAAGTGTTTCCCAAATGTTTTCTGTGAGCTGTGCGCTTCGAATGTCGAAAAGATTGCCCGTCTTGATCATTCAGGACCAGTATCATTTGTTTGTATAGGAGTTATTACTGTCTTCAAGACTCTTGTGAATGTATAAGGACAGAGCTCTGGAGAGGGTAAGTAGCATTATATTCCAATGATTGACCTCTCCATTGGAATTGTAGTAGACACCTATGTTATTTGCTATATTTGCTACAGAAATTGAGTGAAAAGCACAACAAATTTATTTTTATAAGGGGAATTTCTCTTTCTAAAATAAAGTTTAGGTCCTCTATGTTTTCTAGTCAAAATCTTTTTTTTTTTTAATCTGTTGAGAGATTTAACATTTAGTATGGGCCTTACTGAGCCATCGGAAACATGTAAGTTAACTAACCCTTCTAGTCTAGGTTGGCTTCTGCAATTTTCCCTGCCTTTAATGCTTGTTACAAAGCTATGTCTTGTCTTCTGTCTATCTTTAAATGAGGTCTCCTTATTTAGAATGGTAATTTTATTATTTGCAGCTTTAATCTTTTTCTTATCTCATTTAAAGAGAACCTGTCAGGTGCAATATGCACCCAGAACCATGATCAGTTCTGGATGCATATTGCTAATCCCTGCCTAACCATCCCTGTATCTAGAAGCATAGATAAAGAGATTTTTAGAAAAAGTATTTCTAAAGATCCTTTATGATATGCTAATGAGCGAGAGGCCTAGTCCCCTGGGCGTTAGTTTCCTTGGCTAGTTGGCCCCCTTAGCATGTTAGCACGCCCCTGTGGGCATACTAACATGCTAATGAATGCGCAGCGTGAGAGGCATGGTCACTATCACTTCTGCTGTCACTGCTGGTTTTCAGCTCAGTGCGTATGATCAGAACGTCCCCAGCACTTCCGGTTATGCGCAGAACACTAGTATGAAACTGGGATGTGTACATCCGGCTTCATAGTACACATGACCGAAAGTCCGGGACTTTTCATTATGCGCACTGAGCCAAAATTGAGCATCGGGCGTGGTGGCAACAGAGAGCGATGAGCTCAACCATCCCTTTGGCGTTGCGCATTCTTTACCATGTTAGCACACCCACATAGGCATGCTAACATGCTAAGGGGGCCGACTAGCCAAGGTAAGCAATGCCCTTGCGACTAGTCGCTGGCCTCATTAGCATATCATAGGTGAAACCAGGTTTCCTCAGTGTACCATGTATAGTCCAACATGTTTTATTTTTAAGAAATGAAGGTCTGCAATCAATGACAATAACTAATTCTTTTTTCTTGATCGGGTCCTTTCAGTTGTAAAACAACAATGACTGTACAGGCGAACATGACTTTTCTTGGCTTCTCGTTGACATGCCTGTCTCCTGGGAAAGCCGTTGCAACGATATACTTGGAGATGCCAGAAGTCGTTGTTTCACATCTTGAATTGTTTCCTCAGATATTTTTGGACATTCTCCATCATGCCTATCTAGTAATGTACCTGTACGTTGCAGCTTATTCACTAGTGACAGAATACACAATATGGATGACAGATTTCATCCTCCAAACGTCTTCAGAAACTCACTTTGGCACTGCCTTAAGGACTCAATTTTCGAATAAGTTTTTACATTAAAATACGCTCCTCCAAACTGTATCTGTACAATGTTAACAAATGAAGAAGGAATTTGGCAGTAGTGAAATGCAAGCACCGTACATAAACATGTAAATAGAGAAAAACATCTATCAGCTCACCAGATATAAATAAATGACCATGGTAGGGGTGCGGTGCATCGAGACTCCGAATTGGCTTCTAGGTGGAAATAAAACAAACGTAGAAAAATATCCAGCATCCGCAGAAAAAAAATATATATAGTTATTTAAAACATGACCTTTACTTAGACGTTAAAAATATGCCCAAAATATAAAAACATGTGGAATAGAGAGAGGTAGACAATGGTCTACGCATTTCGAGCAAAAAGTGCTATAATTCACATATAAATTACTGATACACAGAAAGGCGTGCGACAAGTCTATCTTGTCATGGATATGACTTGAGATGAGTGAACCCGAGGTTCGATGTTCGTACCAAAAACAGAGTTCGGAATTAGAGTTTGGGTGGTCTACTCGTGAACACCACTCGTTCAAGCATTGCTGTGCTTGAGAACGCTCGATGCTCTGCGAGCCGCTTGCAGTGTTTTATCAGCTCACACTGGGGATAACAACAGTGTGATTGGATGTAGTGTGCATCAAACAAAAAAAACATTGTAAAAAACACGCCTACCCTCCCCCAGAAGTGATCTGTATATGGCTGACTGCATGTGGGCAGAAACCTGAACTGCCCAATTTGTGATTTCCTTTGGGGTTCATGTTAAGTCCTCGTCCCAGACTGATCTTTATTTAAGGTTAGCTGAACCCACTGAGCTGAACTTCCACGGGCCCACTCATCTCTAGATATGACCAACGAGGCGACAAGTTGGCAAAACCACTCGGAGTGAGGACGTTTCTCGTCGAGAGGTTCATTGCACTCTCACTTCTCATAAACCAAAGTATGTACAGTCTAAATTTCAGTACGATAGATAATTTGTTTTAGAAGTGACAGCAACTTTTCCAAGTAAAGTAGAGAGTGAATAGTTACATAGCCAAAAGACTGTCCTATTATCAGGACCCCTCTGCTCACAGCCTTGAGGAGGGCCATTTTTGAGGCTATTAACATTATTGGCCACATGACCTTCCTGCTCTTCTTTGATGATCATCAGTAATAACAGACCGGCGGCGTCTGCCGTTTTAAACTGAATACTTCTCAGTGTATTATCCGTCGTATCATTTGATACTGTGGCGTCTGTGATAGATAACAAGATGGGATCAATTATTTAAAAAAAATAATTTAAAAAAAATGTGTAGGCTTCCACTGTATATTTATCGCCAGTCAGGTAAAATTAGGCAGCTGGGGGCTGGGATTCTCCGCAGCCTGCAGCCGCCCCTGGAAATGGTGCAATGTTTCTTAGCGCCATTTCCGGGCACTTTACCCGTCTCGTCCAGCGGCCCTAATGCAGTGGCACGCTGGGGTTAATACCAGCTTTGTATTCTCAGATGGTACTAAGCCCAAAATTCATGGTGTCACACCACATTAGACATGGCCACCATGAATTTCTAGTAAACAGTAAAAAAAAAACCACCACAACACAGAGAATTTATTTTATTAGAAATAAACCAAAAACAAACATTTAGAGATGCCATCTTTATTATAAAAAAAATCCTTAGTCTGAGGTAATCCTTTGGGAGAGCCATGTCAGCTTCATCACTGTGCACAGACACAGTCTATACAAAGTGAGGATTAGAGAGAGCCATGTCAGCTCTGCTACATCACTCTATACAGAGCGATAAGCAGGCTGACAGTGAGGGGATGATTGCACTTGCATCTCACATTGCATCACCACACAAAGCCTGACACTCTCAGGACAGCAGTGTCTCAGCTGCATGGAAATACATGTAGCCGACCCACTCCTGTCGGGAGAGTGTGTGCCGTGATCCGATACGACACTCGCACTATGACAATCAGTTAACACAAGGACCTCTGGTGACGTCATAGTCATGTGATCAGTCTGTAAGCCAATGTCTGTACAACATTCACACTGGTCACATGGCTATGACGCCACAGAAGGTCCTTTAGTCAGTATTGCTTACCGGGGGCACAGCAATGATCGGACTCGGAAGCCGAAGTTCCCGGGAGACAGTCTGCAGAATGCGTCATGGGACCTGTAAGTATGATCATAATGTTTTTTAATAATGTGCTGGACCCGATCTGTAACACGAGCTTCCCAGGAAAGCTTGTGATCAGGATTGTGTACACGATCACTATGTGGTCGGTACGATGCCCGATCTTTACAGTTTGGGATCGCCCATCACCAGTAACAGCCACACTTGGATGGATGTCTTTGTGACAAATACTCTGACTTGCTGATCACTTGGGGTCTTGGTGATCGCACTGATTGTCTTCTATATTGACCACTGTACCGCAAACACTATTGGGACCTACAGATTTTTTTAATGGATTCATATCCTTTCGGCTCTTAGTAATAGCTCATATACTAGGAGGTTTCAGGCCAGAAATCTGTAGTTTGGAGTAATTTGTGGGAATGTATTTTTTGGCGACTATATATTATTAAAATGAACAATGGAACCGACCGCCTCATCATTAAGTTGCTTGGAGATTGTATGGAAACATGAGTATGGGCTGCGCAGATAGGGCAGCTTGTATTGGCTTTGGTCCTATAGTAACAGCATATTCCGCATGGCTGCCAGATATAGGACATCTGCTTAGCTTCAGTTCAATAGACAATCCTGTAAGAAAGTACAACTTTGTGATTCGGAGTTGCAAGTTCAGTGAAAATATTCTGTAACTTTACTATTTTATCACTGCACTTATAACCCCCCCATAATGTTCTTAAGGTCATATTCACCTTTGGGCATCATTATTTAAATAATACAATTATGAAACTGTTTAGTAAATTTGTAAATTAACTGTATTACTTAAAGGATATGGAAACCTTAAGAGCAATTTTGTTTTAATACTTGAGTGCATGTAGCGTATTTTTCATTTTATAAGATGCACTGGATTATAAGACGAACCCCAAAATTAGAGATAAAAAAGGTAACAAAAAAAAGGGGGGGGTCCATCTTATACTCTGGTGGTGTCTTACTGGAGAGGGGGGGTCGGCAGTGGTGGTGAAATGGGGATGGGGCGGTGCTGGAGTAGGACAATGCTGCAGGCACTGTGATGGGGGCTGTGCTGGCTGTAGTGGGCACTGTGCTGGCTGCAGGCGCCGTGCTGGTTGTGTGGAGCAGGGCAGTGCAGCGGGTGTTGACAGATCTGTCGGTTTTGTGCGCTTCAAAGAAATGGTACAAGGAGTTGGCACGTGCACAGATTGAGCTATCGGCTCAATGACATGCCAAGATCTCATGTGTCCACGCGTCACCATTTTCCTTAAGTCCACTGCTGGGAGATCAATGGGCTGAAAGCGGCGCATGCACAGATGAGATCTTGAGCTAAGAGCTCCATATGCGCGTGCGCCGACTGCAGGCGCCATTATTGGAAGCCTGCACTGCCAATGTGTCGCCCTGGGCAAGCCAGGGGACACAGAACACAACCACCACACCCCACATCCCAGGTAGGAACACCACAGTCAAAACACAAATCCTTGTTGCCCTCTTCCAGAGACTGTTGATGCACACCAGGGGGTGGGCCAGGCGGTTGGCTCCGCCCACCGAGGAGGTCACAGTGCTGGAGGAGGGAGGAAAACAGGCAGATTAGCTCAGGAGGAGCTTGAGTGAACATCGAGAGAAAGTCCAGTGAAGGGCTAGAGTAAACCACAAGGAGTGAAAGTAGAAAGGAGAAAGTAGAAAGTGACAGAAAAGCCTGAAGGTCCGTGACTGTGTGTCCGGACGGAACCAGCAAGGTTGACAACGACGGTGGCTGTCCGGAGTGGGACGGTTCGGAGGTTCCTGGAAGGACCCCGTTGGCTGTGTGCCCGGTGGTCTGGAGCAGTGTTCCGAAGGACAGTCAGCACCAGGACAGGGGCCTTTCGGACCCCAGCAGGGCTAGGAGTCGTCAGATCTGCTAAATCCGTTAGTGAAGGGGACGTAGATCTCCCAGCAACAAAGTCCCGATTGACGGCAACAGCCCGACCATTACCGGGGAGACACCGCCACCGCCAAGGCACCAGTTTCCCCAGGGCCAGCGCCTGCGGGCAAAGTGTAGAGCTCCTCCGGCCCAGATTGCAGCCGGGGAGCGGGTAACCGGAGGGAATCCACCGCTACCACCATCAGAACACAAGGTGCAGGGAAGAGTGACAACACCGTTAACTACCGGGAGTGCAGGTGCAACCGTCTGTGGGACCGTCCTACCAGCCGTTGGTTTACCAAACAAACTGTGTCCGTGTCTCAGGCTGAGTGAGTACCACAGTGCCGCAAGGCACAGCGCTGCCCCCGCGTCCCTGCGCCCTCCAGGCCCTACACTTCACATCTCTTCACCGGGCCCCGGGATCACCAACCCCTACCCACGGAGGGGCAACACAACACCTGGCTGCTCCCATCACCATCCCCGGGTTCCCCATCCAAAGCAGCGGTGGTGCAATCACCACAACCGTGGGTGGCGTCACGAACTATAATCCCAACAAACACCCCCCTTTCACTCACGGGCGAGGAGTGTCGCTCAAGACGCCCCGGGATCCGGCCCGCAGCTCGAGCCACCAGGAGCAACTGCCGGACCCGAGCAGAAGGGGTGAGCGCGGTGTGCTGACACCCTCCTCCCTGCCCGCGACACCAACAGAGCATCTGGGACACATGCTGCAACACCCTGCTCCATACAGCCCGCATCGCAGTCAGCACAGTCTCCCCTGCAGCCAGCACAGCGCCTGCAGCCAGCACAGTGCCCCACAGCCAGCACAGTCCCCATCACTGCCAGCACAGTGCCCATTCTACACCTCACAGTAAGCTACATTTGCATTATAAGATGCACCCCTCATTTTCCTCCCAAATTTTTGGGAGGAAAAGTGCGTCTTATAATCCGATACTTTTGCAATTAAGCTTAATAACTAAATATTGCACTATTTGACTTCTATAGATTCGGGGCTGAGTCATCATTTTACAGGGGTTTTTTTAAGATAATTTTCTGTAATTGTTTTGTATTATTCTTTCTTTTTGTGCTAAAATCTTCAAGATGGCGCATGTGCTCACTGAATTTTGCACAAATTAAAACAGCTGTTTATTGTCTTTTACACTTTTTTTTGTGCCTTTTTAAAGCAAAAGTCACATGTTCCATTAAAATGTTGAAAAATTTGCACAACAAATGCCAGCCATATATAAAATCAATCCTGGGTAGGACTGGGATACATTTGCACAAAGTTTGCAACGTTGTAAAAAAAAGTTGCAATTAATGAATCAACTGCAAACATTTTTGGTGGAAATAAAGAGCAAGTTAACAGAAAATGTTTACTTAAAATGGTTGTCCACTACTAGGACAACCCTTTCTCATTGTACACCGTATGCAGAATTATTAGGCAAGGTGTATTTCAGAGGATTTTTTTTATAATTGATCAACAACTATGTTCTCAATCAACCCAAAAGACTCATAAATATCAAAGCTTAATATTTTTGGAAGTTGGAGTGGGTTTCTTTTAGATTTGGCTATCTTAGGAGGATATCTGTTTGTGCAGGTAACTATTACTGTGCAGAATTATTAGGCAACTTAATAAAAACCAAATATATTCCCATCTCACTTGTTTATTTTCCCCAGGTAAACCAATATAACTGCACAAAATTTAGAAATAAACATTTCTGACATGCAAAAACAAAACCCCAAAAAATTAGTGACCGATATAGCCACCTTTCTTTATGATGACACTCAGCAGCCGACCATCCATAGATTCTGTCAGTTGTTTCATCGGTTTACGATCAACATTGCGTGCAGCAGCCACCACAGCCTCCCGGACACTGTTCCGAGAGGTGTACTGTTTTTCCTCCCTGAAGATCTTACATTTTATAAGGGACCATAGGTTCTCTATGGGGTTCAGATCAGATGAACAATGGGGCCATGCCATTATTTTTTCATCTTTTAGACCTTTACTGGCCAGCCACACTGTGGAGTAGTTGGATGCATGTGATGGAGCATTGTCCTGCATGAAAATCATGTTTTTCTTGAATGATACCGACTTCTTCCTGTACCTCTGCTTGAAGAAGTTGTCTTCCAGAAACTGGCAGTAGGTCTGGGAGTTGAGCTTCACTCCATCCTCAACCCGAAAAAGTCCCACAAGTTCATCTTTGATGATACCAGCCAGGGCCGGATTATAGGCGGGGCAGACGGGGCTTCAGCCCAGGGGCCCCCACCACAAGAGCCTCTGAGGGGGCCCCCACCACCATCTGTGTGTCCGCCATTTTATTAATGTCGCAGTGGTTCAAGACCGCACTGTACCTTTAAGGTATTTCAATCCCGGCCATCACTGTACTGCAGACACGCCCACTGCACGCTGTGTGGGCTGCGTCTGCCAGGATGACGTCACCGCGCTGCTGTTTCTTCCTGCCGTAGAGGAGCTTGTGGGAGGACCGGAGGTCTCAGTTTATCCCGGTAAGTATGAGGTCATTAATCATGGTGCCGGCCGGGCAGGAGACTGCAGTGAGGAGGGAGCAGGACGCCGCTGATAACTCCAGACTGGATTCCATAGTGTCAGCGGCCACTCTGCTATCAGTGTGAGATATTGGAGTGTGAGCTGCTGCAGACCAGGTCGGGCTGTCAGTGCCGGGTCATCGGCCTCATCCCTCCCCTGCAATAACACACACTGATCTTCAGCAGAGACATCACTACACAGAATCCTGCACTGATCACATCTGAGCCTGCAGCACACATTACACTATATGGCCCATATTACATATAGAATATGTGAGGTCCTGTCCTGTAGGCCCAGGTGTGATCAGTGCAGGGGATTGTATATCTGTGCACATGGTATACCACATCCAGCGTACAGAGAGAGTAGTGTGATACACATCAGATGGTATATAATAATGTGTATATTGTATAACCTCTGATGTCTGTATCACAGTATATTGTGTAACAGTCATGTATTCTCCTGTACACTGTACAGGGGCGTACCTTTGGGGGGCATGCGGCATATGTTCCCCTGCACGGCAATCAGGGGGCACCATTAAAAAGTGTGAGGCAGCAGTATGGTGGGAGAAAATTGTAAGTGGAGAGTATTGGTGGAGAAAAGTGTGAAGGGCATAGTATAGAGCCTGGGTAGTGGGGAACATAAGCAGTATAGAGAAGGGGCAGCATGGTGGCCAGTGTGAGGGCACAGTATGGAGGCACAGTATGCTGAGGAGGGGGAATGTGAGACTGAGGTGCGGTATAGTGACTGTATAGTGAAGGAGGTAGGCAGTATAGAGAAGGGGCAGCATGGTGGCCAGTGTGAGGGCACAGTATGGAGGCACAGTATGCTGAGGAGGGGGAATGTGAGACTGAGGTGCGGTATAGTGACTGTATAGTGAAGGAGGTAGGCAGTATAGAGAAGGGGCAGCATGGTGGCCAGTGTGAGGGCACAGTATGGAGGCACAGTATGCTGAGGAGGGGGAATGTGAGACTGAGGTGCGGTATAGTGACTGTATAGTGAAGGAGGTAGGCAGTATAGAGAAGGGGCAGCATGGTGGCCAGTGTGAGGGCACAGTATAGAGGACACAGTATGCTGAGGAGGGGGAATGTGAGACTGAGGTGCGGTATAGTGACTGTATAGTGAAGGAGGTAGGCAGTATAGAGAAGGGGCAGCATGGTGGCCAGTGTGAGGGCACAGTATAGAGGACACAGTATGCTGAGGAGGGGGAATGTGAGACTGAGGTGCGGTATAGTGACTGTATAGTGAAGGAGGTAGGCGGTATAGAGAAGGGGCAGCATGGTGGCCAGTGTGAGGGCACAGTATAGAGGACACAGTATGCTGAGGAGGGGGAATGTGAGACTGAGGTGCGGTATAGTGACTGTATAGTGAAGGAGGTAGGCAGTATAGAGAAGGGGCAGCATGGTGGCCAGTGTGAGGGCACAGTATAGAGGACACAGTATGCTGAGGAGGGGGAATGTGAGACTGAGGTGCAGTATAGTGACTGTATAGTGAAGGAGGTAGGCAGTATAGAGAAGGGACGGCATGGTGGCCAGTGTGAGGGCACAGTATGGAGGGCACAGTATGCTGAGGCGGGGGAATGTGAGACTGAGGTGCGGTATAGTGACTGTATAGTGAAGGAGGTAGGCAGTATAGAGAAGGGGCAGCATGGTGGCCAGTGTGAGGGCACAGTATGGAGGCACAGTATGCTGAGGAGGGGGAATGTGAGACTGAGGTGCGGTATAGTGACTGTATAGTGAAGGAGGTAGGCAGTATAGAGAAGGGGCAGCATGGTGGCCAGTGTGAGGGCACAGTATAGAGGACACAGTATGCTGAGGAGGGGGAATGTGAGACTGAGGTGCGGTATAGTGACTGTATAGTGAAGGAGGTAGGCAGTATAGAGAAGGGGCAGCATGGTGGCCAGTGTGAGGGCACAGTATAGAGGACACAGTATGCTGAGGAGGGGGAATGTGAGACTGAGGTGCGGTATAGTGACTGTATAGTGAAGGAGGTAGGCAGTATAGAGAAGGGGCAGCATGGTGGCCAGTGTGAGGGCACAGTATAGAGGACACAGTATGCTGAGGAGGGGGAATGTGAGACTGAGGTGCAGTATAGTGACTGTATAGTGAAGGAGGTAGGCAGTATAGAGAAGGGACGGCATGGTGGCCAGTGTGAGGGCACAGTATGGAGGGCACAGTATGCTGAGGCGGGGGAATGTGAGACTGAGGTGCGGTATAGTGACTGTATAGTGAAGGAGGTAGGCAGTATAGAGAAGGGGCAGCATGGTGGCCAGTGTGAGGGCACAGTATGGAGGGCACAGTATGCTGAGGAGGGGGAATGTGAGACTGAGGTGCGGTATAGTGACTGTATAGTGAAGGAGGTAGGCAGTATAGAGAAGGGGCAGCATGGTGGCCAGTGTGAGGGCACAGTATGGAGGCACAGTATGCTGAGGAGGGGGAATGTGAGACTGAGGTGCGGTATAGTGACTGTATAGTGAAGGAGGTAGGCAGTATAGAGAAGGGGCAGCATGGTGGCCAGTGTGAGGGCACAGTATAGAGGACACAGTATGCTGAGGAGGGGGAATGTGAGACTGAGGTGCGGTATAGTGACTGTATAGTGAAGGAGGTAGGCAGTATAGAGAAGGGGCAGCATGGTGGCCAGTGTGAGGGCACAGTATAGAGGACACAGTATGCTGAGGAGGGGGAATGTGAGACTGAGGTGCGGTATAGTGACTGTATAGTGAAGGAGGTAGGCAGTATAGAGAAGGGGCAGCATGGTGGCCAGTGTGAGGGCACAGTATAGAGGACACAGTATGCTGAGGAGGGGGAATGTGAGACTGAGGTGCAGTATAGTGACTGTATAGTGAAGGAGGTAGGCAGTATAGAGAAGGGACGGCATGGTGGCCAGTGTGAGGGCACAGTATGGAGGGCACAGTATGCTGAGGCGGGGGAATGTGAGACTGAGGTGCGGTATAGTGACTGTATAGTGAAGGAGGTAGGCAGTATAGAGAAGGGGCAGCATGGTGGCCAGTGTGAGGGCACAGTATGGAGGGCACAGTATGCTGAGGAGAGGGAATGTGAGACTGAGGTGCGGTATAGTGACTGTATAGTGAAGGAGGTAGGCAGTATAGAGAAGGGGCAGCATGGTGGCCAGTGTGAGGGCACAGTATGGAGGGCACAGTATGCTGAGGAGAGGGAATGTGAGACTGAGGTGCGGTATAGTGACTGTATAGTGAAGGAGGTAGGCAGTATAGAGAAGGGGCAGCATGGTGGCCAGTGTGAGGGCACAGTATGGAGGGCACAGTATGCTGAGGAGAGGGAATGTGAGACTGAGGTGCGGTATAGTGACTGTACAGTGAAGGAGGTAGACAGTATAGAGAAGGGGTAGCATGGTGGCCAGTGTGAGGGCACAGTATGGAGGCACAGTATGCTGAGGAGGGGGAATGTGAGACTGAGGTGCGGTATAGTGACTGTATAGTGAAGGAGGTAGGCAGTATAGAGAAGGGGCAGCATGGTGGCCAGTGTGAGGGCACAGTATGGAGGGCACAGTATGCTGAAGAGGGGGAATGTGAGATTGAGTTGCACTTTCAGTGATTTTGGTACTGAGGGTGAGGGCAGTATAGAGAGGGGATAGCATGGGGGACATTGTGAGGGCACAGCTCAGGAGGGGGAGTGTGAGGAGGGGGCACAGTATAGACATTTGGAAGTATAGTGGGTACACAATGTAGAGGACGGTGTGAAGAGGGGGCCCAGTACTGAAAGAAGAGGCCATGTACCGTAAGAATGACATTGTGTGGGTCATTTTGTGCAGGGAGCACAGTGAGGGGCAATTATTTATTCAGGCGCACAGCGTAGGTCATATATTTATATTTAGGAGCATTATAATCATTCTGCTATTTATTTTAAGGGCATAATGTCGAGATGTGCTGCAGAAGGCCCGGGAGGTCTGCAGAGAGGAGCTGTGGATGTGAATAGTCATCATGACGTCTGGACAAGATGGAGAAGAAAGAATAAGATGACTCCGATCAGGGAAGATGTCACCTACAAGGTACCTGGATGTGACTGTATGTGTGTGATACTCAATGCTTCTCATCAGGACTGTGGTTCCTGTATGGTCCAAAGTCTGATAAATACTGACAACTCCCAGCATTTTCTTACAATTGTTAAGGACATACTGGGAGTTGTTAATTCATGTGATACAAATGTATATGGGGATGTGACATTACAATATATTGTTGTAGTAAATTTGGTACTGTAGTCATGTATTGGTGGTTCTGGTGATATATTCGTTTACTGATGAGGGTGCTAGTGATGTATTTTGGTATTGCTTTTGGTTCTGGTGCTGTACACCGTGTGCAGAATTATTAGGCATTTTGTATTTTAGAGGATTTTTTTTATTATTGATCAACAACTATGTTCTCAATTAGCCCAAAAGACTCATAAATATCAAATCTTAATATTTTTGGAAGTTGGAGTGGGTTTTTATTAGATTTGGCTATCTTAGGAGGATATCTGTCTGTGCAGGTAACTATTACTGTGCAGAATTATTAGGCAACTTAATAAAAAGCAAATATATTCCCATCTCACTTGTTTATTTTCACCAGGTAAACCAATATAACTGCACAAAATTTAGAAATAAACATTTCTGACATGCAAAAACAAAACCCCAAAAAATGAGTGCCCAATATCGCCCCCTTTCTTTCTGATGACACTCAGCAGCCGACCATCCATAGATTCTGTCAGTGCTTGATCTGTTTACGATCCACATTGCGTGCAGCAGCCACCGCAGCCTCCAGACACTGCTCCCAGAGGTGGACTGTTTTCCCTCCCTGTAGATCTCACATTTTATGAGGGACCACAGGTTCTCTATGGGGTTAATATCAGGTGAACAAGGGGGCCATGTAATTATTTTTTCATCTTTTAGACCTTTACTGGCCAGCCACGCTGTGGAGTAGTTGGATTAATGTGATGGAGCATTGTCCTGCATGAAAATCATGTTTTTCTTGACGATAGCGACTTCTTCCTGTACCACTGCTTGAAGAAGTTGTCTTCCAGAAACTGGCAGTAGATCTGGGAGTTGAGCTTCACTCCATCCTCAACCAGAAAAGGTCCCACAAGTTGATCTTTGCTGATCCCAGCCCATACCAGTGCCCACCTCCACCTTGCTGGTGTCTGAGTCGGAGTGGAGCTCTCTGCCCTTTACTGATCCAGCCTCTGGCCCATCCATTTGGCCCATCAAGAGTCACTCTCATTTCATCAGTCCATAAAACCTTTGAAACATCAGTCTTCAGATATTTCTTGGCCCAGTCTTGAGGTTTTATCTTATGTTTCTTGGTCATAGGTGGTGGTTTTCCGCCTTCCTTACCTTGGCCATGTCCCTGAGTATGGCACACCTTGTGCTTTTTGATACTCTAGTAATGTTGCAGCTCTGAAATATGGCCAAACTGGTGGCAAATGGCATCTTGGCAGCTTCAAGCTTGATTTTTCTCAGTTTATGGGCAGTTATTTTGCGCCTTTTTTGCCCAACACACTTCTTGCGACCCTGTTGGCTATTTGCCATGAGACGCTTGATTGTTCGGTGATCATGCTTCAAAAGTTTGGCAATTTCAAGACTGCTGCATCCCTCTGCAAGACATCACACAATTTTGGACTTTTCAGAGCCCGTCACATCTCTCTTTTGACCCATTCTGCCAAAGGAAAAAGAAGTTGCCTAATAATTAAGCACACCTTATATAGGGTGTTGATGTCATTACACCGCACACCTCCTCATTACAGAGATGCACATCACCGGATTTACTTAATTGGTAGTTGGCTCTCAGCCTATACAGCTTGGAGTAGGACGACATGTATAAAAAGTATCATGTGATCAAAATACTCATTTGTCTAATAATTCTGCACACAGTGTATTTATGTACATTTTACTGATTCTGATCCTGTACACATGTAGCAAGCCATGATTTGTAAAATTACATGACCGCAAGGGTTTCTACATTATGTTAGTAGCATTAAAGGGGTTGTCCAGGTTTGTGATGAAAGTTTCTATGTGACTGCAGATTTCTGAATCCTCAGTGTGCACACTGCACACTGTCAGGACTCTCCGATGCCAGCAGTGAGAGCTTGAGGGCATGTAACTATTGAGTGAGGCTGCAGACATCTAATTTGAATGTGGCCGGAAGTAAGCAAATCGCATACTTGCAGTCCCATGACTACTTGCTCATGGCACGGGAAAATCATGACAGTGTGCAGTCCGCAAGCTGTGAGAATTCAGAAGTCTGCAGTCATATAACTACAAATTTTCCTTGTCGAGCTGGACAACCCCTTTAATAATAAAAGTAAGCCCCGTAGCATGCCCAATCCAACAACCTGTAATATACTCAATGTAAGGATTCAGCTCTGCTTGCTAATTTTAGAAGTGGTCACATGACCACTTGCAGGTCATTTTAATACTTTGAGTCACAATTAGCTTCTCTTCCTGCTTCTCTCTATGGGCTGTAGTATTTCACTGAACATCGAGAGAATTAGGAAGAGCAGCTCATCGGCACGTTGCAAGTGTCAAAATAGCGTATGAGCGGTCACCTGACAACTACTCAAACCGCATAAGCCGTGTATAGAAGGGGGCGCCAAACTGACCTCCTACTCCATGGACAGGAAAACCTAGATCCACCTCTGATACAGTGTATGGCATACCGTGTACAGACATCAGCTGCTATGTACTACTCCGGAGACAATACAATAGAGAGCACATTGTGATTTTCAGCAACCATTGCTGCCAGTGAGAACTTTCCCTTTCTTTATTTTTACTATTACTTGGCTGTCTTAACATTGGGATCAATAAAAAAATGTGAGTAACTTTATTTTCTGTGTATAAGTGTAAATCTGAATGTGGCAGAACAGGATACGATCCATGCTCAGTGGATTTATATCTAAATGCTACAGTTCGTGCTCTACTGTTACGGCTAAAAATGTTAACGTTATGGGGCCCCCACCAGATTTTCTGCCCAGGGGCCCCCACCAACCTTAATCTGGCCCTGATACCAGCCCATACCAGTACCCCACCTCCACCTTGCTGCCGCCTGAGTCGGAGTGGAGCTCTCTGCCCTTTCCTGATCCAGCCTCTGGCCCATCCATCTGGCCCATCAAGAGTCATTCTCATTTCATCAGTCCATAAAACCTTTGAAAAATCAGTCTTAAGATATTTCTTGGTCCAGTCTTGACGTTTTATCTCATGTTTTTTGTTCAAAGGTGGTGGTTTTTAGCCTTCCTTACCTTGGCCATGTCCCTGAGTATGGCACACCTTGTGCTTTTTGATACTCCAGTAACGTTGCAGCTCTGAAATATGGCCAAACTGGTGGCAAGTGGCAGGTTCACGCTTGATTTTCCTCAATTCATGGGCAGTTATTTTGCGCCTTTTTTGCCTAACACGCTTCTTGCGACCCTGTTGGCTATTTCCCATGAAACGCTTGATTGTTCCGTGATCACGCTTCAAAAGTTTGGCAATTTCAAGACTGCTGCATCCCTCTGCAAGACATCTCAGAATTTTGGACTTTTCAGAGCCCGTCAAATCTCTCTTCTGACCCATTTTGCCAAAGGAAAGGAAGTTGCGTAATAATTAAGCACACCTTATATAGGGTGTTGATGTCATTACACCGCACCCCTCCTCATTACAGAGAGGCACATCACCTGATTTACTGAATTGGTAGTTGGCTCTCAGCCTATACAGCTTGGAGTAGGACAACATGTATAAAAAGTATCATGTGAATACTCAGTTGCCTATAAATTCTGCACACAGTGTAGGTATTTGTTAATATTATTATTATTATTATTATGACACCTACTACATATTGGAATAAGATCTTGGAGATGGGAATTTAAGGCATAAATGAAAAAAGGCAGAAAAATTACAAAAAAAGGTGCACATGCAATAATGAATCAGGCCTCGATGTTTCTCTTCAGATACATGTTAGATGTTCCCCTGTCTTTGGCGACGTCTTACCAAGTCTACCATGTTTCTTTACAGCTGACTCTACGGTTCCAGATTTCATTCATATTAATGACTGCTTAACAGAGAGATCCGAACAATGCGCTGATCAAACTGAAAACTTTGTGTCAGGTAAAGAGTTTCTTATGTAAAAATGAATGATAATGCTATACTGGATGTAATGTAAAATAAAGAACTCTGCTCCCGGTGAGTTTGTACCTGGGCGACGAAGCTCAATGGTGCTTAAGAACAATATGTGGGCCTGGTCTGGGGGCTGCTCTTAATAAAAGGGTTCTGGACTGAATTCTGATCTTAATATTGGGGTCTCAATATATTAAGTCATGCCCTTTAATATAAGCCCCTTCCATGTATCATTTATACTATTGATGAGGCTACATTCACACTTCTGTTGTTTTGCATCAGTCACAATCCGTCGCCTTGAGGAATAACAGTGTCCTGCAAAATATTTTGCAGGAATTCCTTTTTTCCCCATAGACTTGTATTAACGACGGATTGTGACTGATGGTCTTGCGTTGCATCCGCTGCGCGATGGATCAGTCGTTTAGTGACTGACCGTCGGGCGGTATGAACGCACAATGTAACGTTTTTTGGAGAGGCAAAAAAACGCACTTTGCAGGATTCCGTCGCAATCTGTCAAGAACTATAATGGATATCTATGGTGCTGGATTCTGTGGTAATCCGTCACACGACGGAATCCAGTGCTGGATTCAGTCATGCTCTATTGAGCATGTCCAGCATGTTTGGCACACCCATTGGGCTGTCCCAAACACAAACGGATCACAACGGATCGCACAGCGGATGTAAAGGATCCGTTTTTTCACAGGATTCCTGTGAACGGAATCCTGTGAAATAACACATCCGTTGCGTCAGTTGACTTCTAAAAAACGACGGATCCGTTGTTGTATCGCAACGACAGACCTGATGGATTTAAAACAATGGAAGTGGGAATGTAGCCTTAGGTATAGATCAAAAAAATTGGTCTGCACTCTGACAAGTGGGTGGTGGTGCAAGTGAAAAATGGGTCCAATCCAAGATAATAAATAAATTCACTGCACTCATAGATTGTGATGCAAAAAGTTTTCCAAATTTATTGAGGCGAATGTGAAGTCATTCCGACGTTTCGACCCCGCCTGGGTCTTAGTCAAGAGTCGCTTCAAGATGGGTGCCTGGGATATGGAAATTTATGTGGGTTAATAGCGTTTGGTAGAGAATACCTTGAGGATAAAGGTCCACCATATCACCAGCCACAGCGCTGCTGCGCTGGCTAAACCCAGGACATTTATCCTCAAGGTATTCTCTACCAAACATTATTAACCCACTCAAATTTCCATATCCCAGGCACCCATTTTGAAGCGACTCTTGATTAAGACCCAGGCGGGGTCGAAACGTCGGAATGACTTCACAGTCGCCTCAATAAATTTGGAAAACGTTTTGCATCACAATCTATGAGTACAGTGAATTTATTTATTATCTTGAATGTAGCCTGAGGTGGCAGAGTGAACCTTGGGTTCCTACGGGCACGGGGTCCTTGATGGATGCTGCCTCTGACCCTCTTGAGAGCTAATGAACTTTCATTTTCAGGTCGCTTGTGATAACAAATTTGCTCAGCTACATCCCGTGAGGTTAGAGGAACTAATTTGCACAGAAAAGGAAGTGTTTTTTTTGAGATTTACCTCTAAGGGAAGGAAGCTGGTCAGGATATGAGTGTATTTCACAGGTTCTGATATGACAAAACAGTCAGGGAGACAGTAAACAATATAACTCACTGAGCATTGTAATATCTTGATAGTATATATGATTCTGATAGTATAATCCCAACCAAAAAGGTCCGATCCAATCACCAATTGTCGTCATTATATAGTGTAATATAAGGAGCTTAGTATTAATACCATAAAACTAACTAATAAACAAAGAAGCTCAACAGAACCACAAAGTAATTAAAAAAGACAATACATATTTTACCTAATCCAGTACAGAATAAAAGTATCAAACCTTATACTGAAATATACCATCCAATACATTAGAAATTGAGTTCCACAGCTGTGAAGAGTATATACAAAGTCATAGAATACTGACTGACTAATGCATCTATACATTAAACACAGTCTAACCTCCATTGCATAAATAGACTCTACATCCCTAATGCACGTTACACCCTGTCTTGCAATGTGTTAACATGTTAGACCTCCACCCAACTCGGCGTGTGTTTCGCCCTGGCTCCCTGAGGAAGCCAGGGTGAAACCAGCAGTAATATGCATTGATGTCTATCTCCACACATTAACACATTGGCAACCAGGGTCAAATGTACCTCAGGGCTTGTTGGGGTCAATTTACTCAGTTAAAACAGTTGCTAGTGATAGTGATACACAGCTGTATACACCTTGTGCAGAATTATTAGGCAAGTTGTATTTTAGAGGATTTTTTTTATTGATCAATAACTATGTTCTCAATCAACCCAAAAGACTCATAAATATCAAAGCTTAATATTTTTGGAAGTTGGAGTGGGTTTTTTTTATATTTGGCTATCTTAGGAGGATATCTGTTTGTGCAGGTAACTATTACTGTACAGAATTATTAGGCAACTTAATAGAAACCAAATATATTCCCATCTCACTTGTTAATTTTCACCAGGTAAACCAATATAACTGCACAAAATTTAGAAATAAACATTTCTGACATGCAAAAACAAAACCCAAACAATTAGTGATCAATATAGCCACCTTTCTTTATGATGACACTCAGCAGCCTATCCATCCATAGATTCTGTCAGTTGCTTGATCTGTTTACAAACAACATTGCGTGCAGCAGCCACCACAGCCTCCCAGACACTGTTCCGAGAGGTGGACTGTTTTCCATCCCTGTAGATCTTACATTTTATGAGGGACCACAGGTTCTCTATGGGGTTCAGATCAGGTGAACAAGGGGGCCATGTCATTATTTTTTCATCTTTTAGACCTTTACTGGCCAGCCATGCTGTGGAGTAGTTGGATGCATGTGATGGAGCATTATCCTTTTTGAAAATCATGTTTTTCTTGAACGATACCGACTTCTTCCTGTACCACTGCTTGAAGAAGTTGTCTTTCAGAAACTGACTGTAGGTCTGGGAGGTGAGCTTCACTCCATCCTCAACCCGAAAAGGTCCCACAAGTTCATCTTTGATGATCCCAGCCCATACCAGTACCCCACCTCCACCTTGCTGGCTTCTGAGTCAGAGTGAAGCTCTCTGCCCTTTACTGATCCAGCCTCTGGCCCATCCATCTGGCCCATCAAGAGTCACTCTCATTTCATCAGTCCATAAAACCTTTGAAAAATCATTCTTAAGATATTTCTTGGCCCAGTCTTGACGTTTTATCTTATGTTTCTTGTTCAAAGGTGATCGTTTTTCAGCCTTCCAACCCGACAAGGTCCCACAAGTTCATCTTTGCCCCCTTAGCATGTTAGTACGCCCATGTGGGTGTGCTAACATGCTAATGAATGTGTAGTGTTAGAGGATAGTCGCGCTCATCTCTTTTTAGAAGAAGTTGCTGGGTTGGTGTGTGCTGAGAAAGAGCCAGGACAGCGTTATAGAGAGTTGAGGATAGCGGGAGACTGTTCACAAATGTCCAAGAGAGTGAGAAGGCTGTGATTAGCGAAGAGGGACCATGACAAATAATAACCTATTCTCTTGTCCAACAGATCTTAACATCCATCTTATCATGGTCCGAGGAGGTATCCCTGATCCCCAATTACAAGCAGAGCTCAGGAACAGACTACGTCTACTGGAGAATGACAGCAAGGAAGTGGCAGCAGTCTTCTGTGTGAGTTCTCACGTATGATGGTGGCTTCTATTTTCATCCTCCCAACAATTAGAAAAGATAGACACAAAAGGGGTCATCACAACTAAATGGCAAAATGTGTAAATAAAAGACTCCTTGGGTAATACCAGCATCAAGAACACCTTGTTATGGAGAGACATTTAGATTTCTCTTTATATGGAAAATGTCTTAGTGGAGAAGAACTAGATGGCTACTACTTCATATTAGTTATTCCAACCACAGAAAGTGGTGGCAGCCTGAAAACAACTGTGGCGCACAAAGTTGGGTGAGATAGTGAAAGATCTGTTCATCTTACTAATATTCCAACACAGTCAAATGCTTTTCTAAGCTTGGAATAGTCTTTTAATAAATACTGTTTCTCCAAAAATAAGACCTACCCTAAAAATAAGACCTAGTAGGATTTTGGGGGCTTTTTTGAGTATTCTTAAAATATAAGCCCTACTCCAAAAATGAGTCCTAGTTGCGGTTCCATAAGGAAGTGTCTAAACAGCTACAAAAGTTAAAGAATTCAGCAGTACTCTTCATCAAAGAAAGCAGACACCCCCCAAAAGAAAGCAGACACCCCCCCCAAAAAAGCAGACATCCCCAAAAGAAAGCAGACACCTCTAAAAGAAAGCAAACACCTGCAAAAGAAAGCAGACATCCCTAAAAGAAAGCAGACATCCCCCCAAAAAATCGTACTCACCAGACCCCACACAATTACAGTTGGCAGGTGCCGATGGTGGGTGGGCTCTCACACAGAGATGTGCGTCGCTGTCAGGTCCGTTGCCTTTACAGCTGCATTGCATAGCAGCTTTCACAAACAGATCGGGTACCAGTATCACTCCGCATGAATGATACTGCTTCCAGTCTCCAGGGGGAGCCAAACGCTGTAGAACGCAGGGGGCATTACAGCCACGCAAATTTGCATGTGAGAGCCCATTCACTTGCCAACTCTAATCGTCTGGTGTCTATTAAGTGCGATTCTTTTAAGGGGGTGTTTGCTTTCTTTTAAGGGTAAACTTAGCATTGCATAGAGAATTATACATTTCAGCAGGTAATTTAACCCTTTGTAAATATGGTACATACCCACCACTATAGGACGGGTTCTGCCCCATGAGAACAGCAGATCAGATAAGGAAATGTGCATCTGACCCAGTAATAGGAGTAACACAAAATGTTGATGTTCCAGAATGTGATGACAGGATTATATTTGAATAAATTTTGATTTTTTTGTTCAAGCATAAATGTGGATTGTTGTTCATGGGAAAATATAAGACATCCCCTGAAAATAAGCCCTAACCTAGCGCATCTTCTGAAGCAAGAAATAATATAAGAGCCTGTCTTATTTTCGGGAAAGCATTTATGATTTATCATTTATTTATATATGGTTTTTTAAAATAAATCCATAATATAATGTCTGTTGCTGATTTTTAGGAGCTGTCGGCTCGACTGCTGTCTATTGAGAGTGAGAAGGACTTAATAACGGTGACATTCAGAACCTTTGAGGAGATATGGAAATTTTCTACTTACTATTCCCTTGGTAAATGAAAATGTTTAAGAATTTTTTTAATGTAAAGTGAGTCAAAATTATATTGTATTTGTACTATGTGATCTCTTTGAATTTATGTGCATGGTAGTATGTGGCTCTATATAACCTCAAAGTTGTGCAAAGACATTATACCGCACCTATAATAATCTGTTGGACCCTACTTTGCCTTTATTGTGGCTCCAACTTAAAAATCTATATATTTGGAAGGTTTTTTTTTGTTTAATTACTGTATACACTCATCAACATAGAAATTGCAATTTAAAGAAGGAAACGTTGTGAGACTATAAAAATTCCAAGTTGGATAGACATGTCACTGATAGGATGAAAAAATGGAACTAAATTTTCAAACATCTCAATTTAATCAGTGTTGACTATGAGCGCCATGTGCAAAAATCCTGTACTTACAGCCTTCACTGCTATCAGTGAAGGTATTGATGGTTTTCTGAGGAATGTTCTGCTGCTGAATTCACTTGGTGTAGCACTGGTGTCCCTACACCCCTTGACCCCCCCTGCAGGGACACACACTCACTCACTGCCGTGGCTGGCTCTCACCACGTTACCCGGCATCCCCACGCTCCTCCCCATGGGTGCTTCCTGCCTCCTGCTCAGGGGAACTAACAGCCAGGGGACTAGTCCTTGCGCACATTTGCATATCATAAAGGATCTTTAGAAATACTTTTCTTAAAGATCTCTTTATCTATGGTTCTAGATGCTGGGACAGTCAGGCAGGGACTAGCAATATACACCCAGAACTGCTCTTGGTTCTAGGTGCATATTGGATCTGACAGGTTCCCTTTAAATCTCTCCTCTACACAAGAGCTAACAAGAGTCTACATAGGAGTAACGAGGAAGAAAGTGACCTCTTGTGGCCAGTAGTTAGTACTGCGGGCAATAATGTTCTCAATCAAGCAGTATAATGCCATAGACATTGGTATGGAAACATAACAGCAGCTGTAAAAAGATTGTTAATGTAAATGGTGCGGCATATTTCCCATCACATCACATATTTTATGGGAAAAGCTCACTTTAGTATTATATACAGTATGGGTACGGGTAGTACGGGTAGTAGGGTCAGTTTCTTACAAATCCATTAACTTAAGCATATTGTTTACTGCTGGAAGGATCCAAAAGATTCAAGACAATGATGAAATACAATAGTATCTTATCCCAGATAGTAATGACCTATTTGTATACAGTGGAACCTTAGAGTAACTTAAGCTTTTTGCAAATCTGTAACTTGGTTTAAGAGCAATGATTTGAAATAAGAGCAAATCCTCACCGTGTATACTTCCGGATCCGTCCTTTCACCGCGCTCTGACCCGCTCTGGAGGGGACTTTCTGTACATATGTACTGTATACAATATATCATTGTACAGTATATACTATATAGCATGTCTATCAATTTGCATTTGTGGATACTGTATTGTACTTTTTCTGCTAACAAGTGCAACACATTGCTTGTACTGTAATCTGACTGTGCAGTATTCCTACCTCATATTTGGCTTACTTCTGCCCTTATTTTGGGGAAATTAGATTTGGGGTGTGGTTTTTTGTGTGCTTTGTACTAGTTTAAAGATTGTCATATTTATACATCATTTTTTCTCTATTGTACCTCCCACACACCAACAATTCTATTGTAAGCTACGTGCAGTTTAAATTGCTTTATATGCTTTTACTGTACAGTATTTGTATTAGTGCACTGTAATAATTTTATATGAATACAGGACATTATTTTGTTACTGTAATAAGTTTGTATAAATACAGTAAATATTTTTGAGTTGGGGAACGAATTGTCTGCATTTCAATTATTTCCTATGGGAAAATTTGCTTTAAGAGTAACTTGCTTTAAGAGCAGAGTCCCGGAACCAATTATGCTCATAATCCAAGACTCCACTATATATTGTTTTAAGAAAACTAGATATAAATCACTGTGTATTCATGTGAACAATCCACAGCAACATCTACTTGTACCAAATTTATTACATTTGTACACTTGCTAACTTTCTAGGTGGTTTTATTCTTTAGAGTTGTACAGTACCATAGTATTTACAGCCACCACTTGCCACATTTCCTGTCTTCTCTAAAATGCACTATTCAATTTTTGCTTTGGGTATATTTCTTATGCAGCAGTAATGTACACAGACAGTCATCACTCACATCCCTCCATGTCCCCAATGGTGCTCTGTCACACTAGGCAACGAAAGAACCAAGTGAGCTGCAAAAGGTAAGGGAAGGGGATCCCCGGGTCTAGGGAAGGAGGAGATGGTGACCCCTGACCAAACCAACTGCTGATCCCTGGGCTCCCTCACCACCCTAGATAGGTTCTGCACCTATGCACTGAGCTGGATACCTGGCCCTTGGTATCCCTAGTGCTGGACCCTAAATACTGAACAGGTGGAATGAGCTCTTCGTTGACCCCACTAAACACTAAAGTAAAACACAAGGAGGACAAATGGGGGGAAAATGCATGAACTACTTATCCACAGATGACCCAGGCAGGAGTTCAGCAAAGCAACAATACTACAGATGAGAGCAAGCCACCTGCTTGCAACCAGAGCTAAAATGACCTGAATAATATCACCAGCATCAGTCCAGGGAAGAAGGGACTATTTAAGCACCAATAGAATACTGATGATCAGCAGCTGGGTGGAAGGTGAGCTCCTGCTGGGTCCTAAAAGGTAAAGACGAATCCAGCAGGAAAGCTACCTATACCAATGAATACTGACAGCAGGAACAATGGAAAGTCAGGGAGCATTCTGCGCAGCCAAACGCTGTGACCTTCTATGGCCAGAAACCATATGACTGTCTGTCACCTATGACACACTCATGACAGGCTCATAGTCTAATTTCTCTATCTCATACACACTATGGCTCATTTGATAGGAAATCAATAACTTATCGTTATGTGTTTGGAGTGTGGGAAGAAAGCAGAGTACACGAGAAAACCCATGCAAACACGGGGACAACATATAGTCTCTATATGGATATTGTTGTTGTCTGGATTTGGACCCAGTGTTGCAAAGCAATAGTGCTAATCTATAGGTCACCAAGTTTCACTATTGTATAATATGACAATCATAGCAAAGCGGCTCATTGTTTTCTTCTCATTTCACGCAGGATTCCTGGATCACTGCATGGAGAACATATTTTTAGACCAGTCTTTTTGGCTAACGTCTCCAGAGGAAGAAGATGCTGGGATTCAAGTCTTGTTAAATGAAGGGTCACTAAGTCTCCTTTACAAGAATCTTTTAATGGAGGAAGGTTAGTAACACTTTCCTGGATGTAATCACCTTTCAGACATTTTCTGAAAGTGGCCAGTTTTTGCTCTTGATTTTCCTTTGAGTATTTTGGTTTTTTTTATTATCTTCTTTTTTATCCGCCGTAGATATGGAACTTATTATTTAATGCAATATTTTATGTCCTTTACCAAGAGGGAATTGCTCAAAGTGTAATTTTGCAGAGCAGCCTAATGACCCGCCCCCGAGGATCCTGTCAGCTCCGCCCTGTTGTTTTAAAAATAAAGAAAAAAGAGGAATACTGAGGAGAGCAACGGCAATAAAAATATTGCAATACTTGGGTTCTTTTGACCTTTTGACAATTTCTCTTTAAACCATTTGTAAATCATTTATGTAATATATTTGTATTAAAAATACTTGTCTTTTACTTCCTTCTAAAGTTGGTGCCATATGTTGGTTCTTACAAGCCTTCTTTATCAGAGCAAATAAGTTAGCCGGTATCGGTCTCATCAGAGTACAAGGATTTTGGAAATTCATTAATTAAGCCAAACAAAAAAAACAAACAAAATTATGCCCATTCTTTCCTTTTAATCTTGATTCGACATATCCCAAGATGAGTGGTGCAAGATGATGGGCTTTGAAAGAATAAACATAATCATGTTGGGAGATATTTATACATTTATACTATATGTGTATTTTTTTTTTCATGTCTGATGGTTGTCAATAAGGCTAGTTTCACACTTGCGTTGAACAGCATCCGTTGCATTGCGTTGTGTGACGGTTGCAACGGATGTGTTGCATTTAGTGGCACAACAGATGCAACGGATCGTACAAAACAACGGAATCTTTATTTTTTATTTTTTTTTCTTCTTCTTTCGTTTTACCGGCGGCAGACTATTGTGAACGATCAGCTGAACGCTCACAGCAGCCGGTAGCCGGGTGATCAGCTGATCGCTCACAGCAGCCGGTCGCCGGGTGCTCAGCTGATTGCTCACAGCAGCCGGTCACCGGGTGATCAGCTGATCGTTCGGCCGCCGAGAATGTGTGAGGGGGGAGGAGTGCGGGGGCGGAGTGTGGGGTTTGTGGAGCCGAGCCAAGCGGGACCATGGCACTGAGGACGTCAGTGCAGCGAGGAGTGCAAGGCTGGGGACAGGTGAGTGTGTGTGTGCGTGCGTGTGTACACGTGGAGTGAAGTGCGGGAGGGGGCGGAGCCGAGCGGGAAAGTGTCGGGCTCCCTGCACCCGTAGCCAGGGTAAATATCGGGTAACTAGGGAAAGCGCATTGTTTCGTAACCCGATGTTCACCCTGGTTACGAGTGCAGGGAGCCAGAGAGAGACCTACGAATTGCGCTGCTCAAAAAACGTTACATGCAGCGTTCCCTCCGCCCGGGTGCAGCGTCAAAATAACGACGCAGCGTCGTGCAGCGGATGCAACGCAAGACCATCCGTTGCTATCCGTAGCTAATAGAAGTCTATGAAGAATATAACGGTTCCTGCAACGGTTACCGTAATTCCTCAAGGCTGCGGATAGCAACAGAAGCCGTCCAACGCAAGTGTGAAAGCAGCCTTCATTTCAGGCTGTCAAAAGTTTGGCTAGCAATGTTTGGAACCCTCGTTTTGAGGATTAAAGAGTAAATTGGTAGGTTGACTCTATACGTATTGGGTATTGATTAACCTAAAAAAGTTGCAACTTGCATCAGACATGATTGTTGGTGCTGTGACAGGAAATGTGAATCATAATCAAAGGTGATACTACCACGTGTTACAGCGTTGTCCTCTTTGTGTATTATTGCCAATGATACCTGAATTTCTCCTTTTGTAATGTAACTTCCTACAATAAAAATTGATTGGATTAAAAAAAAAGTTTGGCTAGCAAGTCGTGAAAAAGCAGTGAACTTGTAAAATAAGAAATTAAGGGTCTCTCACAAAAGAGGGGTGCACACATTTGTAGGAAGGAATTTTGTAACACTGAACCCCCCAGTTTGCGTGAAACTATTGTAAGTGAGAAAGTGGAACAGGCTACCACGGGAGGTAGTGAGCTCTCCATCAATGGAAATCTTCAAGAGTAAGCTGGGTGAACAAATAGCTGGGATGATTTAGGAAAACCTGCACTCACAGGGGGTTAGACCCAAGGGTCCTTGATATCTCTTCCAACTCTATCATTCTATGATTTTATGTTTTGAGTTGGATTGAATCAGAAAGGTTATTGTCACACTGTACTAAGGGAGATGCTGAAGTTACAAACAGTGTAGCTTCAGAGTGTAGTTAGCAGGCAAACCACCAGATGGCAGTAGAGTAGTCAGTAAACCAGGTCAGCAGCAGGAGGTCTTGTCAAAAGCACAGGGATAATCAAATCGTGGTCAGGTGATAGCCGAGGGTCAGAAGCTGGGAAGTCACGTATGCAACAGGGTGTAGAGTCGGAGCCAAAGTTAGGAATGAGGATACAGATCAGATGCAGGGAATTCCAAGTATAAACAAGGGTGTGAGGACAAACAGGTCGAGACCGGGATAAGACAAACAGGGAGGGGTATACAGTAGACAGGAGCGGGTAGTTAGGGACCAGGATAGACAGACGAACGAGGATAGTACGAGTCAGAACATGGTAGCTGGGAGGCAGGACAGATCAGGTAACTCACCAGAGCCAGTAACACATGCTGCAGAGCATAAACTATCACTGGCACTGAACCGAAGGTGCAGCACCAGGATATAGAATCTCAGAGACCAGAGTAAGGCAGGGAGGAGTTAATCTTTGGCGTGACCAGGCCGGAGCTGGGCGAAATAATAAAACCACAGCGGCTAATACAGACCTGGATCATGACAGTTTCTTCAGAAGTTGTGCCTGTGTCTGGTATATTTTATGGAAATATGGGCGATAGCACTTGATCTGTGGACTAGAATTGAGATAATAAACATTATTGTTCCCGGGTATGGTGTATCTTACTGCTCTACTTCGAAGTTCTGTGCATGAAGTCAAGCCACCAAGTTATGGCCATCATCCGAAGAGTTTCTGTGACGCCCTGGGCAAGCCAGGGGTCACAGGTCATGACACCACCACACCCTACACCCCGGATAGGTACACCGAAGCTACCCAAAAATCCTTGTTGCCTTCCTCCAGGGGCTGATGTCCACACCAGGGGGTGGGCCAGGCGGTTGGCTCCGCCCACCGAGGAGTTCACAGCCCTGGAGGCGGGAAAACCAAGGAGTTCAGTCTAGTCAGAATTTGTAGTGAAGTAGAGTTGAAGAGAGGAGCAAGTGAGAGGAGTTAAAGTGGAAGAGAAAGTGACAGCTGAGAAAGCCTGAAGTTGGTCCGGGTGTGTGCCCCGGACTGAGACAGCAAGGTCAGCAGACGGCGGTGACCGTCTGCAGGAGAGGCTGATCGGAGGTTGCCGAAAGGACCGTGGACGGGTGGTGGCCCGGCGGTACCGGAACGGTATACGAAGAGAAGCCAGCACCATTGGCAGGGGCCTTTCGGATCCCGGCAAGGCTAGGAGTCGCCGTGAATTTGCCAAATCCGTCAGTGAAGGGGACCTCCTGGGTCTCCCAACAACCAAGTCCCGATTGAAGGCAACAGTCCAACCGTAGGAGAGAGACACCGCCACCGCCAAGGCACCAGTTTCTCAGGTCCAGCGCCTGCGGGCAAAGAGGGGCTCCTCCGGCCCATATCCAAGCCGGGGAGCGGGTTACCGGTGGGAACCCATCGCTACCAACATTTCATTAGGTGTAGGGACAGAGACCGTCACCGTCAACTACCGGGGGAAAAGCAACAGCAGCCGTCCGTGGGAACCGTCTTTCCAGCCGTGTGTTTTACCGAGAACTGTGTCAACGTCTCAGGCTGAGTGAGTACCACCGTGCCGTGCGGCACAGCGCTGCCCTCGTGACCCTGCACCTCACCAGGCCCTACACCTGGCCTGCCATCCATCCCTACCCCATCACCGGGCCCCGGGACAACCAACCCCCCTACCCACGGAGGGGAGAAATAACAACAAAGCTGCTCCCTGTCACCGCTCCCGGGATCCCCATACAGAGCAGCGGTGGTGTCCACACAATCACCACAACCGTGGGTGGCGTCACGGACAATAAATCCCCAAAACCAATCCCCTTTTCACTCACGGGCGAGGAGCGCCGCTCGAGTCCCCGGGATCCGGCCCATCGCTCGAGCCACCGAGCAGCAGAGGCCGCAGCAGCAGCGACAGCCGGACCCGAGCAGTGGGAGAGCGCGGCGTCCCCTCCTTCGCCCGCGACAACTTGGCGTCACGAACAGGATCTTACCGCTCTGCCGTTGGGTAGAGGTGCGCCTTGTGACCGCCAGAGGTGTCCGGCCGAAAAATTTCGGAAGTCGCCATCTTTGGCGCGAAAAGTTCCCACTCGAGCGTCTTCTCGAGTAGTGGAGGCGCGAAGGCCAAAACCCCGCCCCGAATGAGGAGGGGCCGGAAAGAGGCTAAGGGGGACGAAATGGCGACTGGTCGCATTTAGCCGCGGCTATAAAAGCGGGGACGCCAGGACTCTGCAGCCATCTTGTTCCTTGGAGGAGCCGCCAGCAACATGTGGATGCCGTCCCGAAGCACCGTGGCCCCCGCGCCTGGAACCGCGGCGTGGGTGGAAATCCGGACCGCGCAGCTCTACCAGAGGCTGCAGGTCAAAATGCAGCTCCTCATGGAGGAGTGGGAGACCGACATGGCGGAGGTTATAGCGGCCGTGCGGAGACGCGAGGAGGAAGCTGAGGTAGGGAGGGTGAGTGACCCACGCCCCGATGCCCTTGAAGGGCCGGTCATCGCGGCTGCGGGACCCGGTCTAAACCCTCTCGCCCTGCTGCCTCCCTCGCCACCCGTCTCGGAAGCCGTGACCCCGCCACTAGGCCCGCTACCACCGCCACCGGTAGCGATACCCAGCATGCCCGCCCCGGCGGGCCGACCTGTAGCCGGAGCCCCAAAACCAATCCCCTTTTCACTCACGGGCGAGGAGCGCTGCTCGAGTCCCCGGGATCCGGCCCATCACTCGAGCCACCGAGCAGCAGAGGCCGCAGCAGCAGCGGCAGCCGGACCCGAGCAGTGGGAGAGCGCGGCGTTCCCTCCTTCGCCCGCGACATTTCCATTGGAGCAATGTCCCCAACATCTGTGAAATTACTGTAGAAATAAAGCTGCATCATGGTTGTACCACTGGAAATTTTACCAAGCTGAGCTAACTTTATAGCAATATACTTTTATCTGTGCCATTACTAATGTTGAGTTTACATAAGCAGATTCTCGCCCAAGATGAGTGATGAAGACTAAATAGATTGATCTGCGCTTGTTTAAAGGCTATTTACACCTGTGTATAAAATAATTTTTATTTTCATTTACTTTCAAAATACAGTTACAATCAAAATTATTCAACCCCCATTGAAAATTACATTTATTAGCAAACTGTAAACCTTCCAACAACTTGCAAGAAACCAGAGAAGTAAAAACAATTTAAATGGCTGAACACAACAACCTTCAAGTAAGGCGGCTTTCACACTATGTTTTTTTAACATGCGTCCTGAACGTTTTTTTAACGCAAAAACGGATCCAGTGCAAATGCGTTTTCATTTCAATGCATTTACAATGGGCTCGCGTCAACATGCGTTCACATGCGTTTGCGTGCGCTATAGTGAGGATCCAGCGACTTGCAGTTTTTTAACTTTTTTCAAAAACGCTACTTGAGCTGCGTCCAAATACTGTTTTTCACTAAATCCTCACTATGCTGCACGCAAACGCAGGTGAACGCTGGCATACTGATAGACAGGATCCTGCTTGCTCTACTGAGCATGCCCAGAAACCAGCCTCGCGTGATCAGTCTCTCTCTCCCCCTCCCTCTCTACCCCTCCCTCTCTCTCATCTCCTCTTTCCCCCCCTGAGAGCGTCGGACGCTCGAAACCAAGGTAAATATCGGGTAACCAAGCAAAGCGCTTCGCTTAGTTACCCGATATTTACCTTGGTTACCAGCGTCTGCAGCTGTCAGATGCCGGCTCCCAGTCTATCACGTTCAGTTCCCCTCACTCCCGATCACATGACTTCAATGCCCGCCCATAAACTTCAAGTGACAGGATCCTGCAAAATGACACATGCGTTTTTCTTTGTAAAAACAGGATCCACTTTTTCAGCAAAAAAACGTTAATGACGCATGTTAAAAAAACGTAGTGTGAAAGCAGCCTTAGGTGATGTGATGGACACTCTAGAATTTTCCAGGACATCTTCTAAAACCAAGTCTTTGTGGACTTTGAGGAATAGAGATGAACGAATATGTTCAATTGAATTGAATTCTACTGTAATTTTACAAAGATCTTAATTTGCCAAGATTTTTGCAATTCACATTTCTGTGGATTCGGCAAGATGGCCATTTTCTGAATGGTAAAAAGCCATAAAACGTTAAAAATATAAATGTTTATACTTATCTCTCCAGCACCTTCTGATCACTGACAAAGCACTGAAATCCCCGGGCTTCTCTAGGTTGAAACTTCCAGCTCTGAAGAAGCTATAGGATAATTCTGCCCACGAACGTGCAAGGTCACAGTACATGTCGTAATGTCATGACATTGTGACTTTTTGTGGACTTGTACAGAACCCTCCCTGGCCTCATCAGAGCTGTAAGTCCCGGGCCTAGATTGAGAGCGATAAAAATATGCAGAGGATGGGATGGTGAGGAGAGGTGAGTGGTGAGGTGAGTATAAGAATGTTTAGATATTTTCCATCTCACATTTATTATGCTCTGTGATCTTCTGCCATGCTTCACTGTAGACATTACTGATCCACCGGCATGCTTCTGTGTCACCCCCGTGCCAGCAGCAGGCGCTGCTCGGATCCGGATCTACGGTACGGCTCGAGGGGTCCTCCGGACCCGGGGGTCGCGCGGACACTCCGAATGAAAGGGGATGTATTTATACGGGATTAGTTGTAGAATGTCTGTGACGCCACCCACGGTGTATGGTGAGATGTAGCACCACTGCTGCTGTTGCGGGGCTCCCTGGGACGTTAGGCTGGCAGCTGGATGTTAACCCCTCCGTGGGTAGGGATGGATGTCCCGGGGCCCAATGTCTCTATGCTGGGGATGGTGAGTGCAGGGGCCGGCGCACCCGGCTAGGTCGGGGATGTTACTCACAGTCAAATGAAGCACACGAGTCCTGTGGTAAACCAAGGTGATGGTGGCCGGCTTCCGCAGACGGTTGTATCTGATCCCACACCCAGACTGGTAGTCAAAGTCTCTCTCCTCTGCACTCAGTGTTTTGTATGTAGGACTTCCCGGTGTGAAACGTGGAAGTCCGGTCCCGGTCCTTTTGTTGAAAGCCGTGCCCGTCTGACGCTGACCCTTGGGATCTACGGACCCTGGTGGTGGCCCTACCCTCTCTGTGGGTGGTTGTCTACTTTTCGGGACTTAGGTTGGGACAGGAACTAAAATCCTGCCTTCAATCGGTTAATTAGCTAGGCCGTTGGTTTCGGTCCTGGCTTCAGGGTTCGAGTACCGACTCTGTGTACATGGTTTCCGGGTCGGTTCTCCGGTGTTGGTACCGGCGGCCTACAACCCTGGCCCGGTACACCTCGGATCTCCGCAGTCTTCTTCCTGTCTCCTGCAGACTCTGGCTACCGTCTGCCACCTAGCCCAGGTGTCAAGGCTTCGACCCTGGCACCTGTCAGCTTGCACATCCACTCCAAACTTCAATTCCAACTTATCTGACTGTTTTCCCGCCCCAGACTCTCCAGACCCCTAGGTGGGTGTGTCCCAACCGCCTGGTCCTGCCCACTGGTGTGTCCGTCCTTCCCTGAGGGGAGTGACTAGGGTTTCAGGTCGGCTGATTTAACCCTTTATGGGATCGGTGTTATGTGGGGGCCTACATGTGCAACTACCTGTTTTCCAGGGCACTACACTTCATTGAAGACATCACCGAGCCTTTGCCATGCCTCACTGTAGACATCAACAAGCAGGCATCACTGAGCCATCGTCATACTTCACTGTAGGTATAACTGAGCCATCACCATGCTTCACGGAATATATCACTAAGCCACCACCATGCTGCCCTGAAAGCAGGGTGTTCTTTTCAGCATACCTTCATTTTTATTCCTCATACTTTTCTGTGCTTTTGAGGCAGTAGAGACGTGCATCTCTCAATTTAGACACGGAGACCTTCAACATTTAGTATGCCCCTTACTGTATAAACTGAAACCTCAGTGCTTCCTGCCACCAAATCTTTTTGGAGGTCTTTTGCAGTCACTTGAGAATATTTGACCCCCTTCTCCTCAGGAATCTGGTGCCAACTAGTGATAACGTCTTCTTTTTCCTATGTTGTAAATTGTGGTAATAAAACTAATTTGAGATGGGGTGAATAATTTTGATTGCAATTGAACAAAGACAAGAAAATCTCTACATAATCTTCATCAAAAATGTTGTACCATTTTGCCGCTTTAGTGTGTCTATAAGTCAGTTATGTAGCTGAATGATTTTCCAAAAATGTTAGAAAACTATCAAACCTCTGACTAAGTTCTGATGGTCCTTTGCTTGACTCACTTTAAAGATGTCAGAGGGAACGGGGTGGGGGGTTTACGCTGGATAGGAGAAAACATGTGTGTAGGGATGACAAATAGAAAAGGAAAAGGAAATCACTGCAAGATAGAAGCTGTGCTGTTATAAGACCTAATAAAGACAGCAGCACTCTGTATAAACACAGACCTGACAGCCAGCCTGTATTACTGGGAAAGGCACTCTCATCAGAGAAAAATCTCAAACTTGGATGAGGCTGAAAATTCCATAAGTTTGTGCAAAACTCCCTGTGACACCAGCCTTTTTCTTGATTGTTGGTTGATCAGTACAATGTTTTCATGACCAAGAATCGGGATGAAATGTCTTCATGAATGCTTGCTTGGCAGATAATCAGCTCTTGTAAATGAGTCTTATGGGTGATCCCTATAATTATCCTGGTGGACGTCCCCTCCTGAGTCCTGACCTCTCGCTTCTGCTGAATAATGCACTTTGTATGAACTGCCCCAAAAAAGTGCAGAATAGAAACACTAACAATCACTTTGTATTTGGTCACTACTAAGGTTCATTCAGAATTAGGAATATTTTTTTCTAAACAAGCACTAATTACTGTAAAATTACCCCCTCCCCTAAGAATGAGAATGTATTTATGTATAAAAAGTGATCTGACATTGAATATTATACCTTTCTTTACGTAGGGATGTACTTTGTCCTCTGTTCTGACAACTCTGTACAGCAGGCCGTGGTTGTCGATGGTATTGTGCAGATAATTCAGTCCACTGCTGCTGCTGATGGTCCAAATCCGATGTGGACAGAGATGAATCCTTCCACAAGCGATGATAGGCCATTAAACCCAAAGACTGTCACTGAGCCGCTGTGTCCTTTCCATCAGTAGGTAGCTGCTTTTTCCATCCTTTTGCTCTCATGCATTTGTAAAGTTGAATTCTCTGCATCTATACTGGTTAATTCAGCTCCAATCCTGTACAGAACCTTATGCAGGGGTGGAGCTGAGGGCGGGGGCTACTGGCTCCTGGGGGGTGGGGTATCGATTTACCACTTTATCTAAATAATCAATCCAAGTCAAAGGGCTATGTTTACATACTTAACTCCGTAGTAAAGAAAAGCTTAATTATGGTCCTAATTAATGTCTGTGCTTGGAGTACATTATATGGCATTGTAGCTGTTATTTTTTTATTATTTTTTTTAGGTGGTTCCTGAAAACATATTTAAGTTCTGATCTAATCGACAAAGCTGATTCTGGGTTAGGAAATCAGATTGGTAAGTTGAAAACATGACCTTTTACTGAATAGCTGCTCATTGCAATTTACTTAGTGGGTATAATATGTTTGTTATTCCTTATCTGCGGGAAGCAGGATAATTACTGGTCTGACCATTGGGAGGTCGCGCATGCTCATCTCTGCTCCTTTCATTGTTTATAGGGCTGTGATCAGCTACGTATCTTCGACAGTCCCATAGACAGTGAATAGAGAAGCGTTCCATATGATTAACCTCCACTCAATTTGCAATTTACTTAAGGTGGATCTAATATGTTTGCAAGTTATTCCTTATCTGCAGGATGGAGGATAACTTACTGGTCTGACCACTGGGAGGTCAAGCATGTGCACCTCTGCTCCTTTCATTGTCTATAGGGTTGTAATCAGCTACGTATCTTATCTTTGACAGTCCCACAGACAGTGAATGGAGAACCCTTGTGTATCATTTACCTCTACTCCATTTAAATTGGGCTCCATTCTTGGGATTATTGGAGTTCACACCATCTACCTCTAATAGCAGTGTGTGGAGCTGCTTGTAACCTCTTAAATACCATTGTTTCATGTGTCCATTGCCCCCCATGATGTGATTGGAGGATAGCCAATTAGCCATATCTTGCTATGGCAAGTGAGGGTCTGCTGAAGAACCCCATGCCTTGACATTATGCTACTCCTGTGAAGACCTACGTGTAGCATACAGTAGTGACTCTTACAATGTAGTGCAATACAATGGCATTGCAGTATTTAGTACAAGCGATCAGATGATCAAAGGTTCATGGGTTTATGGCCCCTAAGCTAATTTTTAAAAAAAACAACCAAAAAAACAAAAAAAAAACAAATAAATAAATGTAAAAAAAATAATAAATAATAAATAATTATTTTATATATATATATATATATATATATATATATCTATATATATATAGTTAGGTCCAGAAATATTTGGACAGTGACACAATTTTCGCGAGTTGGGCTCTGCATGCCACCACATTGGATTTGAAATGAAACCTCTACAACAGAATTCAAGTGCAGATTGTAACGTTTAATTTGAAGGTTTAAACAAAAATATCTGATAGAAATTGTAGGAATTGTACATATTTCTTTACAAACACTCCACATTTTAGGAGGTCAAAAGTAATTGGACAAATAAACCAAACCCAAAAAAAAACTTTTTATTTTCAATATTTTGTTGCGAATCCTTTGGAGGCAATCACTGCCTTAAGTCTGGAACCCATGGACATCACCAAACGCTGGGTTTCCTCCTTCTTAATGCTTTGCCAGGCCTTTACAGTCGCAGCCTTCAGGTCTTGCTTGTTTGTGGGTCTTTCCGTCTTAAGTCTGGATTTGAGCAAGTGAAATGCATGCTCAATTGGGTTAAGATCTGGTGATTGACTTGGCCATTGCAGAATGTTCCACTTTTTTGCACTCATGAACTCCTGGGTAGCTTTGGCTGTATGCTTGGGGTCATTGTCCATCTGTACTATGAAGCGCCGTCCGATCAACTTTGCGGCATTTGGCTGAATCTGGGCTGAAAGTATATCCCGGTACACTTCAGAATTCATCCGGCTACTCTTGTCTGCTGTTATGTCATCAATAAACACAAGTGACCCAGTGCCATTGAAAGCCATGCATGCCCATGCCATCACGTTGCCTCCACCATGTTTTACAGAGGATGTGGTGTGCCTTGGATCATGTGCCGTTCCCTTTCTTCTCCAAACTTTTTTCTTCCCATCATTCTGGTACAGGTTGATCTTTGTCTCATCTGTCCATAGAATACTTTTCCAGAACTGAGCTGACTTCATGAGGTGTATTTCAGCAAATTTAACTCTGGCCTGTCTATTTTTGGAATTGATGAATGGTTTGCATCTAGATGTGAACCCTTTGTATTTACTTTCATGGAGTCTTCTCTTTACTGTTGACTTAGAGACAGATACACCTACTTCACTGAGAGTGTTCTGGACTTCAGTTGATGTTGTGAATGGGTTCTTCTTCACCAAAGAAAGTATGCGGCGATCATCCACCACTGTTGTCATCCATGGACGCCCAGGCATTTTTGAGTTCCCAAGCTCACCAGTCAATTCCTTTTTTCTCAGAATGTACCCGACTGTTGATTTTGCTACTCCAAGCATGTCTGCTATCTCTCTGATGGATTTTTTCTTTTTTTTCAGCCTCAGGATGTTCTGCTTCACCTCAATTGAGAGTTCCTTAGACCGCATGTTGTCTGGTCACAGCAATAGCTTCCAAATGCAAAACCACACACCTGTAATTAACCCCAGACCTTTTAACTACTTCATTGATTACAGGTTAACGAGGGAGACGCCTTCAGAGTTAATTGCAGCCCTTAGAGTCCCTTGTCCAATTACTTTTGGTCCCTTGAAAAAGAGGATACAAAAAAAAAAAACAGTTTGCACTCTGATAATGCTAAAGTATGGAAACCATGAATATGCGAACATGGACCTGCATTACTGCTAAGGAAAATCTGAGAAAAATGAGATATTTAGCATATATAAATGGCCATTTGTATATCTGCCCAGTTGCCCCTTCACAGCATATCTCGTAACTGGGTCCCTGACGCTATGCTGAAGCCTCTCTCTAGGTTAAAAACCTCCTGTGTATGGGCAAGTAGGAACCTGCTATATAGGATAAGATTACCTGTGGCAACTGGGGGAAGGGTGCACGGTCAGAAGGTATGACCCTCTTCATATAGACAAAAAAGACTGACTGCACTCCTCGACCTGACGTGTGAACAGGTGCATCACTGAACATGACATAAAATACAAAAAAACAGTTCCCCCAGTTGCCACAGGTAATCTTATCCTATATAGCAGGTTCCTACTTGCCCATACACAGGAGGTTTTTAACCTAGAGAGAGGCTTCAGCATAGCGTCAGGGACCCAGTTACGAGATATGCCGTGAAGGGGCAACTGGGCAGATATACAAATGGCCATTTATATATGCTAAATATCTCATTTTTCTCAGATTTTCCTTAGCAGTAATGCAGGTCCATGTTCGCATATTCATGGTTTCCATACTTTAGCATTATCAGAGTGCAAACTGTTTTTTTGTATTTTATGTCATGTTCAGTGATGCACCTGTTCACACGTCAGGTCGAGGAATGCAGTCAGTCTTTTTTGTCCTTGAAAAAGAGGAGGCTATGCATTACAGAGCTATGATTCCTAAACCCTTTCTCCGATTTGGATGTGAAAACTCTCATATTGCAGCTGGGAGTGTGCACTTTCAGCCCATATTATATATATAATTGTATTTCTGAACATGTTTTTGTAAACAGCTAAAATAACAAAACTTGTGTCACTGTCCAAATATTTCTGGACCTAACTGTATATATATATATATATATATATATATATATATATATATATATATATATATACATACATATATAAATAATCCCTCTTTACCCCTAGTAAAAATAGACAATTATTACAAATTTTGAACAATAGACATATTTGGTAAGGCTGCGTCCACAAGTAAGATATATTAAAATATAAAGTTAATTATTTTTTTGCCTCAAAAACATGTAAAAAGAAGTGATCAAAACGTTGCACCTAATCCAAAATTGTATCAATAAAAATGTCACCTTGCCTTGCAAAAAAGTCCCTCACACAGCTCCATTGACAGATAACCGAAAATGTTACGATTATTAGAAAATAGTGAGGTAAACAAAATTTTGCATTTTACAGTTAGTCTTTTTTTTTTACAGCAAATCACACACACTTCCAAAAAATGGAGGGGGTGATTGCTGGATGATAAAACTCCACACTGATGGCTTGCATAGAGCGCTGTTCACACTTGCAGATACACAGTCACAAGCCTGTAGCCTATTAGGTGACGCCCATACAATTAAATCAGGCGGGCTGCCAATCCGTACTCCATCTGTGCACCATACAGGGACAGGAACTCTAATATGCAAGGCCTAACAGAAAGGGGTCTGGCTGTATCCTGTACAAACAAATATGAGGTTTTAGTTGGTATTATGGCCATAATGCGGAAGCCTACAACCCTCGTCACGGGAACCTCATGCTTGTAAGTCCATACACTAAAAATAAAAATAACAACAAAAAGAGGAATAAATCTACTCTAATGAGGAATAAATTACCCTTTAATTTTTGGAGGATATTTATTCCTCTTTTTGTTGCTATTTTTATTTTTTTTACAACTTGAATTAAAAATAAAAAAAAACTACATTTGGTATCTCTGTACTTGTACTGACTTGGACAATCATGTTACCAGGTCATTTTTACTGCGTAATGAACCCTTCACAAAAGCAGTTGCAGAATTGTGGATTTTTGTTTTCCTTTTTTTCAGTAAATTAAATTGTAAAAATAAATGGTGTAATTTAAAACTACAAATCATCACTCAAAAAAACAGTACTGACATGCTATATGGATTGTAGGAAAAAAAAAGTTGTGGTTCTTGGAAGAAGGGGGAAGAAAAAACAAAAACACAAAAATGTAAAATCTACTGGTTGGGTATAAGTTAAAACTGCGGCCCTCGATTTATAAAACAGTTTTAGCCAGATTTCTAGCATAAAACTGCTGGAAATGTTGCAAAAAATGTTTTCGCAACCTATATTTGCAGAAACAATTGGGATTCTTCACAGTTTTAGAATAGTTTTGGTTATCTCCAGCAATTTTTTCAAAAGGGGGTGCAACTTAGCTGAGAGTAGATTGAGCTTGGCCGACGAATTGCTCATAAATTAAACCAAAAAGTTGCATAAATTTCGATAGACGTGTACGTCAGTTCTTGAACGTGATATACCGTATTTCTTGCAGAAACATGAGGCAGTTGGAAGATATAGCAAATTTATTAAGAGGTGCATAACTTTTAGTGAATTTGGCGTATCTTACTCGATCGCCCTGTTTATCAAGAATGGTGTAAACATCTCCAGTCTTGATGAGCTGGAGCCCACGCCTGCCATCAGATTCATTTTCTTTTTCTTCAATTGCCCAAATCAATCTAAAACTGAAAAAAAGAAGCTTCAAATTGCAAATGGTCATAATGAAACCATTTTCAACAATTCTGTGTCCAAAGTAATGGACTCCAATAACCCAGCAGATGACAACCACACTTTACGCTTTACGTGGAGCTGAAAGCACCCGCCCCCGTCGTTTGTGCATCACGGGCAAATCGCTGCCCGTGGCGCACAATATTGCTAATACCCGTCACATGGACTTACCTTCTTAGCGACGTCGCTGTGGCCGGCAAATAGCCTCTTTTCTAAGGGGGAAGTTCGTGCAGCGTCACAGCGACATCACGCTGCAGGCGTCCAATAGAAACAGAGGGGCAGAGAGCAGCCGCATGAAAGACACGCTTGCCTCGTTGCCGGAGGACGCAGGTACGGTGTTGTTCGTCACTCCTGGGGTCACATGTAGCGATGTGTGCTGCCTCAGGAACGACGAACAACCTGCGTCCAAAAGCAGCAACGACATTTGGGAAATGGAAGACGTGTCAACAATCAACGATTTGGTAAGTATTTTGCATCATTAGCGGTCGCTTGTACGTGTCATACACAACGACGTCGCTAATGAGGCCGGATGTGCGTCACGAATTCCGTGACCCCAACGACATCTCGTTAGCGATGTTGTTGCATGTAACGGGGCCTTTACACTTGAGTTGTAGTCAATCACGTGTCACAAGATTCTATTTCTTATGGGATCAATCACACATAACCTAGTATATCTCTCTTGATGATATATTTGTGTGTACAGCGATAGCAACTGTCAGTGTGACATGGAGGTTTTTACAAATTTCGCCGACTGTCATGACGTTGTCTGGATCTGGTTAGACTACAGATTCTGACACTCCACGAAATAACTTCTCTGGTGTCTGTGATCAAGGTAGGCAAACTCGGGTGTTGACCTGCAGAGTGGTAGTTTATAAGCAGGCCAGCAAGAGCTAATCTCTGCTAGTCCGCTTGTTAGTCTCTTTTAATCACATGCTGTGCGCGAGCCAATTACATCTGCTCTGCTCTTAAGCGGGCTTTACACGCTACAATATATCTAACGATGTATCGGCGGAGTCACGTCGTAAGTGACGCACATCCGGCATCGTTAGTGATATTGTAGTGTGTGAAACCTACGTGCGATTGCGATTGAACGAATAAACGTTGATCGCATACACGTCGTACAAAACCTAAAAATTGAACGTTGGGTTGTTCAATGTTCCCGAGGCAGCACACATCGCAGTGTGTGACACCCCGGGAACGATGAACTGCAGCTTACCTGCGTTCCGCAGCTCCCACCGGCTATGCGGAAGGAAGGAGGTGGGCGGGATGTTTACGTCCCGCTCATCTCCGCCCCTCCGCTTCTATGGCTGACTGCCGTGTGACGTCGCTGTGACGCCGAAAGTCCCTCCCACTCCAGGAAGTGGATGTTCGCCGCCCACATCGAGGTCGTATCGTAGGTAAGTACGTGTGAAGGCAATTAATCGTTTGTGCGACACAGTGAACAAATTGAACGTGCCGCACATACGATGAGGGTGTGTCACATCGCATATGATATCGTATGCTTAATTGTAAGGTGTAAAGCAGGCTTTATATATGCTGGCTAGATCATTCCTTCTATGCCAGCTATAGTTTATCTTAGCTCGTCTGGCGAGGTGTTGTGATTCAAGCCAAGTGGTGATTGTAGTACCTGTTGCTGAATGCGGTTGTGGAGTTAACTCTTGTTGGCATTTGTTGCTGCCTTCCTGCTCTTGCTTTTCTCCTGAGTCTCTCATTGTCTATTCAGAGTTTTGTTTTTTTCTTGTCTGTCTTTAGCTGTTTTCCTGCTCACTTCTGCATCTTCCTTCCCTGGATGCAGGGGGTCATCAGATTAGATCTGTTCAGGAGCATAGCCAGCACAGGACTCTCCACCATCAGGAGTAACCCTGAGGTTAGGGATAGCCTAGTATCCCCCAGCGAGAGAGACAGCATAGTCCCTTGTTATCCTTCAGTGACATTGTGACACTAAGCATATGATGCAGGTAGTGGTAGATGTGCACATCTTCTACAAGGGGGGAGCTGGAATTTAGAATAATTTCTCTAGCAAAACCAAAATACCCGTACGCCATCCCGTGCCTGGAGTAATATTTCTGGCACTGGTGCACGACCACACCAAATTTAATAATTGCCAAATGCTTCCTAATGAATTTGACGCATTGTTCTCCATGACGCATTGTTCTCCAATGCTCCCTCCATTAAGATTGGTTTACTCAACATCATTCTTAAGGAATGGGGGCAATAGGGTTTTCTTTTTGAGACATGTTGTTAGTTTCTTTCTTTAAAAAAAAATAATTGCTTTATATGATTATGTACTGTGCTAGTCTACGCAGGATGGGTGGAAGCCATAGTCAATTACGAAAGTGATATCCCGGATGAGATCAGCTATCAGAGTGGAGACATGGTGGAAATAATCACTACGTATATTGAATGCATGGAGTGGTTTGTAGGAAGAAACATAACTAATGGCAGTGTTGGATTTGTAAGAACCTTCGATATGAAGCCTTATATGCCGGAAAAAGGGTAAGAAATACGTAAAAAAAATTTAGGGGACCCATTAATAGCTTGGGACTTACTGCACCATAACCCACTACAACAAACGATGGGATGCTGGGGGCAAATGATCATCACATCCTCTCTTTACAAATATGGGTGTCCATGAGGTAGAAGGTAGAAGGAGCCCATATCTGGACCTAAGTGTTTCTTCTGTCAACATATTGGGGTGATCCGTTCATTGGGAGATAGATGAGGGGAATTTCTTATACTATATCTGATATACAGTAATTTGAAATAATATGGCTCTATATCAATGGGTAGCCCTCTATATGTGTCTGATATGTGATTTTAATGAATTTAACCCAGTCTTATTATCCAGACAGAACAGCACATCCTTCCCTATGAATGACAATGGACTGAGCAGAAAAGGTGCAGAAGAAGATTTTGACTTTGAGGCAGCAAAGACTTTACTGCAGAGAATATCCCATTCTGATGTCTGCCACTTGTATAAGTTGGGTAAGCCTTGGTGATGGAGAATGTGGTGGATTCTAATGGGTACTTTGCACGTTGCGACATCGCTACTGCGATATCGTCAGGGTCAAATTGAAAGTGACGCACATCCGGCGCCGGTAATGACGTTGCAACGTGTAAAGCCTAGATGCGCCGATAAACGATCGCAAAAACATCAAAAATCGGTGATCTGTGTAGCGTCGGTCATTTTTTATAATGTCGCACCAATAGGAGATATGATGTTGTTCCTCGTTCCTGCGGCAGCATACATCGCTGTGTATGAAGCCGCAGGAGCGAGGAACATCTCCTTACCTGCCTCCACCGGCTATGCGGAAGGAAGGAGGTAGGCGGGATGTTTGCGTCCCGCTCATCTCCGCCCCTCCGCTTCTATTGGCCGCCTGCCGTGTGACGTTGCTGTGATGCCGCACGAACCGCCCCCTTAAGAAGGAGGCGGGTCGCCGGCCAAAGTGACGTCGCAGGGCAGGTAAGTGCGTGTGAAGCTGCCAACGTGCAAAGTACCCCTAAGTTATACAGCACAATGTCATGCAATCAGAAGCTGTCTATTGCCTGTCTATACCTGCCACGTTGCGTATACTTATTATTCACTCTTCTTAGCACCTTCTTATAGACCCACTCTCCTTTTTTCCTTCTCTTCTTCCAAGAACCATAACAATTTTTTTTTCCCCATCAAAATGTAAGGAATTATTTTTAGCTGAATGAGTTAGAATTTTTTTCCCCTATTTTTTAGTACATTATATGGTAGAAAAAAAGTGTCATCTAAACCTACAAGTACGGTAAAATGATGAAAAAGCTCCATTTCTTTTTGGGTTTTGTTTTTACAGCAGAGATCAAAGTCTAAATAGTTGACTTTTTTTAAAGTATATTTGGGTTACATACAACACTTTATTGTTTTTATCCCATTTTTGGGGAGAAGGTGTGGCAGCATTAAAGTCATCAATTTTGGCATTTTTCTTCTTTATTCTTTTTGTTTTTGCATTTATTGTATGGGTGAAACAATTTTATGTTGTGATAGATGCACTTATTCCAAATATATATACTTATTATTATTTTTTTATTTTTAAAAATTTGGGACATTTAGCATCTCTGTGAGAAGAGGGAATAAAATACTAATATTGACTATGGACATTATTTAAGAAACTATTAAAATTATGGGACAAATATAAAACGCCACCTCTTGTCTTCTTCTTATTATCTTTTATAACAGATCAGTTTGAGGAATCCGAAATCTGCCAGAATAAAGGTAAGTTTATTAAAATAAGTCATTCATATACTTCACATTTCCTCGGTAGTCATGTTTATTCTATTTGTACATACATAGAGCCCGCTATTTTATCCAAAGGCCTTGCAATTCAAGGCAGTGGGTTCATAAGGATCCTGGTACCAGCATGGGACAAAAAGCCCTGATGCCTCATATGACTGAGGCATAACAGATAAAGGGGTTAATATTTTCCTGGTGGTTTGGTATGTTAAAAAATAACATTCAAATGGATCCAGAATAGGCATCACCAATAATGTGGAGGTCCTGCTGCTGCTTGGTTTTTGCTAAACACAGACCATGGAGCTCCTTGTAATGGATTCAGATAAGTCAAGATGGGGGGTGAGGATCACTTTGTTTGTTGTTTTTTAACACACCAAATACTCAATTTTCTTTCATTTTGCCCCAACAACCCCTTTAACCTTCGTCAGGCTGCATAATTTTACAACGTTAACAGCGACCCCTTATCTCGGAAGGGGGTGGAGATATTTTATTGAAATTTGGCCAATATATTCTGGACCAAAACTGCAGAGATGTCACGAAATTTCAGACCTCTACGGCTTTTGGAAAAAAAAATGTATTGCAATTTTAAAACAGAATAGTTACAATTGTACCTATTCAGCCGGACAAAGGTTAACACTAGAAGTCCCAGAGAGGGGTCATTTAACATTTCTACCTTTGGAACCCAGAGACAAGTCGAATGACCTGAAGGATTTTACCTAACATCCTATAATCACTGTCTTTTGTTCTGTAATTAAGGCCATTACTGTCGCACCACAGGAGGTTGTTGTTTTCAATTGAGTTTAGCCATTTAGTTTCTAGTTAGTTCTATTCAGTTTAGACTAAGGGTCATTTGACCCTCTTTCGGGACTTCAGGGGGGAGCTCGAAATTTCTGGGACTTCTAGTGTTAAGACCATACTTGCTAGGACTCCTGTAACCTCTGGGAGGCTCTCCGGGACTCCAGAGAGAGTTGGTAATTCTCCTGCCCGCTGGTCGTCCCCATAAGCCTCCTGGCTACCTCCTCTTTCAGTGGCGTACTGTCAATGGTGGCAGACTACGCAGCTGCAATCAGCTGCAATGGGACCTGTGAGTGGGGAAGCCCGGTGCCAGTGCCGACAGTGGGCCCCCCCATCCGCCATCATACTTTCAACATTATCAGCATTTCGGATGTCGATACAGTTGAAAGCAATGATGTAAAAGGGAATGATCCACTGTCTGCTACCTCCTTAATCATTCTCCTGTATGAGATGACAGCTTAATGCACTGAGATGACGTCACTTCATCACGTCCGCTGTGTAGAGCAGTGAAGACAGTGAGTGTCTTTCTTTTTTTTAAAAAAAATATCAGTGAGTACACAGTGGCGATAGTACATGAATGACTATGGGCTGTGCTTTATACCATATGGAGGACCAGTGGCGTAACTAGAGATTGATGGGCCCCGGTGCAAAGTTCGGACCCGGGGCCCCCCACCCCTCCACGTACAGTACAGACCAAAAGTTTGGACACACCATCTCATTCAAAGAGTTTTCTTTATTTTCGTGACTCTGAAAATTGTAGATTCACATTGAAGGCATCAAAACTATGAATTAACACATGTGGAATGAAATACTTAACAAACAAGTGTGAAACAACTGAAAACATGTCTTATATTCTAGGTTCTTCAAAGTAGCCACCTTTTCCTTTGATTACTGCTTTGCACACTCTTGGCATTCTCTGGAATGAGGAGGTGTGTCCAAACTTTTGGTCTGTACTGTACACCGACACTTGGGGTACGGGATGACACTGACACTCGGGGTACATGATAATCAAGCTGACACTTGGCTCTTTCCCTCAGCACCCAAATTTCCCATGATCTGAAATCCCTCTCTCAGCACCCAGCTTTCCTATGTTCTGATATGCATCTTGTCATCAGCACCCAGCTTTCCCATGCTCTGCTATACATCTTTCCCTCAGCACCCAGCTTTCCCATATCAGAGCATGGGAAATCTGGGTGCTGAGAGAAGATTATAGCAGAGCATGGGAAAGCTGGGTGCTGAGGGAAAGAGCCTTTTTCCCTCAGCACAAAACGTTCCCATCCCCTGATTGTATCTTTGTCCCCCTTGTATATAGTTCTCCAAATACTGTAATGGCCCCCACATAGCCTTCCATATAGTATAAAGGGTCCCACATAACCCTACATATATTAGAATACACTTCCATAGTCCTCCATGTATTATAATGCATTTCCCATAGTCCTCCATGTATTATAATTCACCCCATAGTACTCAACATATTATACTGCACCACATAGTACTCAATGTTTTATAATGCACCCCCATAGTCCATGTATAAGGTAGCCTCCATATATTATAATGTAGCCCCCATAGTCCTATATGTATTATAATGCAGCACCATAAACCTTCATACTGTATAATGCACTCCCATACTCCTCCATGTATAAGGTGTTCTACATTTTGTATAATGCAGTCACCCCAGGCCTCCCTGTGTATAATGCAGCCTCCCCCAGGCCTCCCTGTGTATAATGCAGCCTCTCCCAGGCCTCCCTATGTATAGTGCAGCCTTCCCCAGGCCTCCCTGTGTATACTGCAGCCTCCCCCAGGCCTCCCTGTGTATAGTGCAGCCTCCCCCAGGCCTCCCTGTGTATAGTGCAGCTTCCCCCAGGCCTCTGGCCACCGTGTACTCACTGATTTAACAAAAAATAAATAAATTACTCACCTCGTTCGTTTCACCACTGCTCTGTCCTCATCTCTGTCCTCCGTTCCCCCAGCGCTCTGGTCACTGTCCTCCTGTCCTGCACTCTGTGCTCTCTGCACAGCAGTCGCACAGGAGTGACGTCACCGCGCACAGGGAGAGAATGATGGAGTATGGAGCGCCGCTCTACGCTTCATCACGATGACGGGAGAGGGAGCCCAGTGCCGCCGCCGATGACACCGGGCATGGGGACCCAGTGCCGCCGCCGATGACACCGGGCAGGGGGGCCCAATGCTGCCGCCGATGACACCAGGCAGGGGGGCCCAATGCCGCCGCCGATGACACCAAGCAGGGGGGCCCAATGCCGCCACCGATGACAAAGGGCAGGGGGGCCCAGTGCTGCCGCTGATGACACCGGGCAGGGGGGCCCAGTGCCGCCGCCGATGACACCAGACAGGGGGGCCCAGTGCCACCGCTGATGACTCCAGACAGGGGGACCCAGTTCCGCCGCCGATGACACCAGACAGGGGGGTCCAGTGCTGCCGCCGATGACACTGGGCAGGGGGTCCAGTGCCGCCGCCGATGACACCAGACAGGGGGGCCCAGTGCTGCCGCCGATGACACTGGGCAATGGGGCTCACTGTCAGCGGCGGCGGCACCGGTAAATATAGCAGCCGCGTGGTCTGCAGAGCGGGCCCCTACGCTGCCGGGCCCGGTCGCAATGGCGACCTCTGCGACCGCGGTAGTTACGCCCCTGTGGAGGACAATGGAAGGTGCATTTATAGTATATGGAGGACTACAGGCTGTGCGTTATACTATATGAAGGACTATGGGCAGTGCATTATATATGAGGTGCATTATACCATATACTGGACAATGGGGTTGCATTATATATGGAGGACTATTGAGGAGGCATATTATATGAAGGGTTATCTGTAAATTATGGCTCTATGTGATGTGCATGGCTAACTTAAAGTTACTATCCACCCTATTTTTAACCTAAATAGCTTTACAATTCTGTGTGGATTCATTCCCTAATATGTCCTTATTGTGGTTGCAGCTCTTTTTTTCTGACACAGAACTCTAACCCCATTTTGGCCAATTCTCAGTGCTTAAAGTCACCACTAGAGGGAGCTAGGGCGCTTAGTGCATACTGTTAAAGAGCACGTTGCCAGCTCCTTAGCTCCCCCTTGTGGTGACTGAAGGCAGACAGTGTATCTTGTTTAATTAATTCATTTTCCAAGAGTTTTGGAGCTCTTTACCACTTTAAAACTAAAAAATAAAATCAATAATTACTTTTAGTTAAATAAACAAAACTATAGTTCCATTTCTTTTAAAAATATTTATTTATTTTCCTGCCTCTGGTTGGGAGGGTGTTATATTTCTGATTATGTATATGGTTTATCTTACTAATTTCCAATATGTCTATTGTAAAGTTAAACTTTACTAAAATGTAATTAAAGAAAAAGTATAAAACTTGTCCATTTGTAATAAACAAAATACGTTATAGGTGACAGATTTCACATATTTGGAATAATAATTTTAATTTTGTAAATTTTAGAAAGCTTCCATGAAACATCAAGTGGCGACAGCAACAACTTAAAAGAAAAATTGGAGACATTCATGAGCATGTCCGTCACTTGCCCACCTTGTTTGGACACCTCCAGTGATTCTCCTGATATAAGCTCCGTTCCTTCCCCCGTCCAGACCCCACTTGATGAATATGAGGACACTAGTTTCTGTATTTGTGCAGAAGAGGAGAATCTTGACTCCTTACAACCTTTACTCTTATTTTTGAACAGTGAACAGTATCAACCTAATTACCAAAAACTTTATGATGTCTCATATACTTTCCTACAAACCTCATTTCACGGGTACAATGATGAAGAAGACTTGGTTCGCTACCTTAGTATAGCAAGAGGAGCAGCTAAGAAATCTTGTATGAAATGGACTCAGGCAAGAATTTGCTTTCTTCTGGGCAGGCTCTGTACCAAGAAGAACAAGTTGTCCCAAGCTCGGGTTTACTTGGAAGAAGCCATGGGAGTTATTAATGGGGATTTCTCAGATATCTTTCTCTTTGCCGCTGTCCACATGAACCTCAATGCAATTTACTTAAAGCAAAAATCAAAGGAAAAAGGTTGTCAAATGATCGACAAGTCTTCATCGTTACTTCTCGGATTACAAAACTATATAAGCAGCACAGATATGGAGTCTTTGATTTTGAAATATGCCATGAAGAAGGCAATAATGAGTCAAGACCAGAAAACTGAGATCAAAGTGTGTCAGCTTTTGGCCAAGACTTTCATTGACTTGAGGCAACACAATGAAGCTTTGCCATTTCTCGAGAGGCTACAAACCTTAGACAACTCAATGGACTTCAGTATGAGGCCTTCGTCAGGATACTACTTTCAGTTGGCCGATATCTATACTAAAAAGTGTTTGCCAAACTTGACCTTAAGCTGCGTTAAAGTAGCTTCTCCACCTTCTTGTACCATCATGGACTCTTTAAGAAGGATCAGGGTCATCATAGAAAATACTTCTAAGACTCGAGGAGTGAAAAGGAAAGGGCAGATATTTCCATCTCAAGTGGTCTATCATCTAAAACAAGCTCTTAAATCAGTGATAACTGACCAAGACCGGGAGCTGAGTTACTTCATCTATCTGAGCTTATCGGACATATGCTCAAGGCTAAAATTGTACAGGGAGGCACGTTCCTATATCATGAAGGCAATGGACACTTTCATCATAGATAAAAAGTACAAGGTGGATATATTGGTGTCCCTTGCTTGGCTCTATTTGCTTGACAAGGAGAGCAATGAGGCTCTTGATATATTGAGCAGAGTGGTGTCCTTATTTTCTTGTACACAACTCCAGCTCGGGATCGCACATAACCTTCTTGGTATTGCTCTAAGAGGAGGAGGGAAAATTGAAGAAGCGGCTAGACACTACTGCACGGCTTTGCACATCTCAAGAGAGCTGGATAGTTTGCAGAACCAGGCGGCTGTGCTGGCTAACTTCGGGATCTTATTCTTGCACTTAAAAGCCCGGATTCTGGCAGAAGTATTTTTGCAGAAATCTATGAGCCTTTATTCTGGACTTCCAATTATTGAAAATGGTGCCAATTTTATACATGTTTTATTAATGCTTGGAAGCCACTACATCATTGAAGGTCATAAAGAAAATGGAAAATATTATTATGAATGGGCTCTCCTTGTGGCGATGGAAACAAATTATTTGGAAGGTAGAGTATAATAAATGTGCGTTTTGCAATGGCAATTTTTGCATTGGACTCTACTTTTGGGATCCTTACCCATCACTTAAATGGAGGTCCTAAGCATGGTTTCTTTGCTCATTGCACCTCTTGAAGTGAGGACAACTCTGAATTTAGTTGGTCTCAAAGACAATAGATGACTTGGTACCATGCCTGATCAAGTGCTGCTCCATTCAAATGTCTGCTCACTACAAGGGGTAAGTGAGGAGGAAAAAAGGGTTTGGGGCCCCTATTTCAGTGACCACTGGGGTCCCAGCAGCCAGACATTAATTTATGGGAAAGCCCTTTCAATGGCTAAATCTCATGAAGACTCTTCCCCGGGCCGGTGTCACCACCCAGCGCACCCGGGCAAGTGCAGGAGCTATGAACAAACAGGGAGGCCCACTCGCTGTCGGGGACACCGTTAGCGCTGTTTGCCCGACAGTATCCCCAGCCCTTTATGATGTATGGTGCCGGCCGCCCGGATAATTGTCTCCCCCCTCCCCAATGCGCTCTATCCTCCTGTATGCTGTCTCTCTGCACTATGTGATGAGTGCAGCCTCCTGACTACTACTAGCTTATGATTATTAATAACCCAGGATCAGAGACCAGAGATGTCACCTGACACCGGCGATCAGCACTGATCTGCATCGCTGGGACACCACTCAGCTGTAAGGATGCTGCATTCATCACACAGTGTAGGGGGACAAGAGACAGCACAGGGGGACAAGAGACCGCACAAGGGGACAAGAGACCGCACAGGGGGACAAGAGACCGCACAGGGGGACAAGAGACCGCACAGGGGGACAAGAGACCGCACAGGGGGACAAGAGACCGCACAGGGGGACAAGAGACCGCACAGGGGGACAAGAGACCGCACAGGGGGACAAGAGACCGCACAGGGGGACAAGAGACCGCACAGGGGAAGAAGAGAGCACAGGGGAGAGAGCGCGTAAGGGAAGTAGAGAGAGCGCATGGGGAGAGAGACAGCGCACGAGGGGGAATTATATTTATGGGAATTGTATTACTTATAACGTGGATATATATATATATATATATATATATAAAAAATATATATATATATATATATATGTATTTATATTTATATACTGTATATATATATATATATATATATATATATATATATATACACACACACACAGTATATAAATATAAATACACATATATATATATTTTTTATATATATATATATATATATATATATATATATATATTATACATACAGCCCTGCATCTTCTATATTCTAATAATGAATCGCGGTATGTGTTAAAGGGGCACACTGGGGCTCTTTCGCCCAGGGCCCACAAAAACCTGGAACAGCCCTGACTATTCCCATTGAATCCTAAAAGACCATACATCTATTTTTTACATCTCCGTAGACTTTCTTAGATGTACATAAAATAAAAAGTCATATTCTTATCTTTTTTTGAAGATTTCTTTGATGTGTAAGTGTTCTTTTTCACTTTTTCGGTCAGGTCAGCTTCGTGCCGTCCAGCTCCTGTGTCATTTTTACAACACTCTTGCAGTAAATGAGGCTCAGTGTATCATTTACAATGAATACCAGCTGACCTTGGCCAAGAAAATGTCTGACAAAGTTTTGGAAGGTCAGGTGCTCGAAACAATTAGCCAACTGTATCTATCATTAGGTACCGAAAGGTAAGTAGGGCAATAGAGATAGAAATCAATGTATTTTATGAACCATGTAACTGTGATGATCTGTGTTGCTGAAAAAGGACAGAAACCAATAGTGGTAATGCCACAGTGTGTAGTAAAAAGGCTATGGACAACTCGGTGAGACATTTTCAATATCTCTTCCATTTTTGGCTTTGATGTTCTGATCTATGTTTTGCGCAATCCAGATTTTTTAGGAGTCCTTGATAATATTCTGATCACAAAGTGTTTTCCTGTTGGGGCCCTCAACAATGAGCTAAGAAAAGGTTGTAGAAGGTTGTAGTCAGTGTTTAACCCTAGAACGCTCAACCATAGAAATCTACCATAGAAAACAAGTGACCTAGCAGGCCTGCGAGGCCCCAGGTATGCATTCTAGGGTTAATACAGCTCCATCACAAGAGAATATGAAACAATGTACATTCACGAATGGGCTGTGTGTCGCTAGCCACTACATGGGCAAGTTGTGAGACAGGATAGTCAAATGTTCCCAGGTGAGGTACCAGGAGATCACGTCAAGATTAAGGGCATGGGCATAGTTAGGTCACGGTCCGGAGTGAGAATATCTGGAGCGTAACGGATCAGATCAGAGAGACAAGGTAAAGGATGGCCATATAAAGTCAAAGGTTAGGCAGCAAAAGATCAATTTTCAGAGCATATATACAGGAGGCCAACTAGCACCACTGAGCAAAAGGCTAAGACTGGCAGTGTTCTGGGACTGACTGCTCTGCTAAGTAGCTGGGCAATCAAACTGAACAGGTCACACCTGGTAACCCAAGACCTCCCAGTCTCAGATTGGATGGCTGAGCTGTCACTGAACACATCATCAGCTCAACCTGCCCCTGCCCTTGATTGGACAACTGAGCTGTCAATTAGCATACTAACAGCTCAGCACACCCAGAATCTATTGCATCCAAGACACACAAGAGGAATCGTGACAGGCTGTCTGTATGATGCAGGACATGCTATATTCTCCAAAATGAGAGTTGTTCTTTATAACCACATTCCACTCAGACCAAGAGATAAGGATCTACAACAGAGGACCACTCTCGATATAGCCTAACAGAGCATATTAAAATGGGTTTAAAGAATTCAAATGAAAGGGGGCTATTTACAGGGGATTAATGTTCGTGACGCCACCCGTGGTTCGCGGTAAGGTGAGTACCGCCTCTGCCGATGGGAGTACGCGGGGGAGATGGAGTGGGGCAGCCAGATGACGTTCCCTCCACGGGTAGGGGAGGCCCCAGGACTCTGGACAGTGGAGGCGTAGGGGAGCGTGGTGCAGGCCAAGCAGGGAGATTCAGGGGAGAGCGTACTCACTCAGGCCTTATGGATGTTGGTGCGACCATTAAGCAGACTCTGACACAGAAGTAAACTAAGTCTCTGGGTGCCTCTGCTGCTTCAGGGGGAGCTCGTCTGGGAATCCATCCCCGTGGGTATTGCTGATGGTTCTGGACCTGCCTCCATGCACTAATTTAGAGTGTTCTGAGTGACCCCTCAGCCTGAAGCTTTCGGGGTCCCGCTCCCTACGATTAGTTAGAGGAGCTGTGCTCTCGATGGCTGACACTTGGGATCTCAGTGGGCCGCATAAGCTGGAAAGCTCTATCCCCCTCGTTGTGTTGATGCTTTCAATCTCTGAGCTCTTGGGGAAAGTTCATAAGGAGACTATCCTCCACAGGTTTATTATCAAGTTGCGTGAAGCTACTCCCTGATCTAGGGTCCAGTACCCCGCCGTGCTCGATACTGGTTCGGTTACTAGATTTTCCGGTGCCAACCATTCTCCCAAACTAAGTGGGCACCCCTCTCCAATACCCTGCAACCAGGTTTCCAACTCCTCTGGTCCCAGACAACCATCTGCAACCTAGCCAACATCTCCCAGGGAGCTCCAACTCCCTCCAGCTCCTCACTCTCTGAGGTATACCACTGTTCTGACTCAGCACCTACCACCAGTCTGTTTGACCCCTAGGCGAGTGGCCCTGTTCCAGCTAGACCACCCACTGGTGTATCTGACAGGGTGTGGTGTGAGGTGTGGCTAGGATTTGAATGCTGATGGAGCAATACCAAAGTTTAGGATCCCAGTACCATGGGGGGGTTGAGCTCTGCATCAAAAGAGAAAGGAGTGCAGTACCCTGTGACACCCTGACTAGTTCAGGTGCGTCACATCTCTTTATAAGCTCACTTGGTGAGTTGGATTCCCTAAGCCATAGGTCCGCGTGAGCAACATGGACCACTTGCCCAAATCAAGTTTCGCCTGATTGGCTTCATCTGGGGCATGTCAACATCTTGAAGTAACCCTATCAATTTATAGCATCTGAAGTCAATATGTAATATCCAGAATCACTAAATGATATAACAGCTATGACGGGCATCAACCAAACCAACATGATATACACAAACAAACATTCTAAAGAAATGCAAAAAAATGCACAGAAACACAAATAAGATGCCCATTTTGAGCATTTTCTATACATTTGTTCATTTTTTATACGTTTGTGCCTATCTGTGCACTTGTTTATTTTGTATGTTTTCTGTGCATTTCTGTGAATTTTTGGGCATTGTGTGCGTTTTCTTTGCATTTATGTATATTCTGTACATTTTCTGTCTGTTTCTCCAATTATGTTTGGTTCCTATGGTAAGTGTTTCTGTGAATTTTGTGAGCTTTGTGCGATTTCTTTGTGTTTTTTTTCTTTCTCTTTACATGCATTTGGATGGTTTGATTGGGCATATGTCAGTATTGGTCATTCCCATCGTTAGATGTTATATCATATAGTGATTCTGGATGTTATATTTTGACTTGAGATGCTGTAAATTAGATAGGAAGTTGACACACCCCAGATTAAGCTGATGAAACTCGAGTTTGGCAAGTGTGCAATACACACATTGTTTGAATTAAAGAGGACCAACCACCAGGATTTTCATATATAAACTAAAGCCAGTGCTATACTGGTGCTATCATGCTGATTCTATACATACCTTTAGTTGTGAGATCGGATGTATACTTTATGAAATATAGGCAAGTAAAGTTTGTGACATGCACTGTTATTTGATTGATAGCAGCTACAGAATATCTAATAAGTGGGTCGGATTTTGCTAGTTATTCCCTTCCCTGTCTGCTGCCTGTCCTTCATACCCCCTGTCCTTCCTCACCCTCTAATAACATGATCCTGACACCTTCAGCTTAGTTTTTTTTCACCTGAATGGTGTATCTACAATTTACTTATCTCCTTGGCACATTTGTTCCTTTAGGCATGTCAATAATCCACATGGAATTTTTTTTTTTAGTATGAATGACTCGTAGAAACCCTGGTCACTTACATGGTATGCACATTGTCATCAGATTTGGCAGGAATATTTTGCACAGAACCCGAATCTAAATTCATGACAAAGTCAATCCATCTGAATATAGTCTAAAAATATACAGCAATGGTAGTAGAGTTTTGATAATGTCAGACTTTAGGTGTCACTCCGAGGCTAGGGAACACTCAGCGTGCGGAGCAACACAGAGGAAAAACCAGGGAAGATGCTAAGGGAGACCCTAGCGATAGGGAGAGGGGAGAGAGGTACCTCACACTCACCTATGACTGATCCCTGAACTCCCTAACATCACTAGACAAGATCTTTCCCCCATACATTGTCACATGCCTACGCCCTCGCTGACTATGAATTTAACGTGGCTAGTGAGTTGGTCAGCAAGTCACCTGTCCCACTACTACCAAAAAAAGGTAAGTTAAGACAAATGGGTGGGGAAAGCTACAACAAAAAGAACTCCTTGGTTCCTTCAGCAGGAAACTTCACAAATGCAACTGAAAGGACACCACAGCTATGCAGAGACAAGCTCCTTCAATGTGGCCGGTATAGAGAATATCTATCACCAGCATGGAGTAAAGCCAGGAGTGGGTATATATAGCGGAAGAATTTGTTTCCCCTGGTTGATGAAGAAGAATGTGGAAAAAAATCATAACACAAGAAAAAATCTTACCTAAAATTGATGATGCTATAGTTTTAACCAACTCACATGTTGACCTGTAGTTTATTGATCGTTGGTGATCGGCTGCTGAACATGTCCTCCTGTCATTTGTCTAGAGCCTGTAGATCGGCACTGGAATATACCAAAAGAAGTCTGGGCATTTTTATCGATCTTCAGTCTAAAGAGAGAGAAGCTCATGCTTGGTTAATGGCCGGGAAGATTTACTACATTCTGGGACAGAACGAGCTGGTGGATCTGTATATTCAGGTATCTATATATGTATGACACTGAGGATATAACGTTAAAGAGGTTGTCCACTACATTTATATTGATGGCCTATCCTTAAGCCTGCTTTACACGGGACGACTGATTGTGCGATTTCACAATCGATCGCACCCGCCCCCGACGTTTTTGCGTCACGGGCAAATCGCTGCCCGTGGCGCACAAACTCGTTTAACCCCCGTCACACGCACTTACCTTCCGGACGACCTCGCTGTGGGCGACGAACGTCCACTTCCTGAAGTGGGAGGGACGTTCGGCATCACAGCGACGTCACACGGCAGCCGGCCAATAGAAGCGGAGGGGCGGAGATGAGCGGGACGTAAACATCCCGCCCACCTCCTTCCTTCCATTAAGCCGGCGGGTGCCATGGGATGCAGGTAAGCTGTGTTCATCGTTTCCGTGGTGTCACACGGAGCAACGTGTGATGCCACGGAAACGATGAACAACCTGCACCCATGAAAATAAACGAGATTATGAAAGTTAACGACGAGTACACGACTCATGATTTGTGAGCGATACTGCGTCACTCAGAGGTGTCACACGAGACGACGTCGTGCGCTATGCCGGATGTGCGTCACGAAAACCGTGACCCCAACGATGCATCACACGATCCGTCGTCTCGTGTAAAGCCCACATTAGGATAGATCATCAATGTCAGATCAGCCTGGGTCCGACACTCAGCAGCCCCGCTGATCAACTGTTCTCGCTGATCAGACAGCCAGAAATTCTCAGTTCTGGAGCTGCCTCATCAACTGATAGTGGCTGCGGCCAGGTACTGCACATCCGCCTCCTGTTGATTTCAATGGGAGGTGGAGATCAGAAGACAGGGTAGCTACGGAACTGAGCATTTCCGCTGCCGGCTTGCACCGAGAGCAGCTGATCAGTGCAGGTGTTGGGTGTCAGACCCCGGCCGATCAGACATTGATGACCTATCCTAAGGAATAGGTCATCAATATCCTAAAATTATGGATTAATCAGTCATGTTTAGTGTGTCTAGGATGGGGGGAAAGCACTTTCAGAAATATTGTGGTCATATTCTTCCATTAGGTGGTTCCTGTGGGAAAATATGACAGAAATTAGAATTATGTCCTGTACCCATGTCCCCTTGATATAATTAGCCGGCCCCTCTCACCTGATTAGTAGGAGTGGTGAGAGATGTGGATGGAAAACCATAAAATCTATTCCTGGAGAAATTCATTGTCAGACCCAGGAGAAACAATAAGTATCAAAGAAGATCTGGCCAAATTTGCTCAGAAAATGCTTGAAAGACTCTCCTTATTAATTTCTATTGAAAAATAACATGCTGTTCTTAAGTTCAGACGTTTGAGAGGTTTTTTTTACCGGTTCACGTTTCTAAAAATGCCAAGTTTTTAGAAGAAGCAAGTGTACCAGGCTTCAGGTGTTTTCTCCATACTTTACAGTAGAAGTCATTGGGAAGGCTAAAAACAAAACAAAGAGGCCCAAACATCTTTCTGAACATTTTGCAAGAATACTTGCCTGAAACAGTGTTAGCGTTATAGCTATTGGATGTATTTCATAAAAGTGAGAAAATGTCCCCACTAGAGATGAGCAGACCCTTGGAAATTTGGTTCAGCCCGACTTTACATAAAGTTATGTTTGGGACTCGGACTTGACCTAAACCCCAGTGGAAATCACTAATTGGGCAGATTGGGTCTCCGTCCACATACAACCAGCCATAAACAGATCACTGCCAGGGGAAGATGGGCTGAGTGTTTCCATTTGTTATTATTTTTTGGTGCACACTAGATCCGATCATCCTATTATTATCCCCAGTGCCTTGTATTACCCTGATTGCCACCGCACCAGGGCAATTGGGATGAGCTGGGTAAGCGCCAGGATTGGCACATCTAATGAATGCTCCAATTCTGTGGCTACTATTTTTAGTCTCGGGAGGGCCCAATAAATATGAGCCTCCCCAGCCTGAGAATACCAGCCTCCAGCTGTCTGGTTTATTTTTCCTAGGTAACAAAATTGGTTGAAACCCCATGCCAGTTTGTTTAATAATTTATTTAAATAATTTAAAAAAGCCGTGTAGGGTACCTTGTATTTTTATACATAGTCAAGATGAAACACACAGTTGGGACCTGCAAGCTCCAACTTCATCTGATCTAGGTATCAACATACAGGGGACCCTATACCATTTTGTCAAATTATTTATTTTTTCACTCCACTTCGCAGACCCAGATAGCTAGTGTAAGGGCACGGGTCTATGGTGCAGTCTATCTGCAACCAATCACAGACGCTGTCAGAGGGTGGGGGAAGCAGTGAATATTTATAAGGTTTAATGAGCTGACCTTGAAGCAATGTGACAGCCACATGGAAACTCGGCAAGTATAATGTTCTGCTTTGCAGCTCCCTAGTCCTTACTAACACCTTTTCATAGCACTAAAGTTTGGGTCTCCATAGACTTATATGGGGTTTGCAGTCCGGGGTCAAGTCTTGGTCATGTCCACTCCTGAATTGGATTTTTTTTTTTAAAGTACAGCCGAACCCATCGGACCCGAACATCTGCGGGTTCGCCCATCTCTATTTATTACACATCACTAAATTTTTCAACATCTGTGGTTTGATTTCTTTGCCTGTGTGGATTGGATGGGATGTTATCGACATCTGGTGAGAAACTCATGTCAGTAGCACCTTTAGAAATATATTTAGTATTTCTACATATGAATTATGAATGAAGAATATTTTCCCTTCCAGGTAGCGCAGAACGTAGCTCTGTGTACGGGGGATCCACATCTCGGCATGCAGCTGTATGAAGCCAGCGGTGATATATTCTTCAATGGAGCCAGTGACAGAAATAAGGCAACAACCTTCTACAGGGCTAGTATACTCTGTTCTGTGTTACTGCTGTGTTATCTGTTCTACAGCTGGGATATTTTTTTGCCAGACCAATAATAGAAGATATTGAGAGAGATGAAACGTTTTTTTTCGGGGGCCTATAGCAGTCATATATTGGAGACATTGTGGAGACACATATGACGCACTCATGGGGTCGGAGGTTACTCGTCACCAGGCCGTTGTTCTTCTCCTGGGTCGCCGCGGTGACCTCGCCCGGTTCCATGACCCCGTCCGGTGTCAATAAAAGGTTGGGGATGATGGGGGTAGTTGTTCGTGACGCCACCTGTGGTGCACAGCCAGTATGAGCCGCCACTGCGGGTGCTTCTCTCTTCTGGAGTGGATGGTGATGCAGCTCGGGTGGTTCAGCTCCCCCCGGTAGAGCTAGGCCCCAGGAGGATGTTGGGAGTAATGGTACTCACCTATGGCAGAGGGATGCGATGGTGAGGGTGCCGGCAGGGATGAGACGACACAGATGGTGCAGTTCAAGTTCTTTACTCACTGGTCACACACTGCCGTTGGAGTACTGGACTACGCTGTGATGGGCTTCAGCCGATCCCGGATACTTCAAAGGTCTAGGCCGGTGGTTCCTTCTATGCATCTCCTTTCAATGGTTTCCCTCTACCCCAGCTCCAGGGCTGTGGAACGGGTCACGGGTGCCTTCATTCCTAAGAACCCGGGTCAAGCTCACAGTTCCAGACCACGGGTCCTGAACTATCCGTGTCCTTTCTTGCTCTGTTCCTTAAGTCCGTCCAGATGCAGCTGCGCCCGAAGCTAACTTCTGACTGAATTGTGTGTGGGATTGCGCCTAACTTCCCCTGTGGAAGCCCCACCTCCCACATTCCTGAACTAGTGGGCAAGAGGTCCCATACCTCATGATGGCCACCCCAGCACCTACCCTAGCCTGGTCCCAGTGACAGAACCCCCGTGTTATGTGTTGGATTTGTGTTTTGGTAGTGGTTTCCGGTGACGACCTCCTCCGTATCCGAGATGAGCACCACACCTCGGGTGAGGTGCAGTACCTTCTGGCGCCTGAAGACTCAGGGGCGTCACACATACACTTATTTTTGTCCACGGAAGTCTATGTAGACACCCAAAAATGCAACTTTCCTTTGTAAACAGAGGAAACGTGACGTCTAATACTCTAGACTGGAATCAGGTGCCGCACTGACAGCATTGAGTGAGCTCCATGGCTCAAAGTAACTTCTGCCGTCAATTTTGGCACAGCCACTGAGCTCAATTATTGGCTACAGTCTCGTCAACATTCGTAATGTTAGAGCTGCAGATGTGAATAGACACCAGGAGTAGCTGTGGAGACTCATCGCTGGACCTGGGGAGAGTGAGTAAGCAGAGTTAGTTTGATTTTTTTTAACAAACCAAAACTAGAAAATCCCTTTAAGAATCCTGATATATTCCTCTGATCCCTTTCTTTACTTTTGCTATATGTGTTTCCTTTATCAAACCATTTTTTGTATATACTCTCCATAAGGTTGTCAGTTTCTGAAATATTGGCATTGATATTCAGGCCTCATTCTAAACCACCTCGATCACTTACTTTTCCAATTTTTATGTGTTCAACATTGATAGATCATAGTTGCAAACCCTATGAGAGGGTCACAAAGGCATCTGGAACAAGGGGGGGTGGGCTTTCTGGATTTCCAAAGTAGTCTTTAGATGTCCTGGGTACAGTCAAAACATTTCCGGAAATCAGTGATTCTGTAACTGTCACGCACAGACTTGGGGAAGGTTCTGCGCATGACGGGACACACAACAGTCAAAGGGGTCATCACAACAAACAAGAGGTACACCGGGGACACTTTAACAACGGTGGGCCCTAGCACTAGGGAGGGGGATGATTTTACATCTCTTGTACTCATATGCAGCTGAACTGCACCCTGTATCCTACCAAGCCCTCTACAGGTTCCGCACCTGTCGCCGATCAGAATACCTGAAACCCTAGGAAGCCCTGTGATAACCCTGGCTAGTGAGCTGACATGTGAGGATCGCTAGTCCCATCGCTGCACTAAAAAAACATGAAGGGAAGATACAACAGACAGGGCAAACTACAAAGGGTAAGGTTCAACTTCACGGCTGCTGTCAGACACCAGGACTGCAGCCTACACTGTTCCCAACAACAAAAGGGCTCAGCAGTTCCTTCCACTTCCTGGCCCAGCTACAGAATGAAACAGAATAACCCGTGCCCTCTACTGGGAGATGTGAACATATAGAGTGGAAGGAAGTGGTCACCACTGAGCCACCTGAGATCAGGAGTCAGAAGCTGCTGGATAGTAAAACTGACATTAACCCTTTCAGCACCAAAGGAAAGGGAAATATGTTGAATATGCAGAATCTCAGATGGCAAAGAGTCTCTGGCCCAGATCCTGTCTCAATTCTCTAAATGCAGAGAGACGGCCGTGACAGTAACATTTTTTGCTCTCCGAGGCAGAACATTGGCGCAGAGTGGCCAGAAAAGGGTGTGCAGGGGTGTAAAATATAAAAGGGGCATGTTCAGAGTCACACATATAACATTTTCTGGATGCTAAAAGTTGCCCATTATGAGATTGGGGGACCCTAGCTTAGTGATATCATATCCAATGTAAAATACTTTTATTATAATAGTTTCTATTCAGCTTTTACATAACTGTTATTTTGCAATTTTGACGATTGTTACTTTCTTAGATGCTCAAACTTAGATGCTCAAACCTCTTCTATGTCATCTCCATAGCACAATGCAACACAAGCATTTTATTACAATTTTGCAAAACAGGTGAATATTCAGCAACCACAGGATACATAAGAGAATTAATTACCTTATTCTTCTTAAAATATCATCAAAAACTAAAGTCAAACACGTAAAATCAAGTCAATTAAATGGGTTTTCCACCTTTGGGGGACATTGTTTTTATTTAAATGCTTGTAATTGGGACTAAATATCATTTTTGCAATTGGGCATCATTAAAAAATGTGCACCTTTGGCTTTGTACAGCCTCTGTGTTACACTCCTTTGTGATTGTCCTGAAGAAGGAGTTTCCACTCCAAAACGCGTCACTCTCCAGGATTTGTCTTTCGTCATAATTTTTGCTGTCTGTAGACTGAGTTAAAAGAAAATCTGTCAGTCAGCTCGCTATGATGGTCTGATGGGGAGTTTATAACTCTTATTATACTAGGCTCTTCTCAGCTGATTTACGACCACATCAAAGTTAAATGTGCAAGAATACAAAGAGCATGTAAGAGCCAAATGGTGTAACTTAAAACAAAATGAAATCCAATTGCAAAAATGATTTTAAATGATTTTAGCACCAAATACAGACATTCCAATAAATAAAGAATGTCTCAAAGATGGACAACCCCCATCCTTATGGCTAGTGAGTGGTGGGACATTGTATATATATATATATATATATACATACAGGGTGGTCCAAAAGTAGGTGGACAGTATGTGTAATAGGGTTAGCAAACATGGTGTAAAGTGAAACTGACTCAGTTGCCCGTAGCAACCAATCAGATTCCACTTTTCACTCTTCACAGACTCTTTGAAAAATGAAAGGCGGAATCTGATTGGTTGCTAAGGGCAACTGAGTAAGTTTCACTTTACACCACGTTTGATAACCCTATCACACATACTGTCCACCTACTTGTGGACCACCCTGTATGTGTATATATATATATATATATATATATATATAAATATATATATATATGTATATGTATATATATGTATGTGTATATATATATATATATATATATATATATATGTATGTGTGTGTGTGTGTGTGTATATATATATATATATATATATATATGTGTGTGTATATATATATATATATACTGTATATATATATATATATATATATATATATATATATATATATATATATATATATATATATAGATAGACATATATATATATATATATACACACACAGAATAAGTATGAGAATGTCCACATTTTTTATATATTTATCATTTATATTTTTTTAAGTCACTTCTTTTATTGTCTTGTGGTTTTTGTTGACAAATTCTCCATAATGGCGCATTTACTCCATGTTCTGGAAAACAGAAACCCCACTCTCACAATGATGAACATAAAAAACCCCAGGTGAACACATAAACAAACATCAATTAATGGAATAAATTTGTGCAAATCAAAGACAGGCAAAATAAACACCAGAAATGAGACAAAAAAATGGTGCAAACACAATAATGAATTTGACCCTTTCTTTGTTCCTTACCATTCAGGACTGCGCTCTGCCGCTTGCTGTGAAGACAGAGAATGCGACGGCTGAACTACGGCTGAGTAATAAACTGACAGAGATACTGATGAGCATGAAACACTATGAGGAAGCCCTGGAACATGCGAAAATGGCTCTGGTCCTGAGTGTCAATTTAGGTAAAAATCACAAGTTCCATGAGTATAGGGGCCTTCCAACTCTATATCGACAGATGATGTTCTGGTAAGATATATCGGGCATGTTGAATTTTATCATGCCTGATCGTTGTGTTCTCAGGAAAGATAAAGAGGTGGATAGAAGCAGTCTTTTCCCAGCTCCCCATTGACAACACAGGCACGCTCAGTCAAATTGAACGTGCATGTGTATGAGGAAGTTAGGAGGAATAGTAACAAAAAAAAATTACTGTCACTTGCCATAAAAGCCACTGTTCTCCTGAATCCGGCGTTGTTTTTCCTTAGTTCCTACTCCCTTCCATTCCTGAGATATGACTCCTTCTTCCCCGTCTGTAAATCTAGTATTGTTATCGAAGGGGGTGTGGCACTCAGCTCTACTCTGTGGGCGTGTTCTTCACTGCCATGCCCTTTGTGGGGTAAAAAAGATTTGATTTACATACCAGGAAGAAGAGGTCATATCTCCTGAATGGAGACGAGTAGAATAAAAAGAAAAAATCACCGGACTCAGGAGAACAGCACCATTTACATAAGGTAAAACAAATTATATATTAATGGAAAGTGACAAATGCCCTTTAAGTGGATTTACAGATACCTGGAACAAACATATACTAATCTTTCCTAAAAAAAAAAAAAAAATATATATATATAAATAATAATTTTCAAGATCTCTGTTTTCTGTCACTGAATGGAGACATTATTGTCTACATCCAGAGGATGTATACCTGTATAGATCTAATAAATCTGATATCTGAATTAATTGTTATAGGTCTCTGGAATTAACTGGCTAGATATACAGCACAAATACCCTCTAACAAATAAAGGAGACTCTTATAAATAGAACACAGTAGGTCAGCGACTGTTACAGATCTGGCATAGGTACCGTGGGATTCAATTGACATCTCCGGCTAGAGCTACAGTGTGTACGTGTAGGTAAAGCAAGTCAAAGTAAATGTTGTACAATGTCGGCAAATGCAGCTTTGGGGTTTTAGCCTCTAGGTGTACAGTGCCTACAAGTAGTCTTTAACCCCCTGCAGATTTAGCAGGTTTGATAAGATGCAAATAAGTTAGAGCCTGCAAACTTCAAACAAGAGCAGGGTTTATTAACAGATGCATAAATCTTACAAACCAACAAGTTATGTTGCTCAGTTAAATTTTAATACATTTTCAACATAAAAGTGTGGGTCAATTATTATTCAACCCCTAGGTTTAATATTTTGTGGAATAACCCTTGTTTGCAATTACAGCTAATAATCGTCTTTTATAAGACCTGATCAGGCCGGCACAGGTCTCTGGAGTTATCTTGGCCCACTCCTCCATGCAGATCTTCTCCAAGTTATCTAGGTTCTTTGGGTGTCTCATGTGGATTTTAATCTTGAGCTCCTTCCACAAGTTTTCAATTGGGTTAAGGTCAGGAGACTGACTAGGCCACTGCAACACCTTGATTTTTTCCCTCTTGAACCAGGCCTTGGTTTTCTTGGCTGTGTGCTTTGGGTCGTTGTCTTGTTGGAAGATGAAATGACGACCCATCTTAAGATCCTTGATGGAGGAGCGGAGGTTCTTGGCCAAAATCTCCAGGTAGGCCGTGCTATCCATCTTCCCATGGATGCGGACCAGATGGCCAGGCCCCTTGGCTGAGAAACAGCCCCACAGCATGATGCTGCCACCACCATGCTTGACTGTAGGGATGGTATTCTTGGGGTCGTATGCAGTGCCATCCAGTCTCCAAACGTCACGTGTGTGGTTGGCACCAAAGATCTCGATCTTGGTCTCATCAGACCAGAGAACCTTGAACCAGTCTGTCTCAGAGTCCTCCAAGTGATCATGAGCAAACTGTAGACGAGCCTTGACATGACGCTTTGAAAGTAAAGGTACCTTACGGGCTCGTCTGGAACGGAGACCATTGCGGTGGAGTACGTTACTTATGGTATTGACTGAAACCAATGTCCCCACTGCCATGAGATGTTCCTGGAGCTCCTTCCTTGTCGTCCTTGGGTTAGCCTTGACTCTTCGGACAAGCCTTGCCTCGGCACGGGTGGAAACTTTCAAAGGCTGTCCAGGCCGTGGAAGGCTAACAGTAGTTCCATAAGCCTTCCACTTCCGGATGATGCTCCCAACAGTGGAGACAGATAGGCCCAACTCCTTGGAAAGGGTTTTGTACCCCTTGCCAGCCTTGTGACCCTCCACGATCTTGTCTCTGATGGCCTTGGAATGCTTCTTTGTCTTTCCCATGTTGACCAAGTATGAGTGCTGTTCACAAGTTTGGGGAAGGTCTTAATTAGTCAGAAAAGGCTGGAAAAAGAGATAATTAATCCAAACATGTGAAGCTCATTGTTCTTTGTGCCTGAAATACTTCTTAATACTTTAGCGGAACCAAACAGAATTCTGGTGGTTTGAGGGGTTGAATAATAAATGACCCTCTGAATAAACTTTTCACAATTTAAAAAAAAAAAAAAAAAAAAAGAAATAACATTCTTTTTTGCTGCAGTGCATTTCACACTTCCAGGCTGATCTACAGTCCAAATGTCACAATGCCAAGTTAATTCCAAATGTGTAAACCTGCTAAATCTGCAGGGGGTTGAATACTACTTGTAGGCACTGTATACTAGAAAGTTGCAGTTCAGTGACAGCAAGCAGCTATCTTGAAAATTCCATGGAACTAAACCGCAGTTGAGGTGGGGAGTATCATTTCGTCTATGACAGTTTTCAGTTCCCAAAAAGTCGCAATATTTGGCATGCGGAAAAAATGATGACCTTGGTGCCACTTTTCTAAAGATTTTCTAAAAATTGCAGACTTAGCAATCTTACTGGTGTAAACTACAGCAGAAATTGACATCAGCTAATACCTGGCAGAATTTTCATTTTCTGCCACGCGGACAGACCAAACGTGCGCAAAATCTATTAAAAGGATGCACCTATTATTTATAATTGGGGTATTTTACTGCAGCGAGCTCATGTATAATACATTCCAATATTACTAAGTTTCAAAGGAGTTGGTTTCAATAATAATTTTGCACCATTTTGCTTTTACAGGTTCTTTGTTTCACAGCACATTGAACTTTGATGTGGTCTGTGGTCAAAAATCAGTTGTGAGCAGCTCAAATATAAAAGACATTTAGAAAGTTAGAAACTCTCCCATTTTACCTTCAGAACGAGCTCAATGACAGATTCTCAGATAACTCATTTTGCAGCGAGTAATAGATAGTGTAACATAGAGGCTATAAAAGGCAAACGGTGCAAATTTTTAGTTAGAGCCTAGTTAGAGCCAGTAGTAAATTAATGATTTTTAGCCAAAAATATATCAATTTTAAATAAGAAAAATATGTCCCCAATGGTGGACAACCCCTTTAAAGTTAAATGTGTTGTAGAAGTTTAGAAAATATAGCTGCATTCTTCCAAAAACACCACCGTGTCCTCTGACTCTGTGCAACATTTCAGCTGTATCATGTTAATTTTAATGTAACTGAGCTGCAATACCAGCCATGACCTGTACACAGGTGTGGCACTGTTTATGGTAGAAAGCTGGCATCTATTTCCAATTATTTTTTTTACATCTCGAGATGTAATTCCTGAATGACTAATTTTATGAATCATGATAATAGTAAGCTTCTAGTTAATACTAGTAGATATCTGCATCTGCCATTACAGGGAATCAGCTGAATGAAAGGGTCTCCTATCACAGACTGGCTGGGATTTACAGCCACCTGAATCAGTCCGAACTCTCTGAACATTTCTACCTGAAGGCTTTGTCACTCTGCTCATCACCCCTGGAGCTAGAAGAGGAGGCTGTTTACTACATGAAGGTGTACCTGGTCTTAGGAGACATCATATTTTATGACCTGAAGGTGAGGGCCCTAATAAATGAGAACTTACTCTGGAATGTATACTTCTTTCTCTGTATGAGGGTGACCAATCATAGCCAGGACACATCATGCAGGGGAGAAAAGAACACGCCCTTCTCTACTTGCTGCAGCTACTGTGTAGAGATACGGCAGAGCTGAGTTATGTATCATTACAAACACTTGCAGATTCTTGTCATGTCACTGCATTGTTACTGTTTTGCTCCTAAAATATACATTTTAAATTTTATTATTTTGTTAGTATTTTGTAAATCCACCTTTGGCTTTTAATACTGCCTGACTCCTTCTGGGCTCTTGATCCACTTCAAGCATGTCTCGTCCGAAATCTGAACCTAGGTCTCTGCTACACGTTCCCAATGTTGGTGTATACTGGTTGGCTCACTTGGGTATGTATACAGCGTTTTATTCAAATCTCTCCACAAATGTTGAATTGGGTAGAGGTCTGGGGACTGTGGGGACAATCCAGCACCTCCACTTCATTGTCATTGAACCATTTCTTCTCCAATCTCAGTGTATGCTTCGGGTCGTTGTCCAGCTGGAACACTATGTCGACCTTTTCATACCCATACTACTCGATTATACGAAGTAACTCATCTTGTAGGATACTCACATATAGTTCAGCATTGAGACCATCATCGATCCTCGTCAAGTATCCAACGCCTTTGGCTGTGAAACAACCCCATATCATCAGGCTTCTTCACAGTTCCTTCAATTTCTCGATCCGTTAGCCCCTTTTTCCCTTGTTTCTTCCAGATCCATTTGCACCATGAGATCCTCATCTATTGACTTTCATCTCATCGCTCCAAATCACCCGTTTAAAATCTACTACAATCCACTTTTCATACTTCTTTGCAAACTCAAGCTGATGTTTCTTATGACGATAAGTCTAAAAAAAGAGAATGTGCCTAATAATCCCATAAAATGGTCAAAGGAGGCAGTCCTAGTTAAGGCATTTCACCCTGTTGTGGTTTTAGCCATTAACTTTTTTTGGACTTATTATTGCCCATTGGTGGCTGATGGGCGGTCTGGTCTCCACATTCAAGAATTCTGAGAGCAGGATCCTGAACAAGTCAGTGGTGAGTGTCTTTCTGGAACTTTTCTTACGACGATATTGAAGTGGAGGGTTCTTCACCATTCCAGACTTGTGTAATGTGTGTTGCACAATACTTGCATGGACGTCTGTGATCTCACTATTATGAAGCATACGAGCTGCCACTAGTGCTGGCCGTGTTTGTTGCACCAGACCTGATTTACCTTGTGATGAGCGACTTGGTGACTCCAATATTTTGCCTGGACGTCCACCTCTTGGCTTTTGAATGCACGGATGGATTCATTTCGTATTCTTCCTACTGTCATGTCCGCACATGATGCAGTTTGGCAATTTTCTTGACCAAGAGTCCGCTATCGATGAGCTGGATGATGCTGTTTCTCTTTTCTCAGGAGATTTTCTTCATGGCTGCTCCTCGATTCGAACCATTGACCTTTCACTTGGGAATCAACCTAATCTCTCATTCCCTAATAGCTCAGTGTGTTATTAGATTTTAATTTGCAGTATAGAGGAAAACAGATCTTTCCACCACCAGGAGCAAAACAGTAACAATGCAGTGACGTGACAAGAATCTGCATAATTAATCATATGCTAAATAGCTGCAAGTCAAATTTATGTATGAGATAGCCAAGATGATTGTCTATAAAATGAAGGTCGTCTCATGGTCAAAGCTGAGATATGGAGCCTAAAACTCAAAACTTCAAAACATTGTTACCCTTTTGCTCATCAGTGTAATTCTGCCCCTATAGATCTTATCAAGTTGCAGTATTCCTATACCTGGCTAGGTGTGAATGATATCTTTTGTTATAAGGTCAGGTTGTGACCTATGCTAATCCTGTTGTGTATTGTAGGATCCCTATGATGCCGCTGGATACTATCACCTCGCTCTGGCCGCTGCAATGGATTTAGGCAACAAGAAATCCCAGTTGAAGATTTATACCCGGCTTGCCGTTATCTACCATAATTTTCTAGTTGACCGAGAAAAATCCCTTTACTATTATCAGAAAGCACGGACCTTTGCCACCGATCTGAATGTGCGAAGGATAAATCTGTCTCCTGGGCAGCAATGCCAAACCCTAACGCGGACTCATAGTCAATGAAATGTTTCAATGAAAAGATTACTTTTATCATTTCCTATTATAAATTCTGGAATACTTTATAAATAAATCTAATTGCTAGAATCATTCTGTGTGTCTCAACGGGGGGTTGAAATTTCCCTCCAAGTCCAAGTGAGTATTTCTGTAGCATAAAAATGGCACCAAATACTCATCATGGGAATAAAGCCGAAAACTGAAGAATTCTGGAGTCTGGAATGATTGAGCTCGCCTACTACACTTGTTGCGCCATTTTAGCAATTGTAGACTTCTTTAAAACAAATCCACATGTACTTGAGCCACAATTGACTGACTCAGACCCTGAGTTTTTGTACTTAAGAATCTAATGAGCATGTGCAAAGGTCATTGTATAGAGAGGGTGAGAGGGGGAGTTGTGATATCTCCTTTTATTAAAGGTGGATCTTAGATTATCAGATGTGTATAAATGTCTTACATCACTCTGTTATGATAATGAAACTGCTGAAAATTCTTCTATAAAGTACTGTATTTTTTGGATTATAAAATGCACTTTTTTCCCAAAAATTGTAGGGGAAATGGTCTTACAAGCCAGATGTAGCTTACTGGTGGCGCTGGGGTGGTGGAGCTTGGTCATAGGAAGCTGGTGGTGGCACAAGTGGGGCGATGCTGCAGGACCTGGGCTGGGAGGAGGGGGTGTACTGGCAATATGAGACAGGCGCCATTAATTTCTCGGCAACGGATGTGATGAATATCAGGAAAATAAGCTGAAGCCTTATAAGCCGAATGTAGCTTAGAAGGGAGTGCGAGGGCAGTGGAGCGGGGTCATAGGAAGCCGGCGGTGGGGTGAGTGGGGCGATGCTACGGGCTCTGGGCTGGGAGGAGGGGGTGTACTGGCAGCGTGAAGCAGACACCAATAATTTCCCAGCAACGGATGTGATGGATTTCAGGAAAACGGGATCTGAGGCAGCGCAGACTGAGTTTTCAGAGAGCCAAGCTTTCAATCATGAATGAACCATCTACTTGAAGTCCATCGCCAGAAGATTAATGACACCTGCCTTGCGCCGCCAGTACAGCCCCTCCTCCCAGCCCAGGGCCCGCAGCATCTCCCTACTTGTGCCGCCATCGGCTTCCTATGACCCCATTCCACCGTCCCCGGTAACTTACATTCAGCTTATAAGATGCATCATAAGACAACAAGACGGACTTCATTTTTACATAAAAATATATTTTTTTCCCTATTTCCTCCCTTAATTTTGTGGTGCATCTTATAGTCCGGTGCATCTTATAATCTGAAAAATACACTATGTATTTAAATTAGCTTCCGTGGCCAGTGAAAAAAATGGCAAGATTGCAAGTTTTTCTTTTAAAATATTTTGTGAAAAAGATATAGTAAAAAAAACATTGTCGAAAGCTTTGAAAAACCTTTGTAAACCTTGCGGGCTTACAGTCTATAGGGAAGTGAGGAAGGCGTCAGAAGGTTGGCCGGTGGCAGCAGCTCCGGTGGTGATGAGGAGACAGCAAATTCCATCTAAAAGTTCTGAATGGGGTGGATAATCGGACGTGTTGGGTCACAGAATTCCAGACGATGCGGATACTCGGGAGAAGTGTTGGAGATGATTGGGTGTGATACATACAAGAGTGGAGGAGAGAAGGAGGTCTTTGAGAGGACCCAAGAGTACGTATGGGAAGATATGGGAAGATTAGTTCAGAGATATACGGAGGGGACAGATTATGGACAGCTTTATAGGTCAGTGTTAGTAGTTTGAACGGAATACGTTGCGCAACTGGGAGCCAATGAAGGGATTTACAGAAGGGAGAAGCGGAGGAGAAGAGAGGTGGATTAGTTGGACAGCTGGGTTAAGGACAGGAGAGGTGGAAGACTGTTAGCAAGGGAGACAACAGAGGAGGATGTTGCAGTAGCGAAAGAGGGAGATGATGAGGGCGGCATTAGCATTTTAGTAGATTCCAGGTTAAGAAAACGATTCTGGAAATATTTTTGCGTTGGAGGCGGCAGGAGGTGGTAAGAGTTGGATGTGCGGTTTGAATTACAGGGAAGAGTTGAGGATTACTACGAGGCAGTGGTACAGGGGAAAGGGTGGTGTCATTTAATGTGTAAAGGCCCTGTCACACACACAAATAAATCTGTGGCAGATCTCTGGTTGCAGAGAAATTGTGGACAATCAGTGCCAGGTTTGTGGCTGTGTACAAATGGAACAATATGTCCATGATTTCACTGCAACCACAGATCTGCCAAAGATTTATCTCTGTGTGTGACGGGGCCTTTAGATAGACGAGGTAGATTGGGCTTTATTCACAATAAACTTTAGCAAGCAAAAGGAGAAGAACGAAGATACAGTAAGAGAGGTGACGACTTGGCTAGAGAGGTAGATCTGAGTGTCATCGGCGTATAGGTGGTACTGGACACGAAGGGACTTTATGAATTGTCCCAGGCCAAAGGTATAGATGGAGAAGAGTAGGGGTCCTAAGACAGGGCCTTGAAGGACACCGACGGAGCGAGGACAGAGAGAGAGCAGGGTGAGGAGGCGGTGTGGGAGTGGAGACACTAAATGTGCAGTTAGAAAGGTATAAGGAGATCCAATAGAAGACAAGGTCTTTGACACCATGGGAAGAGAGGATCTCTGGTAGGTAGAAGGGAATTGTTGACTGTGGCAGAAGATAGTGGACAGGAGGAGTATGGAGAATTGTCCCTTAGCTTTGAAGGTAAGTCTTTAGTAAGTTTGGTCAGGGCAGTTTTAGTGGAGTGGTGGGGACAGAAGCCAGGTTGTACGTTGTCGAAGAGTGAGTTGGATGAGAGGTGAGAGGAACGTTCCATGCAGACGTGCTATTCGAGTTATTATATCTTGCCCCGATAATACTGCCTAATTGCACTACATCATACTAATTTACAGTATTTGATTTCTACATTATATCTCCAGCAGTGATGTGGATGTGGTATTGGAAGAACAGAATACAACCCATAATAAATAGAAAGTTATGTCAGATTTCATGTGTTACTGTATTAGAATTACAATTACAATATTTGGCCTCCGGGGGGCAGTAGTGCGATTGAGATTTCCTGAACGCAAACATTTATTCCAGGGAACTTTAAGATAAAATCTAAATGCATTTACACAGATGTGATTCCCATTTGGAAGCATTTAAACCCATTAAATTCTAACAGCCGAACTATTAGAACGAGTCGTACGCACAGATTTAGAAGAACTGACTAATGGAACATGGTGTATTTTATGTTTATGTTCTTATGCATCAATATAAATTATTATGTATATTATTATGTAAGTTATGACTAACTGCAACATTATGGGGCCGGTTCATCATGGCTTTTGTGTCTTTTTTTTCTAGAGTTAAAGGAGGGTGCGGTCGCCTCGGGTCCTGTGCTCATCAGGGGCCCATCCAGGGCTACAATACTGTTAACTATATCAGTGAGTGCATCACGCCGATAGAGTTAACCTTTTAGGTGGTGCTGGGAGACATGATCTCCCTGCACTACCGCTGATGACAGTGATGAGCGCATTTTGCAGGACATTATAGTCCCACTGTGGTGACGTCATTGCAAAGCGCCGCGACTTTGATGTCTTGTGCGTGCGATGACCTGCCCATGCTACACCCACCAAAACCCTGGATTAGGTGACTAAATAATGGGATTTTTTTTATGCAGTATGGGGGACATATATACCAGGATAGGGCCAGGCTGGGGGGCATATATGTGTGGCCCAACATACCAGGATATATATATATATATCTATATATATATATACCAAGAAGGGGACATATATACCAAGATGGGGCATAGCTGGAGACATATATACCAGGGTGGAGGATGTATATACCAGGATGGAGGACATATATACAGTGCTGGCCAAAAGTATTGGCACCCCTGCAATTCTGTCAGATAATACTCAGTTTCTTCTGGAAAATGATTGCAATCACAAATTCTTTGGTATTATTATCTTCATTTATTTTGCTTGCAATGAAAAAACACAAAAGAGAATGAAACAAAAATCAAATCATTGATCATTTCACACAAAACTCCAAAAATGGGCCAGACAAAAGTATTGGCACCCTTAGCCTAATACTTGGTTGCACAACCTTTAGCCAAAATAACTGCGAACAACCGCTTCCGGTAACCATCAATGAGTTTCTTACAATGCTCTGCTGGAATTTTAGACCATTCTTCTTTGGCAAACTGCTCCAGGTCCCTGAGATGTGAAGGGGGCCTTCTCCAAACTGCCATTTTGAGATCTCTCCACAGGTGTTCTATGGGATTCAGGTCTGGACTCATTGCTGGCCACTTTAGTAGTCTCCAGTGCTTTCTCTCAAACCATTTTCTAGTGCTTTTTGAAGTGTGTTTTGGGTCATTGTCCATTGTCCTGCTGGAAGACCCATGACCTCTGAGGGAGACCCAGCTTTCTCACACTGGGCCCTACATTATGCTGCAAAATTTGTTGGTAGTCTTCAGACTTAATAATGCCATGCACACGGTCAAGCAGTCCAGTGCCAGAGGCAGTAAAGCAACCCCAAAACATCAGGGAACTTCCGCCACGTTTGACTGTAGGGACCGTGTTCTTTTCTTTGAATGCCTCTTTTTTTTCCTGTAAACTCTATGTTGATGGCTTTTCCCAAAAAGCTCTACTTTTGTCTCATCTGATCAGAGAACATTCTTCCAAAACGTTTTAGGCTTTCTCAGGTAAGTTTTGGCAAACTCCAGCCTGGCTTTTTCATGTCTCGGGGTAAGAAGTGGGGTCTTTCTGGGTATCCTACCATACAGTCCCTTTTCATTCAGACGCCGATGGATAGTACAGATTAATACTGTTGTACCCTCGGACTGCAGGGCAGCTTGAAGTTGTTTGGATGTTAGTTGAGGTTCTTTATCCACCATCCGCACAATCTTGCGTTGACATCTCTCTTCAATTTTTCTTTTCCTTTCACATCTAGGGAGGTTAGCCACAGTGCCATGGGCTTTACACTTCTTGATGACACTGCGCACCGTAGACGCAGGAACTTTTAGGTCTTTGGAGATGGACTTGTATCCTTGAGATTGCTCATGCTTCCTCACAATTTGGAGTCTCACGTCCTCAGACAGTTCTTTGGTCTTCTTTCTTTTCTCCATGCTCAATGTGGTACACACAAGGACACAGGACAGAGGTTGAGTCAACTTTAATCCATGTCAACTGGCTGCAAGTGTGATTTAGTTATTGCCAGCACCTGTTAGGTGCCACAGGTAAGTTACAGAGGCTGTTAATTACACAAATTAGAGAAGCATCACATGATTTTTCAAACTGTGCCAATACTTTTGTCCACCCCTTTTTTATGTTTGGTGTGGAATTATATCCAATTTGGCTTTATGACAATTTTTTTTTTTTTTTCATTTGAAGACAAATTAAATTAAGATAATAATACCAAAGAATTTGTGATTGCAATCATTTGCAAGAAGAAACTGAGTATTATCTGAGAAGAATTGCAGGGGTGCCAATACTTTTTGCCAGCACTGATATATAAGACCATGAACAGTAAGATAAATCCCAAGCACTCAATTGGACTCAAAGGTAATGCAAAATGTGTTTTTATTAATAGATTATTTGCAAAAAGAAAAGAGAAGCGCCACTACCAAATAAAGCAAAGCCAACGTTTCAGCCTATTTTAGGCCTTTGTCAAGGTCTTGCGTTTAACACTAGAAGTCCCAGGAATTTCGAGCTCCATAGGGTTCGAATGGTAGAAATGTTAAATGACCCCTCTCACGCCTCCTGCCTATACCTCTGGGACCCCGTCCCCATTCCTTATGCACTTCAGGCACCTTCTTTATTCCTCTCCCTGTCTTCCAGGCCTTCCTGGCTTTTGCAAAGTACCTTTGAAAAGTAAACGCCCTACTTATGGTACAGTCCTCAGACGTTCAATTCGTCTCCTCTACCAATCTATTAAACGCAAGACCTTGGCAAAGGCCTAAAATAGGCCGAAACGTTGGCTTTGCTTTATTTGGTAGTGGCGCTTCTCTTTTCTTTTTGGAAATAATCTACTAATAAAAACACATTTTGCATTACCTTTGAGTCCAATTGAGTGCTTGGGATTTATCTTACTGTTCATATACCAGGATGGGGACTTAGATATCAGCATGGCCCCAGGATGGGGAAATATATACCAGGATGGGGACTTAGATATCAGCATGGCCCCAGGATGGGGAAATATATACCAGGATAGGGACTTAGATATCAGCATGGCCCCAGGATGGGGAAATATATACCAGGATGGGGACTTAGATATCAGCATGGCCCCAGGATGGGGAAATATATACCAGGATGGGGACATAGATATCAGCATGGCCCCAGGGGAAATACAGTTAGGTCCAGAAATATTTGGACAGTGACACAATTTTCGCGAGTTGGGCTCTGCATGCCACCACATTGGATTTGAAATGAAACCTCTACAACAGAATTCAAGTGCAGATTGTAACGTTTAATTTGAAGGTTTGAACAAAAATATCTGATAGAAATTGTAGGAATTGTACACATTTCTTTACAAACACTCCACATTTTAGGAGGTCAAAAGTAATTGGACAAATAAACCAAACCCAAACAAAATATTTTTATTTTCAATATTTTGTTGCGAATCCTTTGGAGGCAATCACTGCCTTAAGTCTGGAACCCATGGACATCACCAAACGCTGGGTTTCCTCCTTCTTAATGCTTTGCCAGGCCTTTACAGCCGCAGCCTTTAGGTCTTGCTTGTTTGTGGGTCTTTCCGTCTTAAGTCTGGATTTGAGCAAGTGAAATGCATGCTCAATTGGGTTAAGATCTGGTGATTGACTTGGCCATTGCAGAATGTTCCACTTTTTTGCACTCATGAACTCCTGGGTAGCTTTGGCTGTATGCTTGGGGTCATTGTCCATCTGTATTATGAAGCGCCGTCCGATCAACTTTGCGGCATTTGGCTGAATCTGGGCTGAAAGTATATCCCGGTACACTTCAGAATTCATCCGGCTACTCTTGTCTGCTGTTATGTCATCAATAAACACAAGTGACCCAGTGCCATTGAAAGCCATGCATGCCCATGCCATCATGTTGCCTCCACCATGTTTTACAGAGGATGTGGTGTGCCTTGGATCATGTGCCGTTCCCTTTCTTCTCCAAACTTTTTTCTTCCCATCATTCTGGTACAGGTTGATCTTTGTCTCATCTGTGCATAGAATACTTTTCCAGAACTGAGCTGGCTTCATGAGGTGTTTTTCAGCAAATGTAACTCTGGCCTGTCTATTTTTGGAATTGATGAATGGTTTGCATCTAGATGTGAACCCTTTGTATTTACTTTCATGGAGTCTTCTCTTTACTGTTGACTTAGAGACAGATACACCTACTTCACTGAGAGTGTTCTGGACTTCAGTTGATGTTGTGAACGGGTTTTTCTTCACCAAAGAAAGTATGCGGCGATCATCCACCACTGTTGTCATCCGTGGACGCCCAGGCCTTTTTAAGTTCCCAAGCTCACCAGTCAATTCCTTTTTTCTCAGAATGTACCCGACTGTTGATTTTGCTACTCCAAGCATGTCTGCTATCTCTCTGATGGATTTTTTCTTTTTTTTCAGCCTCAGGATGTTCTGCTTCACCTCAATTGAGAGTTCCTTAGACCGCATGTTGTCTGGTCACAGCAACAGCTTCCAAATGCAAAACCACACACCTGTAATCAACCCCAGACCTTTTAACTACTTCATTGATTACAGGTTAACGAGGGAGACGCCTTCAGAGTTAATTGCAGCCCTTAGAGTCCCTTGTCCAATTACTTTTAGTCCCTTGAAAAAGAGGAGGCTATGCATTACAGAGCTATGATTCCTAAACCCTTTCTCCGATTTGGATGTGAAAACTCTCATATTGCAGCTGGGAGTGTGCACTTTCAGCCCATATTATATATATAATTGTATTTCTGAACATGTTTTTGTAAACAGCTAAAATAACAAAACTTGTGTCACTGTCCAAATATTTCTGGACCTAACTGTATATACCAGGATGGGGACATATATACAAGGATGGGCCTAGAAGGGAGACATACACCAGGATGGGGACATATATACCAGAATGGGGGACATTACTACAAAAATAATAAAGTGAGAGGGGAGGGGGAACAACACATATGTTTTTATAGGATTTAGAAACCTGCACGGGCCCGTACATCTGTCATCAACATGCAGGGGATGGGAGTGGGGAGCCAGATCCAAATCTTGCACCATGAGCTTTCGGACTATAGTTATGTCACTGGTGTGAGGGGCCCTTATACAGTGTGGGAGCTAATGTGTGGGTCTGTTAGCTATACTGTGGAGACTACTTTGGGGGCCCTAATACAGTGTGGGGAGCTACTATTGAAGCCATAATACAATGTCAGGGGTACTGCAGGGCAGGGACAATTAATCAGTGTGTCAGCAACTGTGGGGGCCATTAAGCTATGTGCGCACTAGAAATGTGAAGTTTCTCAAGAAAATTTCTTGAGAAACTTCTGGGAGTGAAAGATTTCCGGACCTCCGGAAAAAATCCGCACCAAATCCGCATGCGGATTTGCCGCGGATTAGCCGCGGAATAGCCGCCAAATTGCCGCGATTTTCCCGCGGGTGGTTCCCTGCGGACTTTTGCAGGCTGTACTGCCGAAATCCGCAGGGTACCTGCGGAAATAATGGACATGTTCATTTTCTCAAGAAATTTCCGCGGCAAATCCGCGGGTAAAAAGGTCTAGTGCGCACAGAGCCTATACAGTGTGTGGACCATAGGGAAGGTGTAGGGGTATCATACTGTGTATAGGGGAGCTATGGGAACATCATACTATGTATAGAGGAGCTGTACATGGGGGGGGACTAAGGAGACATTATTAAATGTTAAAAAGGCACTTAAGAACCATTACTGTTATAGGGGCACTCAGTAGTGTGTCCGTCACAGAAGCACATGGGGCATTATTACTTTCTAGGAGCAACATGTAGACACTTTTCTAGGGCACTTGCACAGAGCATTAATATTTAATACCATTAATATTATTTACCATCTAGAGGGCACAAAGGAGGCATTTTACCATGTAAGGGGCACAGTGGTGGCATTACTATGTGCGGCAGTAAGAGGAGCACAGTTTTTGTAGCACACAGCAGGTGCAGTATTAGGGTCACAAGGCAGCAGCGGCTCAGTATTGGGGTATCAGAAGGATGAGGAGTTTGTGCAGGTCAGGAACAGATGGGGACGATATCGGAAATGTGAGAAGTCAGATGTGTCTTTGATGTAATCTCTGCAGACATGTCATGGCTGGAGAAGTTGTCATGTTGGTCCGGGCCAGATGGAAAAGACAGGAAAAGTGAACAATTCCAGGAGAAAGATGTCAGCTGTAAATCTATAACTGTACTGTACCATCTTGTATGTGCTGCAGGACTGGTATCTACCACTATATAGTCACCATATGGCGGTAATATCAGTGTCATCTGCTGAGGTTCCAATATAACCATAGTTATCATGTCTGCCTGGTTAGGGGCCCATTTAGATGTTTCGCCCCAACTTAGTTGAACTCCTAACTACGCCTCTGGTGGGAGTATCAGTGTATTTGGAGGGAACTTTTGTTGGCATTATACTCTATGGGACCATGAAAGGGGTTTTAATGTTTGGGGACTTCAATAGGAGGAAAATTACTTTGTAAGTTCTTCAGAGTGAGAGACACAGGAAGAGACACAGATGAGGCTGCTTCTTTCTAGTAAGAACTTTTTGATATGACACACCAGTGCTTAATACACATTTAGGCTATGCATAGACTATGTACTTTTTCCTGAAGTAGAACTGCTGAGCTTTTCTAGGTGGAGCTACTTTAGGGAAATGCCTACTGTCTTTTTTTTTTCCTGAAATGGCTTTGATGGTAGTTTTGGGCCTTGTTCTTCCTCCACAACCAACATCTTACCTTCATGTGTCTAGAGGAGATGGCTTCGAAACTAAGCTACACAAAAAATGAACACATCACTTCTTTTATCTGCACCGATATTTTCAAACCCTGGAGCAGTTAAAAGAAGTGACATAAGAACACATGCACCGCAATACTGTTTTGTCATTGCTGTGCACTATGTTCCTTTTATGGAGTTCTTTTGTGGCGCTTTTTTAGGCAGATTCTAGGGGGATTACGCCTGAAAAAGATGTGTGCACGTAGCCTTACACTGCTTAGTAGTGTTGAATGTTCTCCATGCTCCTGCTACTTTTGAACATGTACTACATAGAGACAGAGTGTCACGCTGGGTACCAAGCGACTGGCGAGAGGGAAGGGAAACCCTGTGTCAAGGGAGAGGAGAGGAAAGATAGTGACCCCCTGACCAAACCTACTACTGGTCCCTGGGGTCCCTCACCACCCTAGATAGGTGCTGCACCTGTGCGCCGAGCCTAGGTATTCCTAGAGCTGGGCCCTAAATGGGAATGGATGGGTCGAGCTGTAGGTCTACCCCACTAAACACTATAGACGACACAAGGAGAAAGCACGAGCTACTTATCAACAGAAGACTCAGGAAAGAATTTCAGCAAAGTTTTCAGCAAGAGTAGTAAAATCCACCTGCTTGCAATCAAGGCTTAAATGAACTGAAAATATCACCAGCACCAGTCCAAGGAAGGGATATTTAAGCACCAAGAGAATGTTGATGTTCAGCAGCTGGGTGAAAGGAGAGCTCCTGCTGGGTCCAAAAGGGAGAGATATGAATCAGCTACCTATATCAATGAATACTGACAGCAGGAACAATAGAAAGTCAGGGAGCATTCTACACAGCCAAACGCTGTGACCTTCTATGGCCAGAAACCACATGACTGTCTGTCACCCGTGACTCACCCGTGACACAGGAGAGCAGATATCCATCATGCTTCTGTGTGTTGTGTATGTGAGACATTCTAGCACAGTCTCCACCCAGTAGCTCAGAGACAACTGATAAAGAAAGAGCCTGCAGAAAAGAAAAGAGGTGAAAAATGCAGGATACAAGTGATATAATGGCCACCCATGACAGCTTATTCTAAAAATTCCTCTTAAAGGTAACGTATCCTTTAACCTATAGTTATATAGTGTCTAGTGGGTCATGAGTTGCGGAGTGTTCATGAAATTTACAAGAGGAAACCAATATTTGCTGGAAGCGACTAACCGTGGCAAATACATTGGGGTGTACATAGCAGAGACTGTCAGACAGCCAGGGGCACATGTTCTTTCCAAATGAAATTCAATGGATTGGTCTCTCGTAGACAGTCTTGATAAATAAGCCCGTAGTGTGAAGACAGTTGTTGTTTTCTCTTGCTCGGGTCCACATCCTCACATACGCACTACGAGAGCCCTAACTAGCAGCCAAGACAAATACCAGGAGGAAAAGACAACTTCTCAGTGCATTATTTTCATTCATTGTGTCTGATGTCAGCCTAATTTCATGCAGAAAAAAGGGCTGAGGGAATAGTAAACAGGGCAGATCGCACACAGCAATGCGATTTATTTACCATTTTTACCCTTTCCCAACCCGGAACATGTTTATTTTCATTAAGTTCATGTGCTTTAAAAGCTTTTTTTTTTACCCAGTGCCACTAAAATATGGGTTACATAGATTTTTATTATGGTTAGTTTTACTATACTTAATTCTTTTTTTTTTCTATTAATTTGGTTTTAATTTAAGACATTGTGTCCCTTAGTTAGTCATAAAAACTCTTTGGGGGTAAATTTTAAAGGGGTTGTCCATGACGGGACAAATAATAACATATACTCCTCTCCAGCAAAAAAAAAGGCGGATTCCCAGCACAAAGAACGTCCATAGAAACTTGAAATTAAGTGCAAATTTCATTTTATTCCAATAATGGTTAAAAAAAAGGGGAAGAAGGTCTGATTTGATCATGATGCCTTAGAACGATCGCGTCTAAAACATAGATCGGAGGAGTTATTCGCGTCTGAAACGCGTAGATCGGAGGAGTTATGTTTTATTCCTTCTTCCCCTTCTTGTAACCATTATTGGAATAAAATGAAATTTTAACTTCATTTCAAGTTTCTATGGACGTTCTTTGTGCTGGGGATCCGCCTTTATTTGATTGACTACAGCCTTCTTGACCCACGAGCACTGTCAGGATTTTCCTTCCTGGAATGACTACATGGTGGTGAGCTGATTCACTCTTTTTTTATACTCCTCTCCAGCACCTGCGGTGCATCACCCAGCACTCACATGGTATATCATGGGAATGTGAACCTATCATGAATGGCTGCTGATGAGCTGCAGAGCTCCATCGCAAGGAACTCCATCTGACAGATCTGTGAAGGCTGCAGCCTTGCTGTGGTCGATGATAGGCTGCAGCGCTCATAATGTTATGAGAGTGTCGAAAGGCACAGTGATGATGTGGTACTACATCTAACCCCAGATTCCTTGAAGATCAGTGTTGGTAAACACCACAACACACACACAATCCACGCCCTTTTCCCCAGATTGGGTAACAGACTAGAGATGGACCTGATGGATGGCCACCTATAGGTGGGGATGCATCCAATCCACCAAAAATTCATATCATTCCCCTTTTCACAAAGCAAAAATAAAAAATATATATTAGCTATCACCACATCTACAAGTCAGAGCTCTCAAAATATAAAATTATTTAACCTGTATGTTAAATGCCGAAAAGAAGAAAAAAAATAAGAACACCAGAATTGCTGCTTATCAAAATGCAATAAAAATACCATAGTACCAAGGAAAACACCAGCTCGCAACACGAAAAACAATCCCTGAAAACTACTTTGACAGAAAAATAAGAAAGTTACTAAAAAGTTAATAATTTTTTATAACAACTTAAAGGGAACCTGTCATGTTCAACATGTGCCCTGGACCCCGAGCAGTTCTAGGTGCCTATTGCTAATCCCTACCTATCTATCCCTGTATACACTAGCATAGATAAAGAGAGCTTTAGAAAAAGTATTTTAATAATCCTTGATGATATGCTAATGAGCAATTGTGTTAGTTCCCCCAACTAGTCAGCCCACAGGGGCATACTAACATGCTGTTCAGTGCCAACCATCAGTGTCACCATCGGCAGTGACGCGCGTACTGTGTCTGTTGCACCTCCTCAGTACGCCAGGCAGAGTGTCAGTACGCATGATCTGAAATCCCCGGGCACTTCCGGTCATGCGCTCTACACCAGCTTGAAGCCGGGATGTGTACACCCGGCTTCATAGTGCACGAGACCGGAGCCTAAATCCAGCGTCGGGTGCAGTGGCAGCAGAGGTGAGATCGACCATCCTCTGATGCTGCACATTCATTAGCATGTTTGGACGCCCACAGGGACGTGCTACATGCTAGGGGGCCGACTAGCCAAGGGAACTATTGCCCTTGCGACTCATGCCTGGTCTCATTAGCATATCAAAAAGGATCTTTAGAAATACTTTTTCTAAAGATCTCTTTATCTATGCTACTAGATACAGGGATGATAAGGCAAGGATTAGCAATATACACCCAGAACTGCCCGTGGTCCAGGGTGCATATTTTACCTGACAGGTTCCCTTTAATACTACACAACTAATTTGTAAAAGTAAAACTTGTCCAAGAAAAAGCCCTACTATAGCTATGTGGATGGAAAAATAATAAAGTTATTGCTTTTGCAAAAGGGACGGAAAAAAACAAGAAGTGCAAAAACAAAAGTTGCCCAAAGCTAGAAGGGTTAACAAGAACGCTGCAGCAGTTGTGCAGCACATTCGGATCCTTCCATAGGATAATGAATTTCTTAGCCCCCTGAACTTGTACAATTTTTGTCTTTTTACCAGTTTGGTGAAAATTACTGTGAACACAGATCAATATTGGTTGTCTTCGTGCCAGCTGGTATGCCTGTCCTTGGAGTAACTTGTGCCTCTCTTGGCAGTCAGCGCTAGACTGTGTCCATGAACGGCCATGATATTTCATCTGTACTCGTGTTACAACCTGCTTGGTTCTACCTAGAACAAAAACCTCATAAAACCTCGCAGATGAGCTGAACCTTCTCATTTCTTCATCCATGAAGCACTGGAGAGTGACTCATTGTTTCCATACCCTGTAAAGTTTCTTCCTAGCTCTAAACCCAGCTTCATGGATGAGGCACAGGAGCCTCCTAATTGGTGCCATGATGTAGAAAACACGTGTATGATTAGAATATTTACTGTCAGATACAGTTGGAGACCACTCCTAGTATTTATTATGTCATGGAGCGGTGACATCTGCAAGGGATTTCATAGCCCAGAGCTCATGCTGAGTGCTCGAGACGTTTTCGGGTGATTGGAAGCTCATTACCTCCATTAAAGGGATATCTGATGCCTCCCACTTCTGCATGGGGAGGAAAGAGACACTTCTGATGCTGTGTCCATTGGTCAATAGCCAAGTCTCGTGAACATCCTGCAGGTATTATCAATGGATGTGTGACGCCCCTGGACTATCAGGTCGTCACAGGGTACTGCACAAACTGCCCTTCCATGCAGTATTCCAAGTCCCTCATGGTTCTATCTAAATGGTGTTGCATCCAACAGCAAATCAAATCCTAGATACACCCTGCGCCACACCCACCAGACACACCAGTGGATGGCTTGAGTGGAATAGAGTCGCCCACCTTGGGGGTCGGTGAGGAGAGGTGAGGAGTGTAGTCAGGGAGAGTGAGAGTGAGAGAAGGTTGGGAGCGGTGGCTACTAGAGAAGCTGTCTAGGTTGCAGACAGTGGTCTGGGCCCAGTTTCCTACTCCACACTGATGAGGGGCAAATACCCCGAAACAGCTGTCTGTGGATGGATACCATGTTTTGGTATAGGCGGTTTCCTTGTTTGGAGACTGCCCTTCCTGTGGTTGTTCCTTCCCGGTGAAAGACCTGGCTAGTTTCCTGCCAGCGTTGAGAAACATGTGATGGTGTCTCCGCGGCATTCTTGTTTTGCATATTTTCCCAGGGGGCCTTGTTCTAGTGTCACTGCGTTGAGAAACACGTGATGGTGTATCCGTGGTGTTGGATGTTGATCTCCCCGAGGTCAACCATCCTTACCTATGTACTCTGGGGAGCTCGTCCAGGAATCCGTTCCCGCTGGAAAGCCCCACCCCCCCTAGTTGTGTTGGTGCCTTCGATCTCTGAGCTCTTAAGGAAAGTTCATAAAGAGATTGTCCTCCACAGGTTAATTATCAGGTTGCGTGAAGCTACTCAATGATCTAGGGTTCAGTAGCCCGCCGTGCTCAGTACCAGTCCAGTTACTAGATTTTCTGGTGCCGACCATTCTCCAAAACTAAGTCTGGGCACCCTTTGCCAATACCCTGCGACTGGGTCTCCGACTCCTCTGGTCCCAGACCACCGTCTGCGACCTAACCAATGTCTCCCAGGGAGCTATAACTCCCTCAGCTCTTCACTCTCTGAGGGCTACTACTCAACTCTAGGGAGCTGCTACTCCCAGCTCCTCACCCTTTGGGAGCTACTACTCGACTATGTCCCTCCCACCAGTCTGCCTGACCCCTAGGCGGGTGGCTTTTTTCTAGCTAGACCACCCACTAGTGTGCCTAACAGGGTGTGGTGTTAGGTGTGGCTAGGATTTGAATGCTGATGGAAGCAATACCAATTGTTAGGATCCCAGAACCATGGAGGATGAGTTCTGCACCATAAGGAAAAGGTATGCAGTTCCCTGTGACACCCTGGTAAGATCAGGAGCGTCACAGTAGCTCCTGTGTTCTCAGTCCCTGCCACAGGTTCCCTGGGCCTGCACATGTTATACAGGTCTGCTGAAAGCATGCTTAGGGTGCAGGTACGCGCACCTATCCTTTAAGGATTAGTGTCCCCTAACCCGGTAATGCCTCTCAGCATAGGTATTTAAGGCACCCTCCCCTCATAGGAGGTGCCTGGGCTACGTGGTCTATCCTAGAGATGTGTTGCTAGTTGTCAGGTCCCTTGTCCTTCTGCTGCTGCTGTGTTGCTCACATCAGTTTGCATTCCAGTATCTGCCATACCCCCTGCCTAGACATACCATTCTTGCCCGCCGTACCATACCTGGTGCATTTGCTGTTTCCACCGTGCCAGCTGTAAAGGCCATACTGCTGTCCCTGCTTCACCTACTGTATCAGCCAAATCCTCCATACCTGCCAGACCCTGCCGTCCAGTCTGTATCAGCCATACCAGCTGCACCTGACCGACAGAGACTGTCTGCATTCCTTACCCGATACCTGGGCAAGCTGTAGCAGTACATCCTTCACCATCAGAGGCTCTCTTGAAAACCTGGTGTCCCCCTAGTTATGCTCCTCAGGTGAACCAGTACTGCGGCCATGTGGGTCCACTCCCGCTCGCACCCGCAAGCATTACACTACTATGATGAATCAAGTTTTCTTTTATGTGATGTGGATGGCTTGGAGTGTGTGCGCTACTCACTGGGAAGAGATGACACCAACAAACGCCATGGTCAAAATCTGGTAAAAATTTGCTGATGTTCTTGGCAATTTTCTGTTGGGACACCTCAGATCCTGGCCACATGCAGAAACTAATCAGCTGCAGACCCTGTACAACCCTTCAAGGAAACAGTATCCAGCGATGGCAGTGCCTTTTTTTTCCGCAGGATAATGCCACAATGGTTTAGGAAAAAAACTGAATTAAAGTTGATGACTTACTTACAAATTGTCCAAATCAAAATCAAATCAATCATCTGTGGGATGTTCTGGAGAAAAAAAGACCAAATAATGGGGGCTGTACCTGACAACATTCAATTAGCGTGTCCAAATTCCTATATTCAATGTTTGCATGGCTTAGCATTTCAGAGTGCAACTGTATAATTGTTAGAGTATATTTCATGTTGAGTATGCACCTGTTCACATTTGTCTGTTAGGAAGTGCCATCAGTTTTCTCACTTTAGATTATAGGGTCATTCCTTCTGACTGAGCACTTCTTCCCTCCAGCTTAAGGTGATTTTTAATTTCATATTAGCAGGTTCCTGCTCACCCATAAAATTGTAGACTGTTCAGCCCGGAAGGGTCCCAATATACAGTTAGGTCCAGAAATATTTGGACAGTGACACAAGTTTTGTTATTTTAGCTGTTTACAAAAACATGTTCAGAAATACAATTATATATATAATATGGGCTGAAAGTGCACACTCTCAGCTGCAATATGAGAGTTTTCACATCCAAATCAGAGAAAGGGTTTAGGAATCATAGCTCTGTAATGCATAGCCTCCTCTTTTTCAAGGGACCAAAAGTAATTGGACAAGGGACTCTAAGGGCTGCAATTAACTCTGAAGGCGTCTCCCTCGTTAACCTGTAATCAATGAAGTAGTTAAAAGGTCTGGGGTTGATTACAGGTGTGTGGTTTTGCATTTGGAAGCTGTTGCTGGGACCAGACAACATGCGGTCTAAGGAACTCTCAATTGAGGTGAAGCAGAACATCCTGAGGCTGAAAAAAGAAAAAATCCATCAGAGAGATAGCAGACATGCTTGGAGTAGCAAAATCAACAGTCGGGTACATTCTGAGAAAAAAGGAATTGACTGGTGAGCTTGGGAACTCAAAAAGGCCTGGGCGTCCACGGATGACAACAGTGGTGGATGATCGCCGCATACTTTCTTTGGTGAAGAAGAACCCGTTCACAACATCAACTGAAGTCCAGAACACTCTCAGTGAAGTAGGTGTATCTGTCTCTAAGTCAACAGTAAAGAGAAGACTCCATGAAAGTAAATACAAAGGGTTCACATCTAGATGCAAACCATTCATCAATTCCAAAAATAGACAGGCCAGAGTTAAATTTGTTGAAAAACACCTCATGAAGCCAGCTCAGTTCTGGAAAAGTATTTTATGGACAGATGAGACAAAGATCAACCTGTACCAGAATGATGGGAAGAAAAAAGTTTGGAGAAGAAAGGGAATGGCACATGATCCAAGGCATACCACATCCTCTGTAAAACATGGTGGAGGCAACGTGATGGCATGGGCATGCATGGCTTTCAATAGCACTGGGTCACTTGTGTTTATTGATGACATAACAGCAGACAAGAGTAGCCGGATGAATTCTGAAGTGTACCGGGATATACTTTCAGCCCAGATTCAGCCAAATGCCGCAAAGTTGATCGGACGGCGCTAAATAGTACAGATGGACAATGACCCCAAGCATACAGCCAAAGCTACCCAGGAGTTCATGAGTGCAAAAAAGTGGAACATTCTGCAATGGCCAAGTCAATCACCAGATCTTAACCCAATTGAGCATGCATTTCACTTGCTCAAATCCAGACTTAAGACGGAAAGACCCACAAACAAGCAAGACCTGAAGGCTGCGGCTGTAAAGGCCTGGCAAAGCATTAAGAAGGAGGAAACCCAGCGTTTGGTGATGTCCATGGGTTCCAGACTTAAGGCAGTGATTGCCTCCAAAGGATTCGTAACAAAATATTGAAAATACAAATATTTTGTTTGGGTTTGGTTTATTTGTCCAATTACTTTTGACCTCCTAAAATGTGGAGTGTTTGTAAAGAAATGTGTACAATTCCTACAATTTCTATCAGATATTTTTGTTCAAACCTTGAAATTAAACGTTACAATCTGCACTTGAATTCTGTTGTAGAGGTTTCATTTCAAATCCAATGTGGTGGCATGCAGAGCCCAACTCGCGAAAATTGTGTCACTGTCCAAATATTTCTGGACCTAACTGTAAGAGATACGCCTTGATGCTGGCTGCTGGGCTCACATAAAACTGGCCTTTTTTATGCGCTAAGTGTCTGAATTTTACATTTATTTTCCTAGCATGTCCAAATTCATATAGTCAATGTTTACATACCTTAGCATGTGAGTGCAGCTGTATATTTGTTAGAGTAAATTTCATGTACGGTTTGCACCTGTTCACATTTTTCTATTAGGAAGTGCCATCAGTTTTCTCATTTTGCACATGATAAATAACAGGACTTCGAAGATTTGATGGTAACATTTTGTTATCGGATACCTAAGGACACCATCAGAGGTTGTGTGCAGTCCTCACTTCGGTGAACCGTAATTTGGCGGCACAATGGAGGTCAGCTATGTATAGGTTTGCTGCCTCTGATTGTAAGCCATAGTATCAAATTGAAAAATACAAGGGCAAAGAAATGTCCCCATGCTATGAATTAGGAAAAGTCCCAATTATTGAGCCAATGGAGGTTTGGAGGTTGTGGCCAACAATAAAGTTTCCCTACAGTGGTCAACTTTTAATATTTATGGTCGATGATGATCATATGAACATGATCACACTGACTCCACAAGAAGATGCTCACTGTGTTGGATCTCTGCTCAGGTTGAGGGGGTCCTAAGTGTGGGACCACTTGTATTTGACAGAGAGGAAAGCTGCTATTAGGAAAACCGTGAAGCTTTAGGAATACTATCTAAAAATTATCCAACCTTTTAGTCCAAGAATGCACACATAGGGCATCACCAGAAATGGCAGGGATCCAGCAGGACAGCGTACAATCCTAACACTCATCTGATCATTACGGGAACATCCATTTCTGTTACCATAACCTTATAAATACCGCACATGGGATGGAAAACACCGCTTCCATTACATTTTGCTATAAACAATTAAAAAACAGTTGAGCCCCTGGCAGGAGATGTGGTCTCTGGACAGAATCATTTATGTCTGTTGTCTCTCAAAATAGGAGTAAATGTTTTTGCATTATCATCTTAAATTACAAGGAGGGATCGGTCCAAATATTTGCTGTTTTAGTGATGGTGTTTTTTAACCTCTTGAAGACAGGGAGTTTTGGGCATAAGTATCTTTTTTTATGTCGCAGGCAGGGGCGAAACGATCACGGTCCCAGGGATAGCGACCGGGCCCGGGGGTGCAGGGGGCCCGCTGACTCCAGCTTCTACTTCAGCTGAATGTGTGTCTGAGCCCATTGGGTCCCTGCACTGCGATACACGCTTCCGGTGTGACACCCTAGACTAGCCAGGTAGTCACATACATTACACCACACACACCCCTTCCCTAGACAGTCACACCAGTCAAACAAAAACCCTTGTTGCCTCCCTCCAGGGTCTGATGTCCACACCAGGTGGGGCGGAGCCAGGCGGTTGGCCCCACCCACCGAGGAGTTCACAGGCTTGGAGGCGGAAAAAGTGACAGATTAGTTTTGGAGGTGAAAGTGAGAGGACATAAACTGTCGGTGTCTGGGTAGGGGCCCAGACACAAACAGCAAGGTTGGCAGACGGTGGTGGCCGTCTGCAGGAGTTAGTGAATCTCTGCAGAGCTGAAGGACCGGGGTCGGCCGTTGGCCCGCCGGTACCGAACCAGGGAGCGGAGTGAAGCTAAGCACACAGGCAGGGCCATCGGACCCCGACCAGGCTTGGAGCCGCCGACAATAGTCAAATCCAAGTGTGACAGGAACCCCAGTGGTTTCCCAACAACCAAGACCCAAGAGAAGGCAACAGTCCACACCGTGAGGATATACAGCCACCGCCATAGGCTAGAGATCCGAGGGCCAGCGCCTACGGGCAAAACGGGCTCCTATGGCACCTATACGCCGGGGAGCGGACTACCGGTGGGCAACCACAGGAGTCAGAACATTCTAAAAGGTGCAGGGAAAGACAGCCACCATCAGCCGTCCGGGGAGAGCACAACAACAACACTGCAGCCGGCTGCGGGACCCATCCATCCAGCCGTTTAGTTTACCAGAGACTCTGTCGTTGACTGTCTGAGTGAGTACACCAGTGCCATCCGGCACCGTGCCACACTGTCCCTGCAACCCTGCACCCCCAGCCATCCAGCCTCCCCATTACACCATCGGGCCCCGGGATCACCAACCCCTACCCACGGAGGGGACAACATCTTAGCTGCTCCCTACCATCTCTCCCGGGATCCCCGTCACCAGCAGCGGTGGTGCTAATAATCACCACGACCCGTGGGTGGCGTCACGAACTATCCCCCTAAACAAACCACCCCCTTTTCACTCACAGGTGAGGAGCGCTGCTCGAGTCCCCGGGTCCGGCCCACCGCTCGAGCCACCGAGCAGCAGCAGAAGCCCGGGACCCGAGCGTCGCGAGTGCGTCCCGTTCGCCTGTGACAACTTGGCGTCACGAACAGGATAGAACCAGTCTACCTACTGGTATAAGTGCGCCTTGCAGTCCACGCCGGCGGCGTCCGGCCGAAAAATTTGAAGTGCCGCCATCTTTGGCGCGAAGATTTCCCGCTCAAGCGTCTTCCCCGAGCACGGAAGGCGTGAAAGCGAAGCCTCGCCCCCAAAGAGGAAGTGCTAGAAAGAACCAAGGGGGGGGAGCGGGTGAAGGCCTGCCTCATGTAGCCGAGGGCATAAGAAGCAAGGACGCCAGGACCCTGAAGCACATCCGGTTCCTGAAAGCACAAGCGCTGACATGTCCGTCCCGTCCGGCCACGCAGAGATCCCGGAGCCCACGCCAGGAACAGCGGCGTGGGTGGAGGAACGTACCGCGCAAATGTGCTGCTGCCTGCAGGCCCAGGTCCGATTCTTGATGGAGCGGTGGGTGGCCGAAATGGAGGAGGTGGCGGCGGCTGTGTGGAGACGCGAGGTGGAGGCAGTGTTGGAGGAGCGGGTAAGCGACCCACGCTCCTGTGTCCCTGAAGGACGCGTCGCTGCGGCTGAGGGGTCCGGTCTGCGCCCGCTCACCCTGCTGCCTCCCCCGCCACCCGCACCGGCTGTTGCTGCCTCGCCACTAGGCTCGCTGTCCCCGACACCGGCAGCAGAATCCAGTCTGTCCGCCCTGGAGGACCAGCCTGTAGGCGTTGTCGGTGAAGGGCCCGCGTCCCTCCCGCTGCCATGGAAGATCCCGCGGGAGGTGCCCGTCCACAAAAAGAAGCAGTCAGCACGTGGGTGGCGTCATGAACTATCCCCCTAAACAAACCACCCCCTTTTCACTCACGGGTGAGGAGCGCTGCTCGAGTCCCCGGGTCCGGCCCACCGCTCGAGCCACCGAGCAGCAGCAGAAGCCCTGGACCCGAGCGTGGCGAGCGCGTCCCGTCTGCCCGCGACACCGGCAAAACAGAAGGCGGCAGATTTCAGTGGCATCCCCGTGACGTGAGGGCGGCGCATGACAATGACGTCAATTGTTGCTGTAGCACCCAGGGATATGGGATACTCAGTTCCGGGCAGTGCAGGTTTTGGGGAAGTCACGGTGGTGGCCATTACCCGGTTCCGTGCCCTGGGCCCTTTTTCTAATGGGGATATTTATAGGGGAGAATAAGATAATGTTCACATGACACCACTTGCGGTGTTGCGGCTAATTTTAGGAAGCCGCTGCTGCAAAATGTCTCTACTGGGGCTGATGGTATTGGCAGCTAGAATGATAGACCCTCCGCAAGTAGGGTTTTGCCCCAGAGGGTGTATGGTGCAGTGGGGGTTGTAAGAAGGTAGTCCACACAGGTGTTTAGTGCAACTGGTTTACTAACTGCTGGAAGATGTTGAGTGATTGCCCAAGGCCGGCTGGTTTTGCCTCCAGGTCCCCTTAGTCCCAGTGCCAGTCTGGTTCTGTGGTACCTTCTTCCCCTGCACCTGTCTCTGGTAAGTTCTTCCCCGTGGTATAGAACAACTGGGGGTCCCCGTTCTGTGGTTTGTCCACTTCTGTCCGCCTGACGGTAGTGTGAACCCTGTGGGGTTGGAGTCTCTGGTCCTGTCCCCGGTTCTCCCTTTGCTACTGAGTCTTCGGATTCTTTAGAGTCAGCAAGGTCCTTGATGGTCCCCTTGCTGTGCAGGTGTTAACAGGTCAGCTTGGAGCTCTTCCCTGTCCTAGGGTCCTGTACCCCGTCGGTGCGTAGTCACGGGAGTACTCCACCGTACTCCACCGGCAACTACCTCTCCTGGATACCAGGTCACCGTCAACCTGAGTCAGGACGTCACTTTTCTTCCACCTTCACTCTTCGCCTGTCTGACACTTATCTGACTACTCTCCACAGTCTGCCCCTCCCACCTGGTCAACTAGTGGACTGGACTGGCTCCACCTCTAGGCGGCCATCCATTGATCCGACCCTAGCTAAGTACCATTGTATGGGGGATTGTTGGGGAAAACTGGGATTACCTGGGTTTTTGGTGTTACCGGGTCTCCGAGTCCCTAGGGGTAGGCCCCGCATCCTTGTGGGGATGCAGAACCTTGAAGCACCCTGATGGCTTCAGGGGCGCTACATATATACCAGGGGAGGGACAGTATATACCAGAAGGGCCCCAAGAACTTATATACCAGGAGAAGGATAGTATATACCAGGATGGGGGACATATTTAGTAGGATGAGGGACATACTAGGTTAGGGGACATATTTAAGAGGAAGGAGCCCAGCATGGGGGACATTAGAACAGGTTGAAGTACATTAGTACATAATGGGGAGGGCAACCCGTATGTCTTTATAGGATTTAGAACGCTAAATGTATACATACATATATATATACTGTACATCTGACCAACATGCAGGGATGGGAGAGCCCAGGTCCAGATTTTGCACCAGGGCCCATCGAACTCTAGTTACGTCACTGGTCACAGGAGTGCACCATATTAAACCAACACACCCAAGAGCAGTGTGACCTGCAGCAGAGGACGGAGGAGGGAGCAGAGTCCGGGGCTGGATCCAGCAGAGGTGAAGGGTGGCAGCAGCGGAGGGCGCTCCAGAGGTCACCTTCTGATGTAATAGTGACCCGGCTAAGGTGTAACATATAAAGCACCAATTATTAAGGCTACTTGGACGAATGAATGAACTTGTTTTACTTGCAAACTTCACTTGAAACCTTACAGTAAGCAGGAGCCAAAATTAGGAAACGAGCCAAGTGGATGAATGTCGCCTTCAAGGCTAATAATGGAGACTTCACCGGAGAATGAAATGCACATTATTAATAACATTTGTAATAGAGCCCTTATTATGTTTATTCCCCACAATTACTGCATTATTGTTAAAATGTGTAGAAAGGTTTAAAGTCCAGATCCCATCATGGGCGCTGTGCTCTGCAGCGTTCCTTCTCTTTGGCTTGTTTGGTTTGGCCATGGACTCACATTCCTCTATAATCTCCGCATGTTCCTGTTTGGAGGTGAGGCCATAAAGAATAATAGAGTGGACGCAGCGTATGTCATCCAAGTAGGGAGCCATACTCAACAGCGCTTGGCCGGGATAACCTGTTCCATTGTATCCCCATGTGTACAGAATTAATAAGAAATTCAGCACAATAATAATGGATACAATGGCTGCTGCTTGGATTAAAGAGGTTTCTTACAATACTTTTGGATATTCATTACTCTACTAATAAGCAAACTAATTCGGCATTTTTGGAAACAATTTTTTTTTTTTTCTTTTGCTTAAATGCATCTATTTTGGTTCTAAATATTTTTTTGTAATTGGGTTTCTAAAATTTTGCACGCTTTAATGATAAATTACAAATTACGTAAAAAAAAAGGGATGAAAGAGTTACAAACTTCCATGTAAGATTGCGCTCGCTGATGGATACAAAGATAACTCAATTTGCAGCCAGCAAAGCATAGGGGAGGGGGGGGAATGCTTGTAAAAGTGAAGCAGAGGAAAATTCATTATAAAATCCAGTTGTAAAAATTATTCTTAGCCTGAAATACATGTATTTAAGTTACAAAAAGGTCCCTCATGGTGTACATGTGTCTGGGTATATATACATATACTGTATATACATATATATTGTAAAATGGTCACTAGTAAAATGCTAGAGGCGAGATATCTATCACTGAGATTATCACCCTCAGTGATGTGATCCCGGAAAAATGCTCCAACATGTTAGATGTTTAGAGGGTTAGTTTAGGTTATAATTTACGATAAGCCCAACAGAGCATTACCAGAGATTCATCTATGGGGGAATGTGCTTCTTCCCCTGCATAATATTGACCAATCAGAGGCATGAGGCGTCATGCAGTTGAAAGGAACATCCCTCCTCTGCTCACTGATCACAGCAGCTAATGTGTAGTATAGACCTTAGCTGAGTGTCATTACCAACACTTCCAGACCTCCTTTTATGGCAGTCAGTGCTGGGTGAAGGAGAATATGTTAGAACTGAGAGCCACAAACATGTCTGCAACTGCAAGTCTCACTGCGCTGCCAGTTCTATCCCACCCACCACATTGATACTGTTGTGGGAGGAGATCTGGGAGTGTTTGTAATCACAGTCATCTGTACTGTACTCCCATTCCACTACATTGACTGCCCTGAGAAGGATCCAAAAGTGTTTGTAATAAAACTTCTCTGCTATATTCTCCCTCACTGACTGACATGAGAGGAAATATGAAAGTGTTTGTAATGACAGTCAGCTGATACTGTTGTGGAAGGAGATCTGGGAGTGTTTGCAATCAAACTCAGCTGTACTGCACTCCCCTTCACTTACCCTGCCTTAAGAAAGATCTGGAAGTGTTTATAATAATACACTGCTCTGCTATATTCTCCCTCAGTGACTTACAGGAGAGGAAATCTGAAAGTGTTTGTAATGACACTCAGCTGTGCTCTACACTACACAATAGCTGCAGAAATCAGTGAGGATGACGTGTTCTTTTTAGGCTGCTTTCACACATCAGGTTTTTTGCATCAGGCTCAATCCGGCTCAAAAATCTATGCAATGGATGCGGCGAAAAAAACTAATCCATTGCAAAAGTTTTTCCATGCGGCCTGTGTTTTTTTTGATGGATCCGGAGGCGTTTTTTTGCCGCAGGACGCCGCATCCAGCGTCCATAGGCTTGCATTGTAAATCGGCGCAATGCGGTTTTCGCTGCAGATAAAAAACCCTGCAAGCAACGTTCCATCCGGCCGCCGCATTGGCTAAATATGCCACTGTTGAGGATAAAGAATTGAGTATCCAAAAATACTTAATTCAGCCATTTCATAGACTCAGTTATATAGTTCAGTAGATGTGAACTAACTCACATATTTGTGAATGCTTTTGTTTCTTACTAACATGTATATATGTATATTGCATATTCAGTGTATTTTCCTTAGACACAGTATATACCAGCACATGTAATTGTAAAGATGGCTGATATTTCCTGTTCTCCACCCAAGACAGATCGACAAAGAAATTCCTGGAGCCTAGACTGACCAATCAACGGAGAATATGCAGATCTCTCTACGTCATGAAGCCCTGACTTACGATACTTGATTGGACTAAAACTTTTGTTCACACCCCCTTACTGTTTGGTCTAGAGTTTCTTTCAAACAATAAAGAACACACTTGGTTAAGAGCCAGTCATGGAGATAGACATAACTGACTTTGCTGTGCAGTTATTCATTCTCGTGTGCACACATGACATTTTAATTAGAAGCAGCAGCCGGATATCAAGAGATCCTTTGAGTCTCATCATCATCATCGTCATTCTGAACTTGACAGTTGGCGCACCAAGTGTGGGGCCACCGAAAAGAGTGAGTCAGAGCTTCCACTTTCCGGACGTCTGGGGCTACTCCACAAGTATCCAGGTGTTGCTCGATATCGAGGACTTGATCACCCTCCGTTTCACGGTAAGAACATCATATACATTGTGTGTGCTGTTTTACCTGTGGATCGAGAGACACCTGGCGAAAGTGGGTGGTCACTAGTCCGGAGAATGGTAGTGCACCGGAGACCTAACGGTGTGACTGTCGCTCGCCGGTGACCGAGAAAAAAACCCCAGACCCTATAGGTGCTGGCTTTTAGGTCTTTTGTAAAGTATCCGGCTGTCTGTCTTTCTGGCTGTAAGTAAGGTAGAAATGGAGGGCTCTTTGAGTAGCTGTTTATTTGTATATAGTGTATAGTTAATCAAGCTTGTGATTTCTCTGTTTGGTTCTCGGAGAGTTAATTGCCTGTAGTTTTTTCTTCTTCGCTGTGAACAAAGGAAGAAGGGGGGTCTGGTTAAGCCCAGGGATATCCATGACAGTCTTTCTATTGAGAACAAAGAATGCGAGAGGGGGGAAGCAGAAGCCCACTGAAGCAGCTACATCTTTACATTCTTACACTCAGAGGAAGCAAAAAGGTGGGGGCCATATGTCCACCAGCTGCTTGAGACAGAGCGGAGATCAAGTTACACAGCTCGGTCTCTGCTTTCTTTTAGCTGAGAAACAGGGGGGTGGAAGAGTGAAGAGGCAGACGCCAGTGGTCAAAACAGCGCAGCTCTTTGCAATGAGGAGAAAGGAGGTGTTAGTGGGCTAACATACAGGAGATGGCTGCAGCCTTTGTATCGTAAAGCAAACAGAGTTGTAATGATTTGAAAGAAAGACAAGTGTTATTTTGGTTTGGATTAGAGAGAAATTAATGCGTTTTTCAGTCTTTTTAAATTGTTTGTTTTTTTGAACAGAAGTATGAGAACTAGCGATTCCCCTGTGTTGCGGATAACACAGCCACTGTTTGTTAGATATTAAATATTGAATATTGAATGTTGGATAAATAATAGACGAGGCGGGAAGGGTTCTGTTAACTTAAAGTGGATTTAGCGTATTCCCCTGCGGTTCAGGCGCATGTCACTGTCTGTGTGGCAGACGAGGCGGGAAAGGAACTCACTTTAGTTAAGGTAAAAGTGTCGGAATTAGCGTATTCCCCTGCGTATTAAACGTGAGTCACTGTTATGAAGGGGTAGGTCTTCATAACGAGACGGGAAAGAATTTCGGTTGGAGCCGGCCGGTCCAATTAAGCACTGTATACTCTGTTCAAAAGATAAATATGTTGTTTTTAGTAAAAGCTGAGAACGCTGTCGCCCTAGATACAAAAAAACGGAAAAAAATATAAAAGATTGCAAAAAGTTGTGTAATATCGTTGAACTACCACTAGATGGCAGGCTGCAACCCATGTGTTGAAGTTCAGATTAATCTGTAGTGAGTTTATAATGAAGAACAAAGACCCCATTCACTGTCTGTTGCTGTTTGTAGAATCACTAAATGTTTTTCTCTAGCGGTGCCTCATTGTTCTGCTCTAGAAGTCATTATGTCTGGTGCTAATCAAATCTCTCCTTTGTATGCTGAAATGCAAATTTACAGGCACTAAAAGTATCCCTGGTTTACTACGTAGTTCCAGCCACTCCCAGTACACCCAGAGAGTCACAACATGGATGCTGCACCCGGAAGTCAGGTGCCTGGAACTTCCTGTGGCAGCCATCTTGCTACACCCACTGATGGCAGTACACCTCATAAGCCACACCCCTCGCAATGGCTCTTTGTTCAAAGCTCTCCACCCATCCCCGGTGGGAGGTGTTCTCTGGTATATATGACTAACACATTTGAATAAGTATAAATAGTGTATTTGTTTACTCAGTTATCCCATAAATGCAAGTCAAAGATAAGTAAGTGAAACTTTTACAGAATTGATGTGGAAAGATCTGTTCACATAAAATCAATTGGTATTTTAGAAGTCCTGCAGCATTATATCATAAAATAAAATAGAGGAAGGTAAATATATATATCTTTGTACTGTGTTAGTTAATTTAAAACAAAAATTGTAAACGACTTACCCCTACTGATGTCAAAATGTATCAAATCCATTTGTAAAAAGGAATTAGGAAAAATGTATAATGCATCCAATGTATATATGGGTAATGGATGTGTTCACTGCTACGTCTTTGTTATAACAAAGGATGAGTTTTTTTTCTTTTTCCTCTCTCGCTTTTAAGAGACAGGGATGGAATGTGTCTTTTTTCAATAGTGACGTAAGTTTGGTTTAACCCTTAGAGTTCAGGATTTCCCATTTTTAGTTTGCTGTTTATATCTGAATAGGGAATATTAGATTTTATGGGATGTGCGATATAATTTGTGTTGTTTTGTTTTTAATGGCGATTTATTTGAACAATATATTTTTATTTTGTGACTCTATCACTTTTTCTGTTTTTACGATTATTTCTAAACCATTTATATATTTTTGCAGGTTAGTCGCTCAGTCACAGCTGTCATTTAATCATGTTTCAGTTGTTTCTACTATGAAAGGTTTTTCTTTTCTTTATGGAAACAGTGTTGTTTATTGTAAGGTTTTTAAAATTTCCCAGTAATGTATATTGTTGTGAGATGTACGTTATTTTCAGTGTTTGTTCATTTTAGGTTTTAGTATGTGGCTAATTTATTACCTGCTGTTTTATCTTTTCTTTTAGGGAATACCAGTATACAAATGCTGAATTTTGCCATATTGGTAAATAAACAATTAAACAAGGGGGGAATAAGGTATTAATTATATTCTCCAGTTTCTTGGAGGGCGCAGCAGGCATATTAGATAGGTTTTGAAGCTGACCTTTTTCCCACAGGCTATGTTTATTAGATTACTATGAGGTATATCTGTTAACTGAAATAGGAGAGTCTTGTCTTATATGTTTATTTGTTTATTTGTTTGTTTATTTATGTAGTATTCTCAGTCATGTGAGGTATAGATGACCACTAACTGTATTATGATCAGAGATGAAGTTATAAGAATGATCTAATGTATATTTTTTAGTTTTTGTTTTTATAGATGAAATCAGATGGTGGTCGATTCTGCACTGGATATGCTGCTGTTTACACCACATGAGGTAGTCTAAATTCGACCACTCCCTCCAATCCTATTGATACAGGAGACAGTGATGCATTAAATGCCTCTTTTTATGGGTAGAACAGGAGTGGGTAAGAGTCTTTAGAGGTGTATGTAGGTTGTAGATTTTTTCCTGTTGTCAAATGAATTAGGTATGCCAAAAAGAAAGTCTAGATCTGAGCTGATCGATTCGGAGGGAGATCCTCGCACAGGTGCAGCTGACCAAGAAGCAGTGAACGGGCCTAGAGTTGAGAGTCTTTCACCAATACCGACCATGCCTTGGTGACATTGGTCACATCAGTGACTTCTGTCACTCCTTGTGTTCTTAAATCCCTACAGGAACAAGCGATACAACAAGGAATGGAGTGTGACATGCAAGGAGCCAGCTGACTGAGGAAGGTCTGTGGACAAAGGGTGGTAAGCTTTCTCTGCCATGAGAGCTCTTCTTAATGATGGCCCAGGTAACATCTGTGGAAGACAATTGTCAGTGTGTGCTTTGGTGACACCAGGGTTCAGTACCCAGGTGGGCAGATTCACCCAGTCTTGTGAGGCAAGTGCCTAGAACGAAGTGAGAACAAACTGTAAAGAGTCCGTAGAAACACCCTGCACCTGCTCTACCCATTCTTAGAGACTGCAAACTGATTATAGATGTATATCATGAGCATGTTGTATGCAAGTCTGTGCGTGTTGTGTAAATTTCTCTCCAGGTTTGGTCAGAGGCATTCCAGTGCAGAAAACGATATTATTGTTGAGAAGCACATGAAGGTGGTATGTAAAGAAAAATGTGTTTACAAAAAGTGTATATTTTATAGAAAAGTGGAAACTAGTAAATCGTGTATAAAATGTGTATGTTTTGTTTTCTTTTTGCAATAAGCAGGTCTTTATGTAAGATGTTTTTTGGTTTAGCATAGACATGTATATTTTTATATAATTGACTGAATAGTGTGGTAATCAGGTGTATTCTCCAATTCCAGATCTTAAATCAGAGCTATTAGCATATGGTCTCCAGTCAGGAAACTGATTGATCCTAAAGGACAACCAAGAAAGAGCCATGAGTCAACACTAGATGAGCCGATCCAACCGCAGAAAAATCTATGGATCCACGCCTCGCATTGTAGAAGGGTTAATCAACCAGAGCTGCACTGGGCGTTCTGCTCATACTTATCCTTTTCAGAAAACCCTGTACAGTCTTAGACCAGCATTGCCAGAACAGTTAGAAGAGAGGACTTAGAGAACCTTGAGACATGGGAAAGTCCAACTACAAAGGGTGAGGACTCGCCTAGGAGTCCTTGGTCTCAAACCGGTGAAGAAAACCCCTTTCCCCTTTCCGCCCATGTTTCAACGTTCAGTTAGGCAGGTTTTTCGATAAGTCTTTCTACCTCTCTTCCTAAGGGAACACAGTACCCTTAGAATTTAGAAATGGCAGAAGTAAGTCTTTAGGGGGGACTGTTGAGGATAAAGAATTGAGTATCCAAAAATACTTAATTCAGCCATTTCATAGACTCAGTTATATAGTTCAGTAGATGTGAACTAACGCACATATTTGTGAATGCTTTTGTTTCTTACTAACATGTATATATGTATATTGCATATTCAGTGTATTTTCCTTAGACACAGTATATACCAGCACATGTAATTGTAAAGATGGCTGATATTTCCTGTTCTCCACCCAAGACAGATCGACAAAGAAATTCCTGGAGCCTAGACTGACCAATCAACGGAGAATATGCAGATCTCTCTACGTCATGAAGCCCTGACTTACGATACTTGATTGGACTAAAACTTTTGTGCACACCCCCTTACTGTTTGGTCTAGAGTTTCTTTCAAACAATAAAGAACACACTTGGTTAAGAGCCAGTCATGGAGATAGACATAACTGACTTTGCTGTGCAGTTATTCATTCTCGTGTGCACACATGACATTTTAATTAGAAGCAGCAGCCGGATATCAAGAGATCCTTTGAGTCTCATCATCATCGTCATTCTGAACTTGACACCACATCCGGCAAAAAACGGACGCAACACAAGGCCGTGCGGCACAATCCGGCGCTAATGCAAGTCTATGAGGAAAAAACACATCCAGCGGCAAAAAAAAACGGATGTGTTTTTTCTGCAAAGCGCCAGATTGTGCCTGATTGCAAAAAACTGATGTGTGAAAGCAGCCTAACCTGCATGATGCCTTCTGTTTATGATTGATGAATGTCATCCTGGGTATGAGATACACTCCCCTATAGACAAATAGTTGGTAACGGCCATTTGGGCTTAACAGAAATTCTAATAAAAAATTTACAAGATAATATCTTCGCAATGGAGAGGAGAAATTAAAAAATAAATGTTTTACAGCAGCCACAGCCGCAGTAAAAGAGATGTTTTACTTCTAATGAAGAGTTTTCTAGGCAAGCACTGTGATCTTTTCAGTGTAAATGGTCCAGGGAGGGGGAGGAGGAGAGCTTTGACTTCACCTATTGTGAATGATGGATCCTGTGTTATCTACTTTTTAAGAAATGCCCATATTGCATCCTCTCCCTACTGGTGGGCACAACATCCTCTGCCTGGGACAGTTATAGAGGTAATTTTCCCTCTGTAATTTAGGGTGACACCACTTCCCATTTACAAGCCACATGCAGTTCCTTTCCACTCCCCATTCCCTCTGCAACTGACCCAGAATGGAGGGAAGCCAACCCTTAAATACCTTCTGTCACTCATACTCTATGCCCAGCCTGTCTCAAACATCACACTTAACCCCTGGCTGACTGAGCGGCTACAGACATAAATCACGGCAGAAAACACAATGAAAAATTAATAATGAAAATATAAACAAGTGTAGAGAACATAGGACCAGGAGGGGGAGCTGAGAGCTCACAAATCAAAGGATCAGTCTGTCTTAAGTTTATCAGTGATTGTAATCGAACCCTGGAGAAAACGGAGAATTCAAGGCATCGTCCAAGAATAAAATAAAAAGTTGATCTTTATTGGGAATAAATTAAAAATCATTTAATGGAGAAAAACACATGACAGTTCATGGTGAGCTTACACTTTTCTGGCAGAACGTCTGGAAAAAAATGTAACCAGGAGTCCATTTCTATCAATGGAAACCAATCACAAATACTCAAGGAAACTGCCAATAGTAAACTCACTTGCAAAATTAACATAAATTCCACCTTAAAAAAAATGAACAACAATACAAAAAGTACATGAAGAAAATATATCATAACAAAGACTAAATACAAAAAATATATAACATAACAAGGAGTAAATCTAGAATATAAAGCTCAGTGTATGTATGTGTGTGTGTGTATGTGTGTGTGTATGTGTGTGTGTGTATGTCCGCTAAAGGAATTTGCACCGTCGCATTTACAATCACGAAATGTTGCACAGACGCCCCATGTGACCCAGGGAACGTCATAGACTATGTTTGGGTGGGAAAATTTAACCCCGTGCTTTCCAGTTACTCTACAAAAATCCTGCAGCCATTAAACTGAATGGAGCTGGGAGCTGCAGGCTATAAATAGCAATTGTCAGTGGTTGCTATAGGAACAAAATAAACTGTTAGTATAACAAGCTTATGTGTGAGTAAGAGACAGAAAACGAGACAGACAGAGACAGCCGGGCAAAGAGACAGCCCTGGAAAGAGACAGACGGGCAAAGAGACAGACTGGCAAAGAGACAGACCCGGAAAGAGACAGACAGGGAAAGAGACAGCCAGGGAAAGAGACAGCCCTGGAAAGAGACAGCCGGGCAAAGAGACAGCCGGGCAAAGAGACAGACTAGGAAAGAGACAGACCGGCAAAGAGACAGACCGGGCAAAGAGACAGACCGGGCAAAGAGACAGACCGGGCAAAGAGACAGACCGGGCAAAGAGACAGACCGGGCAAAGAGACAGCCGGGCAAAGAGACAGACTGGGAAAGAGACAGACCAGGAAAGAGACAGAAGGGGAAAGAGACAGACAGGGAAAGAGACAGACGGGGAAAGAGACAGACGGGGAAAGAGACAGACGGGCAAAGAGACAAATGCCCAAAGAGACAGACGGGCAAAGAGACAGACCAGGCAAAGATACAGACCGGGCAAAGAGACAGCCGGGCAAAGAGACAGCCGGGCAAAGAGACAGACTGGGAAAGAGACAGACCGGGAAAGAGACAGAAAGGGAAAGAGACAGACGGGGAAAGAGACAGACGGGGAAAGAGACAGACAGGCAAAGAGACAAATGCCCAAAGAGACAGGCCTGGAAAGAGACAGACCTGGAAAGAGACAGACCTGGAAAGAGACAGACCTGGAAAGAGACAGACTGGGAAAGAGACAGACCGGGCAAAGAGACAGATGGGTAAAGAGACAGACAGGCAAAAAGACAAATGCCCAAATAGACAAATGCCCAAAGAGACAGACGGGCAAAGAGACAGACGGGCAAAGAAACAGACGGGGAAAGAGACAGACGGGCAAAGAGACAGACGGGCAAAGAGACAAATGCCCAAAGAGACAGACCTGGAAAGAGACAGACCTGGAAAGAGACAGACCGGGAAAGAGACAGACCAGGAAAGAGACAGACCAGGAAAGAGACAGACCAGGAAAGAGACAGCCCGGCAAAGAGACAGCCCGGGAAAGAGACAGCCCTGGAAAGAGACAGACCTGGAAAGAGACAAACCTGGAAAGAGACAAACCTGGAAAGAGACAAACCTGGAAAGAGACAGACCGGGAAAGAGACAGACGGGGAAAGAAACATTCAGAGACAGACGGGGAAACAGACAGATCTGGAAAGAGACAGACGGAGCACATTACTTGGCCAATTTAGTTTAGGAAAGAGACAGACCTAGAAACAGACAGCTGGGCAAAGAGACAGCTGGGTAAAGAGACAGCCGGGCAAAGAGACAGCCGGGCAAAAAGACAGAGAGAGCGAGACAGATACAGAGATTGAGACACATAGACTGATGCAAAAACAGAGAGAGAGATAAAAACAGACAGACAAGGAAAGAGATAGACAGCGAGAAAAACAGACAGACAGCGACACAGACAGAGTTTGGGAGAGAGACAGATACTATCCCGGGCAACACCGGGTACTACAGCTAGTACTTGAATAAATGGAGAAAAAAATAATTTTTATAGTTCATACCACAAGGATGTTTGGTGTACAAAGTGAGAATCCAATATGCCTCACGTGAGGCATCTTTACCAGTTACCGCCCCTATCCGGATATTTAATGCCTTCGATTCTTTAAAAAATAAAAATTTACAAATCCACGTTATGGACGTTGAATAACAAAATGTCTAGTGGCTCCAGAGTATGTGCTGTTTTTATTATTGATGTTAGCAGTGTCTTTTTAGTGTGAAGTAATAAACCAAATATGTGAAGTGATAAAACAAATTTTGTGCAGGGAGGGTATACACTAACTAGAACTACAACTGTCTCCCAGCGTTCCCCAGGTTCAGAGAGCAGTAACCACACAAGGAGATGGTCTGTTTCACTTTCTTTCCCAGTCTCCGCACACAAGCTCTGTCTCATCATCAGGTTACATATCGGTGGCATCATCCCATGTCCGTCTCCACTCATCTCCACTCCACTGACCAATGTGACCATCTCCGTGCCAGGATAGTGTTTACAAGCTGCATAGGTACTCCATCATACAGCTACAAAGGCAGCTCTGATTTTTAAATGCTACTAACACACTAAGGGTGTACTTACTTCTTAGAGGAGATTCAAGCTAGAGTACAGAATGCGCGGTATTGCATCCATAATTATACCGATTGTGCAGAAATAAAACTAATTTTTTGCAGGGATGATATATACTAACTAGAACTACAACTGTCTCCCAGCATTCACCAGGTTCAGAAAGCACTAATCACATGAGGAGATGGCCTGTTTCACTTTCTTTCCCAGTTTCGGCACACAAACTCCACCTCCTTAGGTCATGTGACGGTGACATCATCTCAGGTTTTTCTCCACTCATCTCCACTTCACTGACCAATGTGACTATTTCCATGCCAGGATGGAATTTACAAGCTGGACAAATGCTCGGACATGCAGCTAGAAAGACAGCTCTGATCTGTGAGTACTAATAGCACACTATGGGGTGTACTTACTTCCTAAAGGCGATTTTAGCTAGAGTACAGTAAGCGTGGTATGGCAGCTGTATACTGATTGTGCAGTAATAAAAATTGCTTAAGAAACCTCTGGATGTTGGTAAGATGTTCAGCTATATGACTTTTTAATTTTCTGACAGTGCAGGCAACATAACAAAGCCAGCATGTAGTGTATTTTCTACAGTACACTGTGGTGCGAGTCACAAGTGATACATGATCAATTTTGTGTATCACACAACACGTGAGGCATATTGGATTCTCACTTTGGACACCAAACATCCCCATGGTATGAACTTGATAGTATACAACGGAGATCAAAATTAGAGAACAATGTATGATCTTTTGCTTTTCCAGAAGTACTGTAATCTACATTGATCAACATGTGAAGGTTTTTTGTAAGGGGTGCACCATTCCACTAGAACAGTGTTTTACAAAAGATCCAAAGTTTATCAACATAAAATCTTTATTTTGCCCAAAATGTGATCATAATTAGAGAACAGCAATGACTGTAGCATAGAGAAAGACAAGTAAATTTTCTATAGGTAACAATAGTCACCAATCATTAAGACGTGTACAGGCCTTTGCTGTGAATGACTTTAGCACATCTGTGGCCACAGGACATCACTAGTCTTTCACACTGCTCTAGAGTGATTTTGGTCCACTCTTCTTCCAGTCTCTTCCACAGTTCTTTCACTGTTGTCGGTTTCTTGGCCATAACATTTGTCACCAAGGATTTTTCCAGAGGTTTTCTATTGGGTTTAGATCAGGACTCTGTGCTGGCCACTTCATTATGTCAATGTTTTCTGTTTCAAGGATCTACTTTACACATTTTGTTGTGTGACAGGGGGCATTTTCCTGCATGAAAATTGCTGATTGAGTGATGAACGCAAGTAAAGCCAGCTTTACACACTACAATATATCTTACGATGTGTCGGCGGGGTCACGTCGTAAGTGACGCACATCCGGCATCGTAAGGTACATTGTAGTGTGTAACAGCTACGTGCGATTGCGAATGAACGGTAAAACGTTCATCGCACGCACGTCGTTCATTCCTCATGAATTGAACGTCAGGTTGTTCATGGTACCCGGTGTGAGACTGTGACCGGGGTTATCTATGACGGCCGGTATGTCTCGCCCCGGTTGTGCTCACTCCATGATAGAAAGTAAATCCACTCTAGGGTTAATGCTGTTTCCCTACAGGCTGAAGGAAGGGTTAAATGGAAACAGGAACAAGGGCAGGTGTGCCGGGTGTGAGGGAGTGAACAGAACTCCCTGAGCTCTCTGCTGGAGAGGCACATGTATATTGTTGTGGACTTTTGTTTGGACATTAAACCGTGTGCTGTGAACCTTAATGCCTGGATCCCGTGTCTTCTGCTGCGCAGCCGACCGTGCTACCTCACATATGGTGGAGAATGCGGGCATGCCAGCCGGTGAGGTGTAGCATCCATCCCTGGTGACCCAGTAGCACATGTCCTGGATTCGAGCGGCTATACTACAGCCCAAACCCGGCGACGCCATGGAGGACATACTACAGCAGCTGGCTCAGGCTAATGCACAGCAACAACAGGCTAATGCACAGCAACAACAGGCTAATGCACAGCTACAAGAGGCCAATGCACAGCAGCAACAGACCAATGCACACCTGCTCCGGGCGTTGGAACGTCAGCAGCAATCCTTGCAAGTGCAGGGCAAAAGGCACCAAGAACAGCTGGTTCAGGCCAATGCACGTCAGCAGCAAGCCTTGCAATTGCAGGAACAAAGACATCAAGAACAGATGGTTCTCCTGGCCAAGTCGATCCGTGCCGGACCGGCAGCAACAACCCCGGGACCGGGTGACGACGGCAGCGTCCGGAAAGCGGTGAGACAAGCGTTGCAAAAGATGACCCCGGGGGTGATGTGGAAGCGTTCCTGGCGGTGTTTGAGCGGGTGGCCGAGCGGGAAAAGCTGCCGACCCCCCAGTGGGCTGAGGTATTGTCGCCCTATCTGACGGGGGAACCCCAAAAAGCGTACCTGGACCTCTGTACCGAGGACGCCATTGACTATGTGACCCTGAAAGCCGAAATACTGGCTCGGTTGGGGGTGAATACCTATGTACGGGCTCAGCGGGTAAATCAGTGGTTCTATGAGGAAGCCAAACCCGTACGCTCCCAGGCCTATGACTTATTGCATCTTGTAAAAAAGTGGTTGCAGCCTGACACTCTGAGCCCGGCGCAAATGGTGGAAAGGGTAGTAGTGGATCGTTTTGTGCGCACTTTACCCATCACTGTTCAACGGTGGGTAGGACAGGGTGACCCGAGTACCCTGGACCAATTAGTGTCCCTGGTAGAGCGGCATGTGGCTACGCAGGACTTGATACGGGACACTGAGACTTTGCGTACCGCCCGTCGGTCCGGCCCCTCCAAGCCTAGGGCCAAGGACCCACCGCTGACAACGGTGCAGGAATCCCCTACCGTCCCGTCAGAGGCCGCGGCCGCCATTCCTGAGGTCCGGAAGGTTCTGTACCCTAAACGACAACCCGTCAAGGGGGTTTCCGTCCCCATTAGATGTTGGCGATGCCAGCGGGTGGGACATATGGAAGCCCAGTGTCCACTCACCACGGAGCCCATGGATTGTGGGGTTACCCGGCGGGGTTCAATGTATGCTCAGGTGGTGTGTACCGCTGACCTGGTCTCCCCAAAGACGGAGCCCCACTTGTGCCAAATACAGGTGAATGGATGTCCGGTTACAGGATTGTTGGATTCCGGGAGCTTAGTGACCCTTGTGCGATCCACCTTGAGGGCTAAAGTAAAGGCCACCGGACGTACCGTGGGGGTGGTTTGCATACATGGGGACCGCCGAGACTATCCCACGGGGATTGTCACCATCACAGCACCTTGCGGTCAGGTGCAACATGAGGTGGGACTTCTTAACACTCTTCCTTATGACGTGATCCTAGGAAGGGATCTGCCCTATTTTTGGACTTTATGGAGGGGACCCCCTAAGTCCCCTCAGATATTGGTCAGTCCGGGACCTGAGCCCTATAATCCTGAATCCGGGACGCCTGCCGTAGGGGTCACCATGATAGGGACAGAGTGTGAACCCGATAGGTCACCCCTAGAGGTATTGGCAGGAGAGGCTGAAATGGTCGAGCCCATCCCGGAGTTGGAGGCGTCCCCGGATACGTTTGGGACAGCCCAACTCCAGGACCCTACGTTAATACATGCCCGGAGTCGGGTGACAGCAGTTGACGGGGTGGCACAGCTGCCCGGCGCCCAGGTAAGGTACCCCCATTTCGCTCTTAAGCAAGATTTACTCTACCGGGTAGATGAAATACGGGGCGTGGGGGTAGAACAGTTGGTGGTGCCCCAGCCGTATCGCCGGCGGGTCCTCGACTTGGCTCATAAACACCTGATGAGTGGCCACCTAGGGGTCAAGAAAACGCAGGAGCGAATATTGCAAAGGTTCTATTGGCCCGGGGTTTTTGGAGAGGTAAAACGGTTCTGCGAAACCTGCCCGGAGTGTCAGCTTACCGCACCCCTGACCCATGTTCGCAGTCCGTTGGTACCGTTACCCATTATAGAAGTCCCTTTTGAACGGATAGGGATGGATCTGGTGGGGCCCCTCGTAAACTCCGCTCGAGGGCACCAACACATCCTAGTGATCGTTGACTATGCCACCCGGTATCCCGAGGCGATACCTCTCAGACATACTGCAGCAAAGCTTATAGCTCGGGAGTTGTTTGCTGTGTTCTGCCGGGTGGGGTTGCCCAAGGAGATCCTTACGGATCAGGGGACCCCATTCATGTCTAAAGTGACGAAAGAGCTATGCCGGCTACTCCAGATCAAGCAGTTGCGTACGTCTGTGTATCATCCTCAAACGGACGGTTTAGTCGAGCGTTTCAATAAAACCCTGAAAACCATGCTCAAAAGGGTGATTTCAAAAGACGGGAAAGACTGGGATATGATGCTTCCCTATTTGATGTTTGCCATACGAGAGGTGCCACAGGCATCCACGGGGTTTTCGCCTTTTGAATTGTTATACGGGCGACATCCCCGGGGATTGTTGGACCTGGCAAAGGAAACATGGGAGCAAGAGCCCACCCCCCATAAAAGTGTGATTGAACACATTTTGGGTATGCAGAACCGCATAAGCGCGGTCATGCCAATTGTGAAGGAGCATCTACAGGAGGCTCAGGCCGCGCAAAGCGGCCGCTACAATAGACAAGCTACCATGCGGACCTTTAAACCCGGGGATCGGGTGTTGGTATTAATCCCCACGGCGGAGAGTAAATTCCTGGCTCAGTGGCAAGGCCCCTACGAGAATAAGGAAAGAGTCGGGGTGGTTAACTATAAAGTATTGCAGCCCGGTAGGCGGAAACCTGAACAAATATACCATGTCAACCTGTTAAAACCTTGGCAGGAACGGGAAAGCCTGATGGCTGTTTTTTCCCCATCTCCCTCCTCTTCGGGTCGTTCACCTCCGGCTCCAGTGACCTCCGGAGAGGACGAACCGGAAGTAAGGATTGGAGAAGCCCTCACCAAGACTCAGAGGCGAGAGGCCAGACGGTTGGTTCAGCAGAACCCCGATGTCTTCTCCGAGCTGCCCGGTAGGACCAGTCTGATACGACATGATATTGTCACCGAGCCCCACCTGAAGGTACGCCTGAAGTCATACCGGGTACCGGAGGCTCGACGACAAGCCATATCGGAGGAAGTAAAGACAATGTTACGCCTGGGGGTCATCGAAAAATCCCGGAGTGAATGGGCTAGTCCGATTGTCCTAATACCAAAACCCGATGGCTCCTTAAGGTTCTGCAATGACTTTAGGAGATTGAACGAAATATCCAAGTTCGATCTCTACCCCATGCCCCGGGTGGATGAGCTGATTGATAGGCTGGGACAGGCGCGATATTTTACCACGCTTGTCCTGACCAAGGGGTACTGGCAGGTGCCACTGACGGAGTCCGCCAAGGAGAAAACCGCTTTTGTTACACCGGAGGGTCTCTTCCACTATGTTGTCTTGCCTTTTGGGTTACATGGCGCTCCGGCCACGTTCCAGAGGTTGATGGACTTAGTGCTGGAACCCCACCAGGCGTATGCATCAGCGTACCTTGATGACATCATTATTTACAGCTCCGATTGGCAGACCCACTTGGAACAGGTACAAGCGGTGGTGGACGCGCTTCGAACAGCCGGATTGACAGCCAATCCCAAGAAATGTGCGTTGGGACTCACGGAAGCCCGCTACTTGGGCTACGTGATAGGTCAAGGAGTGATTAAGCCCCAAATTAACAAGGTTGAGGCAATCCAGAAGTGGCCTAGACCCCTGACCACGAAGCAGGTTAGGGCCTTCCTGGGTATCGTGGGGTACTACAGGAGGTTTGTAAAGGATTTTGCGGGACTATGAGCCCCCTTGACGGACCTTCTCAAAGGCAAGAAGTCCGTCATGGTGCGCTGGACTCCGCAGGCCGAGGACTCCTTCCGGGCCCTGAAGGGGGTCCTGTGCGGACAGCCCGTTCTCGTACACCCTTATTTCCGGAAGGAGTTCATAGTACAGACTGACGCCTCAGAGGTCGGCATGGGGGCAGTGTTGTCTCAGGTGGTTCAGGGGGAGGAACACCCCGTCACCTTCTTAAGTAGGAAGCTCACCCCTCCCGAGCGGAATTATAGCGTAGTGGAGAAGGAGTGCCTGGCGATCAAGTGGGCCTTGGAGTCCCTGCGCTATTACCTGCTGGGACGGCAGTTTCGCTTGGTGACGGATCACTCTCCACTGGTCTGGATGAGGTCCGCCAAGGAACGGAATGCCCGGGTTACCCGGTGGTTCCTTTCTCTGCAGAACTTCCGGTTTACGGTTGAACATAGGGCCGGTGGGTTGCAGGGCAACGCCGATGCCTTGTCCCGCGGGCCGTGTTTGATGGCGGGAGTTCAACCCCGCACGCTTGAACTGAGGGGGGGGGTATGTGAGACTGTGACCGGGGTTATCTATGACGGCCGGTATGTCTCGCCCCGGTTGTGCTCACTCCATGATAGAAAGTAAATCCACTCTAGGGTTAATGCTGTTTCCCTACAGGCTGAAGGAAGGAAAAAAAGGGAACCAGCACGATCTGAAATTGGCATGCATCATATAAAAAGTGAAAATTCACAAATTTATTCCAACTGTACTATAATAAAAAAATGAGATTTTTAGCAAATAATTGATCAATTTTTTGAGCCACCCCTGCCAACGTCACGGCAAATCTCAATAGGGGGGTCCTACTCTACATTCTGTATTTCATGTGCCATGCGGCCTCCTAGATAAAGTTAAAAGCAGAACCATAATGGAGCACACATACCTGCAACCTGTATATAGCCGCTTCCATGTTGCAAAAAAGGCACTTGTGGATAGAGACCAGCCCAGGTCCCAGCATGTGGAGCAAGCCCTACACATACCAGGACTATATCAGAACTGATCCTCCCAGTGTCAAACAGCAACCATTGATAAAGGCGGACCAGATCCAAGAATGGTGCTTAATTAGCATTGCCTGTGGAAAGGGGTGAGGTAACTGGGTCTGAACAGCTACCAACAGGAGGAATATATTGCAAGCCAAAATCAGGCGTGCATGGTATGGTGTTGGTCAGGCACCAGATTTGTAGCATAACTACGGTCAAAACAGAGAAAAAAAGGGAACCAGCACGATCTGAAATTGGCATGCATCATATAAAAAGTGAAAATTCACAAATTTATTCCAACTGTACTATAATAAAAAAATGAGATTTTTAGCAAATAATTGATCAATTTTTTGATCCACCCCTGCCAACGTCACGGCAAATCTCAATAGGGGGGTCCTACTCTACATTCTGTATTTCATGTGCCATGCGGCCTCCTAGATAAAGTTAAAAGCAGAACCATAATGGAGCACACATACCTGCAACCTGTATATAGCCGCTTCCATGTTGCAAAAAAGGCACTTGTGGATAGAGACCAGCCCAGGTCCCAGCATGTGGAGCAAGCCCTACACATACCAGGACTATATCAGAACTGATCCTCCCAGTGTCAAACAGCAACCATTGATAAAGGCGGACCAGATCCAAGAATGGTGCTTAATTAGCATTGCCTGTGGAAAGGGGTGAGGTAACTGGGTCTGAACAGCTACCAACAGGAGGAATATATTGCAAGCCAAGACATTGCTACAAATGTCTGGTGGCTGGTCACCACCATGCTATGCACGCCTGATCTTGGTTTGCAATATATTCCTCCTGTTGGTAGCTGTACACATTCAGTTGCCTCAACCTTTCCACAGGCATTGCTAATTAAGCACCATACTTGGATCTGGTCCGCCTTTATCAATGGTTGCTCTCTGGCACTGGGAGGGTCAGTTCTGATATAGTCCTGGTATGTGTAGAGCTTGCTCTACATGCTGGGACCTGGGCTGGCCTCTATCCACAATTGCCTCTTTTGGAACATAGAAGCGGTTATATATACAGGTTACAGGTATGTGTGCTCCATTATGGTTCTGCTTTTAACTTTATCTAGGAGGCCGCATGGCACATGAAATACAGAATATAGAGTAGGACCCCCCTATTGAGATTTGCCGTGACGTTGGCAGGGGTGGCTCAAAGAATTGATCAATTATTTGCTAAAAATCTCATTTATATTACAGTACAGTTGTAATAAATCTGTGAATTTTCACTTTTTATATGATGCATGCCATTTTCAGATCGTGCTGGCTCCCCTCTCTCTCTGTTTGGTTGTAGTTATGCTACAAATGTCTGGTGGCTGGTCACCACCATGCTATGCACGCCTGATCTTGGTTTGCAATATATTCCTCCTGTTGGTAGCTGTACACATTCAGTTGCCTCACCCTTTCCACAGGCATTGCTAAGTAAGCACCATACTTGGATCTGGTCCGCCTTTATCAATGGTTGCTCTCTGGCACTGGGAGGGTCAGTTCTGATATAGTCCTGGTATGTGTAGAGCTTGCTCTACATGCTGGGACCTGGGCTGGCCTCTATCCACAATTGCCTCTTTTGGAACATAGAAGCGGTTATATATACAGGTTACAGGTATGTGTGCTCCATTATGGTTCTGCTTTTAACTTTATCTAGGAGGCCGCATGGCACATGAAATACAGAATATAGAGTAGGACCCCCCTATTGAGATTTGCCGTGACGTTGGCAGGGGTGGCTCAAAGAATTGATCAATTATTTGCTAAAAATCTCATTTATATTACAGTACAGTTGGAATAAATCTGTGAATTTTCACTTTTTATATGATGCATGCCATTTTCAGATCGTGCTGGCTCCCCTCTCTCTCTGTTTGGTTGTAGTTATGCTACAAATGTCTGGTGGCTGGTCACCACCATGCTATGCACGCCTGATCTTGGTTTGCAATATATTCCTCCTGTTGGTAGCTGTACACATTCAGTTGCCTCACCCTTTCCACAGGCATTGCTAATTAAGCACCATACTTGGATCTGGTCCGCCTTTATCAATGGTTGCTCTCTGGCACTGGGAGGGTCAGTTCTGATATAGTCCTGGTATGTGTAGAGCTTGCTCTACATGCAGGGACCTGGGCTGGCCTCTATCCACAATTGCCTCTTTTGGAACATAGAAGCGGTTATATATACAGGTTACAGGTATGTGTGCTCCATTATGGTTCTGCTTTTAACTTTATCTAGGAGGCCGCATGGCACATGAAATACAGAATATAGAGTAGGACCCCCCTATTGAGATTTGCCGTGACGTTGGCAGGGGTGGCTCAAAGAATTGATCAATTATTTGCTAAAAATCTCATTTATATTACAGTACAGTTGGAATAAATCTGTGAATTTTCACTTTTTATATGATGCATGCCATTTTCAGATCGTGCTGGCTCCCCTCTCTCTCTGTTTGGTTGTAGTTATGCTACAAATGTCTGGTGGCTGGTCACCACCATGCTATGCACGCCTGATCTTGGTTTGCAATATATTCCTCCTGTTGGTAGCTGTACACATTCAGTTGCCTCACCCTTTCCACAGGCATTGCTAATTAAGCACCATACTTGGATCTGGTCCGCCTTTATCAATGGTTGCTCTCTGGCACTGGGAGGGTCAGTTCTGATATAGTCCTGGTATGTGTAGAGCTTGCTCTACATGCTGGGACCTGGGCTGGCCTCTATCCACAATTGCCTCTTTTGGAACATAGAAGCGGTTATATATACAGGTTACAGGTATGTGTGCTCCATTATGGTTCTGCTTTTAACGTTATCTAGGAGGCCGCATGGCACATGAAATACAGAATATAGAGTAGGACCCCCCTATTGAGATTTGCCGTGACGTTGGCAGGGGTGGCTCAAAGAATTGATCAATTATTTGCTAAAAATCTCATTTATATTACAGTACAGTTGGAATAAATCTGTGAATTTTCACTTTTTATATGATGCATGCCATTTTCAGATCGTGCTGGCTCCCCTCTCTCTCTGTTTGGTTGTAGTTATGCTACAAATGTCTGGTGGCTGGTCACCACCATGCTATGCACGCCTGATCTTGGTTTGCAATATATTCCTCCTGTTGGTAGCTGTACACATTCAGTTGCCTCACCCTTTCCACAGGCATTGCTAATTAAGCACCATACTTGGATCTGGTCCGCCTTTATCAATGGTTGCTCTCTGGCACTGGGAGGGTCAGTTCTGATATAGTCCTGGTATGTGTAGAGCTTGCTCTACATGCTGGGACCTGGGCTGGCCTCTATCCACAATTGCCTCTTTTGGAACATAGAAGCGGTTATATATACAGGTTACAGGTATGTGTGCTCCATTATGGTTCTGCTTTTAACTTTATCTAGGAGGCCGCATGGCACATGAAATACAGAATATAGAATCGGACCCCCCTATTGAGATTTGCCGTGACGTTGGCAGGGGTGGCTCAAAGAATTGATCAATTATTTGCTAAAAATCTCATTTATATTACAGTACAGTTGGAATAAATCTGTGAATTTTCACTTTTTATATGATGCATGCCATTTTCAGATCGTGCTGGCTCCCCTCTCTCTCTGTTTGGTTGTAGTTATGCTACAAATGTCTGGTGGCTGGTCACCACCATGCTATGCACGCCTGATCTTGGTTTGCAATATATTCCTCCTGTTGGTAGCTGTACACATTCAGTTGCCTCACCCTTTCCACAGGCATTGCTAATTAAGCACCATACTTGGATCTGGTCCGCCTTTATCAATGGTTGCTCTCTGGCACTGGGAGGGTCAGTTCTGATATAGTCCTGGTATGTGTAGAGCTTGCTCTACATGCTGGGACCTGGGCTGGCCTCTATCCACAATTGCCTCTTTTGGAACATAGAAGCGGTTATATATACAGGTTACAGGTATGTGTGCTCCATTATGGTTCTGCTTTTAACTTTATCTAGGAGGCCGCATGGCACATGAAATACAGAATATAGAGTAGGACCCCCCTATTGAGATTTGCCGTGACGTTGGCAGGGGTGGCTCAAAGAATTGATCAATTATTTGCTAAAAATCTCATTTATATTACAGTACAGTTGGAATAAATCTGTGAATTTTCACTTTTTATATGATGCATGCCATTTTCAGATCGTGCTGGCTCCCCTCTCAGGCTGAAGGAAGGGTTAAATGGAAACAGGAACAAGGGCAGGTGTGCCGGGTGTGAGGGAGTGAACAGAACTCCCTGAGCTCTCTGCTGGAGAGGCACATGTATATTGTTGTGGACTTTTGTTTAGACATTAAACCGTGTGCTGTGAACCTTAATGCCTGGATCCCGTGTCTTCTGCTGCGCAACCGACCGTGCTACCTCACACCGGGCTAGCACACATCGCAGTGAGTGACACCCCGGGAACGATGAACAGATCTTACCTGCGTCCTGCGGCTCCCGGCCAGCAATGCGGAAGGAAGGAGGTGGGCGGGATGTTTACGTCCCGCTCATCTTCGCCCCTCCACTTCTATTGGCTGGCTGCCGCGTGACGTCGATGTGACGCCGAACGTCCCTCCCACTCCAGGAAGTGCACGTTCGCCGCCCACATCGAGGTCGTATGGATGGGTAAGTACGTGTGAGGGGGTTAATCGTTTGTGCGGCACATTCAACAAAATTGAACGTGCCGCACATACGATGGGGGCGGTTACGATCGCATACGATATTGTATGCAGAATCGTAACATGTAAAGCAGGCTTTAGGAACCATGTGCTGATGAAGAAGGTTCTGATCCACACTTGCATTCACTCTGCCATGTAGCTGTAGGAGAGGTGCAACTCCTGACGCAGAAAATTTTCCCCAAACCATGACACTCCCTCCACCAACTTTCACTGACTTCTTAACAGACTTTGGGTTCAGTCTTTCCCCAGTTTGTCAATGAACATAATGTTTCCCATCAGACCCCAAAAAATTAAAACTTGCTTTCATCACTAACACTAAAATGAACTGTGGACACTTCTCCTCTTTCTACACAACATGCTCCTTTTGATTCTTTCTGCTAATGACAGGTTTGTTCACTACACAGTGGGCTTTCAGACCAAATGCTCTTAAACGTCGTGACACTGTATGGTGGGACAGATCTTTACCCTGTTCAGTGCTGGACTGGCGAGCAATTACAGCTGCAGTGTTGAAATGATTACTCATGGAGATTCTCCGCATTATCCTGTCCTCTTTTGCATTTGTCTTTCGAGGGTGACCAGCCTTCTTGCGGGACTTGAAAGAGTTTGTGATGTTGTAAAGATGCAATATTCTCAAAATCACAGACTTGCAACGACTAATTTCTCTTGCTATGGCTGATAGGGTCACCCCCTTTGGCCTTCATCTGGACAACCTGCTGCCGGAGGGTTTCAGTCACTTTGGAACAGCACAGCATTTTTGCAAAGTCAGTGCAACTAGAAAATAGGCTGCCAGTTACATAAGGTTTGTCAGATAAGAAAATTCACACCAAGTGCAAGATTAACACCAATAACTTGCAGGTTTCTGAAAGTGTTCTCTAATTTTGATCAGTATTCTTTTATATTTATCACATTTACATTTTTATTATGTGCTTTAAAATAAATTCAATTTATGAAATAAGCTTCAAATACGGCGAGTTTACTCATATTAGGATATAATCATATAGGACGACACAATGACTGCAACATTTAGGAAATTGTGTGTTGTTCTCTAATTTTTATCTCCAGAGTATATATATATATACTTTTATTTCAACAATACAATAGGTCCATTGCTGATGATACATTCCCTTTAATTAGCCCTTAGATGAATGTTCATGCAGCTGACAGCTGAGACCCAGCTCCCCTCATACACATGAACATTTAGCTTCTCGGAACATCTGCAGAAATGTTTTCAATAAATCTGCCTTATGTGACTGTGTCGTAAAGACCCTATAGACATAAGATTACTGTCTGCCAAAGTCAACTAAACATCTAATAAGTTTAGGGGCGGGAGGAATGTCCATCCCTTCCTTATTGATCAAGGTAATACAAGGCATTCAATAGCAGGCATTGAGGTTTTCTTTGGAACCGGTCACTACTGCCAAGTAGAGGCCGACACTTCTACAAGAAGATGTCAACCTGGGAGAGCTCTTCTACGGGAGCAGCATTTCACAGCAAATATAGAAGGCTTATGTAAACAAAAAACATAATTAATTCCATCCTCACACCAGACTAAATACTCGTCCTCCACACTCCCCAGTCATACTTCATCTATCGCTTCACAGCCAAAATAGTCATGTATCCTATTAGAGCACGACACAAGGTGGAGGGAGTCATGTCCATTTACTTGGGGCACCAAAGAATCAGGACGGCACAGCTAGCCCTCTTCTGCTATTGTAGAACCACAAGTGACATCTTGCCCTGTTTAATTCATGTGAGGTGTGCCGCCCCTGCAGCGGTCGAACCGCTCAGATCCGGGGTCTGCTGTGGCTTGAGGGTCTCCGGGGGCTCATAGCCACTTCAAATGAAAAGAGGGTATTTACAGGAGATAAAAGTTTGTGACGCCACCCGTGGTTCGCAGTAAGGGGAGTACTTCCACTGCCGGTGGGAGTACCCGGGGGAGATGGAGTGGGGCAGCCAGATGACATTCCCTCCACGGGTAGGGGAGGCCCCAGGACTCTGGATGATGGAGGTGTAGGGGAGAGTGGTGCAGATTGGAAGCAGGGGAGGACAGCGTACTCATGCAGGCAGTGTTGGTTGTGATGCGACCGCAAAGCAGACTCTGACACAAAAGGTAAATTAAGTCTCTGGGTGCCGCTGCCACTTCAGCGAAGCTCATCCTGGAGTCTGCTCCCTTTGGTATTGCTAGTGATCTGTACCTTGCCTCCATGCACTGTATTTTAGATGTTCTGAGTGACTCCTATGCTTGAAGCTGTCAGGGTCCTGCTCCCCACTGTTAAGTAGGGAAGCTGTGCTCTCGATGGCTGACACTTGGGATTTCAGTGGGCCGTACGAGCTGGAGAGCCCTATCCCCCTCGTTGTGTTGATGCCTTTGATCTCTGAGCTCTTGGGGAAAGTTCATAAAGATACTATCCTCCGCAGGTTAATTATCAGGTTGCGTGAACCTACTCCCTGATCTAGGGTCCAGTACCGCACCGCGCTCGGTACCGGTTTGGTTAATAGGTACTCCAGTGCTGACCGTTCCCGTAAACTAAGCCAGGCACCCTTCTCGAGCAATCTGCGAACGGGTCTCCGACTCCTTCGGTCCCAGACCACCGTCTGCGACCTAGCCAAAAGTCCCCAGGGAGCTCCAACTCCCAGCTTCTCACTCTTTGAGGGCTACTATTGTCCTGACTCTGCCCCTCCCACCAGTCTGTCTGACCCCTAGGCGGGTGGCCCTGTTCCAGCTAGACCACCCACTGGTGTGCCTGACAGGGTGTGGTGTGAGGTGTGACTAGGATTTGCATGCTGATGGAGCAATACCAAAAGTTAGGATCCCAGAACCATGAGTGGTTGAGTCCTGCACCAAAAGATAAGAGTGTGTGACGCCCTGGGCAAGCCAGGGGTCACAGGTCATGACACCACCACACACCCCACATTCCCTGCAGGCACACCAAGGTCAGAACACAAATCCTTGTTGCCTTCCTCCAGGGGCTGATGTTCACACCAGGGGGTGGGCCAGGCGGTTGGCTCCGCCCACCGAGGAGTTCACAGCCCTGGAGGCGGGAAAACCAGGCAGATAGAGTTTGAGAGTAGAAGGAAGTGGTAGAGGAGCAAGTGACAGGAGTGGAAGTGAAGGAAAGTGACAGCAACTGAGCCTGAAGTTGGTCCGGGTGTGTGCCCCGGACTGAGACAGCAAGGTTGACAGACGGCGGTGACCGTCTGCAGGAGAGGCCGATCGGAGGTTGCCGAAAGGACCGTGGACGGGTGGTAGCGCGGCGATACCGGAGCGGTATACAAAGAGAAGCCAGCACCAGTGGCAGGGGCCTTTCGGATCCTGGCAAGGCTAGGAGTCGCCATAATTTGCCAAATCCGTCAGTGAAGGGGACCTCCGGGTCTCCCAGCAGCAAAGTCCCGATTGAAGGCAACAGTCCAACCGTGAAGGGGAGACACCGCCACCGCCAAGGCACCAGTTTCCCAGGGCCAGCGCCTGCAGGCAAGAGAGGGGCTCCTCCGGCTCATATCCAAGCTGGGGAGCGGGTTACCGGTGGGAATCCATCGCTACCAAAGAACCGTACTTAGGTGCAGGGAAGTGACGGCTGGACCCGAGCAGTGTGAGAGCACAGCGTTGACACCCTCCTCTCCGCCTGCGGCAACTTGGCGTCACGAACAGGATCTTACCGCTCTGCCATCTGGTAGAGGTGCGCCTTGTTACCGCCGGAGGTGTCCGGCCAGAAAATTTCAGAAGCCGCCAACTTGGGCGCGAAAAGTTCCCGCTCGAGCATCTTCTCGAGTAGTAGAGGCGCGAAGGCCAAAACCCCGCCCTGATAGAGGAGGAGCCGGAAAGAGGCTAAGAGAGACGGAATGGCGGCTGGTCGCATGTGAGCGCGGCTATAAAAGCAGGGACGCCAGGACCCTGCACCCATCTAGTTCCTGGGAGAGACCGCCAGCGACATGTGGATGCCGTCCAGAAGCACCGTAGCCCCCGCGCCAGGGACCGCGGCGTGGGTGGAGATCCGGACCGCGCAGCTCTACCAGAGGCTGCAGTTCAAAATGCAGCTCCTCATGGAGGAGTGGGAGACCGACATGGCAGACGTGATAGCAACTGTGCGGAGACGCGAGGAGGAAGCTGCGGAAGGGAGGGTGAGTGACCCACGCCCCGATGCCCTTGAAGGGCCGGTCATCGCGGCTGCGGGACCCGGTCTAGACCCTCTCACCCTGCTGCCTCCCTCGCCACCCGTCCCGGAAGCTGTGACCCCGCCACTAGGCCCGCTGCCACCGCAACCGGTAGCGATACCCAGCATGCTCGCCCCAGCGGGCCGACCTGCAGCCGGAGCCGGTAGCCGCCCGGAGGTGCTGCCGTGGAAAGCCCCGAAGCCCAAACCGGAAGCGTCCCCCGAGAAGTCCCCGGAGCCAGAGCTGATAGCCCGTTCCGTGCCGAAGGCCCAGCAGAGGAAAGCCCCTGTGCCCATCCCCCACACCTCGGCTGAGGTCGCGCCGGGTTGCCGCTGTAAGGCGGCGTCCAAGGCCAAGAAGCCGCGGGACCTGCTGCCCAGATCCCTAACAGTGGGCAGCGTCCAAAATGTCCCGCAAGGCCCGACCCGTGCGCTGGAGCTCGCAGCAGCGCCGTACTGGGACAGGGAGCCGGTACCGTTGGGCCTGGAGATCGAGGAGAGGGAAAGAAAGAAGGCGGAGTTGGTGGCCCGTGCAATCCGGGAAAAAGAGAACCTCCGTCAGGCAACTTTCCGTGTCCGGGGCCCGTTGTATGAAGGGCAGGTGAGGCGGTTTGATGTCCGCCGGGGCTATGGATTCATATATGAACCGGGCCTGGAGGCCGAAGTGTTTATAGCCCGGCGGGATGTTAATGCTCATCTGCCAGAGGAACACCCCGGTCGGAACCTGATGCCGGGCGACTTGGTCCAGTACACCCGGCACTGTGGAGAGAGGGGGTGGTTCGCCCTAGATGCAAAATTGAGGGGCAGCCAAGAGGCCCATGTGAGCGCTACACCCCCTCCCTCAAGTGATGCTGAGGACTCTCAGTAGGGCAGCAGAGCACCGTTGTCCAGTCCCCGTTGGGACCACCAGTTTGAAAAAGTTTGTAAAGTTTGCAAAAGATGAAAAATGAAAATGTGTGATAACCGAAAAGTCACCTGATTATCTGCTTGATTGAACCGGCCGTTGCCGGCACCGTTGTCCACGTGGGGACCGCTTGAAAAGTTTGGCATAGGAACTCCTATGGACAAGCCCGTGAACTTGCAGGGCAACCACAAACGTTAGTGGCTTGTAAATATGTTTCCGTTGCAACTGCCACCGTACCGCCTCCGGAGAGGCAGATTGGAGGGAGGGCCCGCAGTAGAGCAGGCTGGGGCCCAGCCACCACCGGAACCGGTGGCTACCCTCTGGAGGGGAAGGACAGATCCCGCTCGGGTAACTGGTTCAGGACTGGGGTCAAGGGGTGCTGCCTGTTTCTTAGGGGCAGCATCAGGGCCAGGTTACTTGGGTGGGAGAGAGCGGCGGCCCCAACTGTTTGTTACCGTAACGTTTAAGAAAAGTGCCTCCCGTTGTGGGATGATGTTAACATGCTTGTATGTCTTGTTTTATCTTTTCAGAAAAAAAAAAGGAAAATAAAACCGGTGTTGGACGGGCAGCCCGAGGACGGTCTGCGTTTTGCTAAGGGGGAATGTGACGCCCTGGGCAAGCCAGGGGTCACAGGTCATGACACCACCACACACCCCACATTCCCTGCAGGCACACCAAGGTCAGAACCCAAATCTTTGTTGCCTTCCTCCAGGGGCTGATGTTCACACCAGGGGGTGGGCCAGGCGGTTGGCTCCGCCCACCGAGGAGTTCACAGCCCTGGAGGTGGGAAAACCAGGCAGATAGAGTTTGAGAGTAGAAGGAAGTGGTAGAGGAGCAAGTGACAGGAGTGGAAGTGAAGGAAAGTGACAGCAACTGAGCCTGAAGTTGGTCCGGGTGTGTGCCCCGGACTGAGACAGCAAGGTTGACAGACGGCGGTGACCGTCTGCAGGAGAGGCCGATCGGAGGTTGCCGAAAGGACCGTGGACGGGTGGTAGCCCGGCGGTACCGGAGCGGTATACAAAGAGAAGTCAGCACCAGTGGCAGGGGCCTTTCGGATCCCGGCAAGGCTAGGAGTCGCCATAATTTGCCAAATCCGTCAGTGAAGGGGACCTCCGGGTCTCCCAGCAGCAAAGTCCCAATTGAAGGCAAAAGTCCAACCGTGAAGGGGAGACACCGCCACCGCCAAGGCACCAGTTTCCCAGGGCCAGCGCCTGCGGGCAAGAGAGGGGCTCCTCCGGCTCATATCCAAGCTGGGGAGCGGGTTACCGGTGGGAATCCATCGCTACCAAAGAACCGTACTTAGGTGCAAGGAAGTGACCGTCACCGCTAACTGCAGGGAACATCAGCACCGTGGCCGTCCGAGGGACCCGTCCAACCAGCCGTTTGTTTACCGTGAACTGTGTCATCATCCTTGGGCTGAGTGAGTACCTACGTGCCGTGCGGCACAGCGCTGCCCCTGCGCCCCTGCACCTCCACAGGCCCCATAACCCGCCTGTCCACCATCCTGACCTCCCCATCATTGGGCCCCGGGACTACCAAAACCCCTACCCACAGAGGGGCAAACCAACATCTAGCTGCTCCATACCACCACTCCCGGGATGCCCAGACAGAGCAGCGGTGGTGTCCACACAATCACCACAACCGTGGGTGGTGTCACGGACATTAATCAAATCCCCCATCAACAACTCAACCCCTTTCACTCACGGGCGAGGAGCGCCGCTCGAGTCCCCGGGATCCGGCCCATCGCTTGAGCCACCAAGCAGCAGCAGTAGCCTCAGAGCAGCGGCGGCCGGACCCGAGCAGTGGGAGAGCGCAGCGTTGACACCCTCCTCCCCGCCCGCGACAACTTGGCGTCACGAACAAGATCTTACCGCTCTGCCATCTGGTAGAGGTGCGCCTTGTTACCGCCGGAGGTGCCCGGCCAGAAAATTTCAGAAGCCGCCAACTTGGGCGCGAAAAGTTCCCGCTCGAGCATCTTCTCGAGTAGTAGAGGCGCGAAGGCCAAAACCCCGCCCTGATAGAGGAGGAGCCGGAAAGAGGCTAAGAGAGACGGAATGGCGGCTGGTCGCATGTGAGCGCGGCTATAAAAGCAGGGACGCCAGGACCCTGCACCCATCTAGTTCCTGGGAGAGACCGCCAGCAACATGTGGATGCCGTCCAGAAGCACCGTAGCCCCCGCGCCAGGGACCGCGGCGTGGGTGGAGATCCGGACCGCGCAGCTCTACCAGAGGCTGCAGTTCAAAATGCAGCTCCTCATGGAGGAGTGGGAGACCGACATGGCAGACGTGATAGCAACTGTGCGGAGACGCGAGGAGGAAGCTGCGGAAGGGAGGGTGAGTGACCCACGCCCCGATGCCCTTGAAGGGCCGGTCATCGCGGCTGCGGGACCCGGTCTAGACCCTCTCACCCTGCTGCCTCCCTCGCCACCCGTCCCGGAAGCTGTGACCCCGCCACTAGGCCCGCTGCCACCGCAACCGGTAGCGATACCCAGCATGCTCGCCCCAGCGGGCCGACCTGCAGCCGGAGCCGGTAGCCGCCCGGAGGTGCTGCCGTGGAAAGCCCCGAAGCCCAAACCGGAGGCGTCCCCCAAGAAGTCCCCGGAGCCAGAGCTGATAGCCCGTTCCGTGCCGAAGGCCCAGCAGAGGAAAGCCCCTGTGCCCATCCCCCACACCTCGGCTGAGGTCGCGCCGGGTTGCCGCTGTAAGGCGGCGTCCAAGGCCAAGAAGCCGCGGGACCTGCTGCCCAGATCCCTAACAGTGGGCAGCGTCCAAAATGTCCCGCAAGGCCCGACCCGTGCGCTGGAGCTCGCAGCAGCGCCGTACTGGGACAGGGAGCCGGTACCGTTGGGCCTGGAGATCGAGGAGAGGGAAAGAAAGAAGGCGGAGTTGGTGGCCCGTGCAATCCGGGAAAAAGAGAACCTCCGTCAGGCAACTTTCCGTGTCCGGGGCCCGTTGTATGAAGGGCAGGTGAGGCGGTTTGATGTCCGCCGGGGCTATGGATTCATATATGAACCGGGCCTGGAGGCCGAAGTGTTTATAGCCCGGCGGGATGTTAATGCTCATCTGCCAGAGGAGCACCCCGGTCGGAACCTGATGCCGGGCGACTTGGTCCAGTACACCCGGCACTGTGGAGAGAGGGGGTGGTTCGCCCTAGATGCAAAATTGAGGGGCAGCCAAGAGGCCCATGTGAGCGCTACACCCCCTCCCTCAAGTGATGCTGAGGACTCTCAGTAGGGCAGCAGAGCACCGTTGTCCAGTCCCCGTTGGGACCACCAGTTTGAAAAAGTTTGTAAAGTTTGCAAAAGATGAAAAATGAAAATGTGTGATAACCGAAAAGTCACCTGATTATCTGCTTGATTGAACCGGCCGTTGCCGGCACCGTTGTCCACGTGGGGACCGCTTGAAAAGTTTGGCATAGGAACTCCTATGGACAAGCCCGTGAACTTGCAGGGCAACCACAAACGTTAGTGGCTTGTAAATATGTTTCCGTTGCAACTGCCACCGTACCGCCTCCGGAGAGGCAGATTGGAGGAAGGGCCCGCAGTAGAGCAGGCTGGGGCCCAGCCACCACCGGAACCGGTGGCTACCCTCTGGAGGGGAAGGACAGATCCCGCTCAGGTAACTGGTTCAGGACTGGGGTCAAGGGGTGCTGCCTGTTTCTTAGGGGCAGCAGCAGGGCCAGGTTACTTGGGTGGGAGAGAGCGGCGGCCCCAACCGTTTGTTACCGTAACGTTTAAGAAAAGTGCCTCCCGTTGTGGGATGATGTTAACATGCTTGTATGTCTTGTTTTATCTTTTCAGAAAAAAAAAAAAAGGAAAATAAAACCGGTGTTGGACGGGCAGCCCGAGGACGGTCTGCGTTTTGCTAAGGGGGAATGTGACGCCCTGGGCAAGCCAGGGGTCACAGGTCATGACACCACCACACACCCCACATTCCCTGCAGGCACACCAAGGTCAGAACACAAATCCTTTTTGCCTTCCTCCAGGGGCTGATGTTCACACCAGGGGGTGGGCCAGGCGGTTGGCTCCGCCCACCGAGGAGTTCACAGCCCTGGAGGCGGGAAAACCAGGCAGATAGAGTTTGAGAGTAGAAGGAAGTGGTAGAGGAGCAAGTGACAGGAGTGGAAGTGAAGGAAAGTGACAGCAACTGAGCCTGAAGTTGGTCCGGGTGTGTGCCCCGGACTGAGACAGCAAGGTTGACAGACGGCGGTGACCGTCTGCAGGAGAGGCCGATCGGAGGTTGCCGAAAGGACCGTGGACGGGTGGTAGCCCGGCGGTACCGGAGCGGTATACAAAGAAAAGCCAGCACCAGTGGCAGGGGCCTTTCGGATCCCGGCAAGGCTAGGAGTCGCCATAATTTGCCAAATCCGTCAGTGAAGGGGACCTCCGGGTCTCCCAGCAGCAAAGTCCCGATTGAAGGCAACAGTCCAACCGTGAAGGGGAGACACCGCCACCGCCAAGGCACCAGTTTCCCAGGGCCAGTGCCTGCGGGCAAGAGAGGGGCTCCTCCGGCTCATATCCAAGCTGGGGAGCGGGTTACCGGTGGGAATCCATCGCTACCAAAGAACCGTACTTAGGTGTAGGGAAGTGACCGTCACCGCTAACTGCAGGGAACATCAGCACCGTGGCCGTCCGAGGGACCCGTCCAACCAGCCGTTTGTTTACCGTGAACTGTGTCATCATCCTTGGGCTGAGTGAGTACCTCCGTGCCGTGCGGCACAGCGCTGCCCCTGCGCCCCTGCACCTCCACAGGCCCCATAACCCGCCTGTCCACCATCCTGACCTCCCCATCATTGGGCCCCGGGACTACCAAAACCCCTACCCACGGAGGGGCAAACCAACATCTAGCTGCTCCATACCACCACTCCCGGGATCCCCAGACAGAGCAGCGGTGGTGTCCACACAATCACCACAACCGTGGGTGGCGTCACGGACATTAATCAAATCCCCCATCAACAACTCAACCCCTTTCACTCACGGGCAAGGAGCGCCGCTCGAGTCCCCGGGATCCGGCCCATCGCTTGAGCCACCGAGCAGCAGCAGTAGCCGCAGAGCAGCGGCGGCCGGACCCGAGCAGTGGGAGAGCGCAGCGTTGACACCCTCCTCCGCGCCCGCGACAAGTGCAGTACCCTGTGACACCCTGACTAGTTCAAGGGCGTCACAAAGGCATCCAGGAACTGGTGGTGGCCGCAGCTTATAGTCACCAAATCAAGTGACAGGTTCCCTTTGAGTCTTATGTACTTTTCTTGCTATCCTTTTTTTGTATTCTGTCCACTTGCTAAAAATTACCCCAACTTGTAACATGATTGTACCGCTTCTTGTGAGCAGGACTGGCCATGCCGTGAAAAGGAGGAGGGTATCAGAGTTTGAGTGCATGGTGCACCACACTTGTGTGTGACTGGCGCCCTATACAAGCCTTATCCATGTGCAATTATAATAATAACTTCATGAATTGGATGGTTGTGAGTGTTTGACCATCAGTATTTTGCACTTGTGTTGCCTCTGCCTTAATAATGTGACCTGCTAAATTCTGTAGTACAATATTATTGTGACCTGGTGTTGGTAAGTATCACTGCTTATTAGTGATTTTTGGGGATTTTATATTGTTTTCAACAAATTGAAAGAATGCATTTCAACCGCACCCCCTTGGGACTGAACAGCTTAGCCCTTTGTCACTATAACATCAGGAATTTTGTTCATGTATCCATTATTTGATTTTCATTTGTCCCCTAATTTACAGGTATATACAGCTATGCTGGTATCTAGTGATACATCTATCTTGTGCTTGGGCCGTGCCTGATATTACAACTCAAATAGAAAATAATTCTGGCACACTTGGAGAATATATGAAGAAGAGAAAAACTTGGAATGCTTAAATGGTTTTATTTTGTGCATAGGTCAAAAAAAAAAATGATGATAATTCATCCATCCAACGTTTCGACCGTTAGAAGGTCTTTATCAAGGACAAATTTATCTAATGTAACAAAAACATACGCACCATTAGGGCATGAAAATATATAAATCAACATAGCATGATCATGGCATTGGTTGTAACAACAATCTCTAATAACATGATGATAGCACATAATCAAACCAAGACATACATATGCTTATAAAATCCATGTGTTGACATAAAGAAGCCTAACAAAAAAATAAAGCTCATGAAAGGTACACTTATCATTTGATAAATGAGGGCAGTAGTGACCCACCTATATAAACAACTGTATGGTGTATGTTCAATAATATGAAGACATCACAATGCAGTCAAAAAATGGACAAGGTGTGATCCTATGTAGGAGACAAAATCAAATGAATACCGTATACATAACATACAAACATGCAAATCAGAAGAGTTACTTTCCTCTGCAATACCTATCTACAGGTGTGTCTTTCTCCACTTATACCTTATGCATTAAAGTGAATTGATGATCAATAGTAGTGACCTTTTTCCAGAGGGAAATGAGATATAGACAATTCTAAATGCAAGTAGATATAAACATGCGCATTAGAATAATACATGGATTATTCTAACTTCATGATTAAAGTGAAATAATGTGTCCTGAAGGAGAATAGTCTACCTGAAAAAATGTTTCGCTGTCAAAGGTAGATACCTGGGAGCATGAGAGAAAGTTTCGTGTTTCCTTCACTGATGGTTTCTCAGTTGCCTCAGAAGAGAAGGAATGTTCTGAGCAAGAGAGTCACACATAAATCGCATTAACGCATAAAGCAGGGAGAAAAGACATATATAGTGATTTCTGTGTATTATATAACAGATGGTAAGAAGGCAAAAAACTACCTGAAAAATGCAGGAATGGTATACTGTTACTCGCACTGAGGAATTCACAATGGCCTCAGGGTAACATAAGTGCTATGGACAAAATATATGAACATCAGGAATTACAAGCGGGATAAGAAAACCAGTATAAGGTACATGTGGTAGGATAAATAATGTATCAGTGTTACCTTAATATTGTTCCAACAAGGTGAACATGTATGGGATCATACAATGTAAAGGACTCCTTATGGGGTTCTCAAAGAGACCCTATGGGAAATGTATGATTTTAATGTTAAATAATATATGTGACATAAATGGTGGGCTGATATAGACACATACCTGAGATATTAAAGGTATTGGACACAGGGAAAGGCTAGTGAGCCATATATGATATCACGTATCTAAATGGAAATATAGAAAATCAATGAATAAGGCTGTTCCATTATGCTAGTGGCTCAAGGGGATAAGTACACATACCTTGCGTTGGTGATATAGGGTGTGGGCCCCAGGAAGAAGTGCACAGTGCGGTGGTGGCTTGTCCTTATGTAGTGGGAGCAATGCAGCGTCCACCATCCTGCTTCCTGGATGGTGGAACGCAGTGTGGGCCGGTGGAGCGCACGCCGCGCATGCGCAGTGCGGCGCGCCGCACCGCGCATGCGCCCGGAGCGCAGCACCAGCTCAATGGGAGGAAGTGCATCAGAGGAGGTGTATGGGTGCCTGGAAGTCAGGGATTGACCCGTGAATCGCACAGTGCGCGCGCACAGCGCCACCGAGTGGCCCAGCACGCGCGCCCAGCACGGAACACGGGCCAAAGTGGATGATAGAGAAGTGAACCGACCAATGAGCTAAGCCCAGCACGTACACAGCGCCCATTCATTGGCACTGCGCGCAAGCAGGGCACAGGGCACAGAAGAAAAAACATGCAAGGTGTAACATTTAAGAATAAGGTCATGTGCGATCCTAATATAAAGGATCGCAGTGAGCTGGCCTGTGGATTGCACATGGCAAGCGCGCAGTGTCACTCCATTTGCACTAACGCACGAGTCAGGTACAGAGCACATGCCAGAAAAAACGTACCAAATGACTACATTATATAAAGTGCACAACAACAGAGAATCCTGGTGATGGTCCCTTATAGATGAGCGTGGCTGTGATGATGACATACATTGGTGCAAGGACGGTGAAGGGATCAAGTAGGAGGTGGAGCCTGGAACAAAGAAAAAACAATTAGGGAGAAATCCATGTCACTATGTGTACTAGAATGATGTTCTCACTTATCCTTATACTGGGTTTTTGACAATCATATTGTAGATGACCACTCAGAGGCTGAAAAGCAACAAAAGTCGACCCAACTAAATTAATATAGTAAATATTCAAGATAACGTAAAAACGAAACCTATCAGACAATGAACTTCTTTAGATGCACATATCGTGTTCCCTATTAAGACCTCTCGGTTCCAGCGTATTAAGGGTGAATATCCAATAAGATTCCCTTTCTTTCAGGGTACGTACTCTGTTACCACCCCTTCTAGGTGTGGGTACATGCTCCAGTACCTGGTACTTCAATTGCGCGATCGTGTGACCATATGTAATAAAATGGTATGGGATAGGGAGCATCATCTGTCTGCATCTAATGGTGGATTTGTGTTTACTAATCCGGTCTCGGACATGCTGGGTGGTCTCCCCAACATATCCGAGACCGCATGGACACTTAATAAGGTAAACTACAAAAGAGGACTCACATGTAAAAAACCCTTTTATGGAAAAAATTCGTCCTGACAAGGGATGAGTGAAAGTGTCACCCCTGGTAAGATTGTTGCACTGTATGCAGTGGTGACACGGAAAATTGCCTTTTTTGGGAGTACCGAGAAAAGTTTGCCTCAGTACAGTCTTACTGGAACCTATGTCAGCCCTTACAAAACTGTCCCGGAGATTACGAGGCCTCTTATTGCAAAATAAAGGGGGTACACTGAATTCGCTTACTTCTGGATAGGCCTTATTTAGAAGCGGCCAATGCTTGCAGACTATGCTCTTAATGAGAGGAGAAAAGGGATGATAAGTGTTTATACACGGAATGCGCGGGATATTCTTTTGAATGGTGGGTCTTTGAGAAAGTTTCTTATTGGCAATATCAATAGGATATCCCCTCTGGAGAAACTTCATACTCATTTCTGAGGATCTTACATCACGTTGTGCTGGGTCAGATACGATTCGTGCCACACGCTGATGTTGTGAAATGGGAAGACTTTGTTTAGTGTGGCGGGGATGGCAGCTTGTAAAATGCAGAAGACTATTGCGGTCAGTCGGTTTCACGTACAAATCAGTGCTGAGAATGCCGTCAGACGATATTACCATGGTATCTAAAAAGTTAATGTTATAGGTATCGAATTGAATGGAAAAGGTGAGACCTTGTGTGAAGGAATTGATCTCAGTGTGAAACTGTGATAGAGAAGCGGCATCGCCCCGCCAAATGAGGAAGATGTCGTCAATATACCTTTTCCATGTAATTACATGTTCCAACCACAGTGGATGATTGTATATGTGAAACTCTTCAAAATGTGCCATAAAAATATTCGCATAAGGGGGTGCTAAATTTGAACCCATCGCGGTCCCCCGTTTTTGTAAATAAAACTGGTCTTGGAACAGAAAAAAATTATTTTCTAGAACCAGTTGAAGAAGATCAATACAAAATTGGTTTTGTGAGGAAGAGTGGGTACTATGTCTATTCAAAAACCATTTTACTGCCTGTATGCCATCAAGATGTTGAATACTAGTATAAAGACTATTGACATCAAGGGATACCAAAAGACATTCTGGAGGTAACGACCCAATGGATTGTAATTGTGTCAAGAAATCAGAAGTATCTTTGAGGTATGATTTGATGTTAGGTATGAGAGGAGTAAGGATTCTCTCAACCGTGATGGCAAGGGGTGATAAGACGGATTCTGTTGAGGCAACAATCGGGCGACCGGGAGGATGACTCATGTTTTTATGGACCTTGGGTAAGGTATAGAACACCGGTGTAATGGGGTGGGCTTTAATAAGAAAATCAGCTAATTTCTGATCTATGGTATTATTGGCCAAATAGATATGTACAATGTGTTTGATGAGTCCCTGTACATGGGATGTTGGATCTCGTGAAATAGGTACATAAGTGTTTGTATCACTTAATTGGCTCAAAATCTCATCAATGTAGTATTTCTTGTTAAGTACCACGATGGCCCCACCCTTATCGGCCGGTTTAATAACGATATTGGGGTTATTTTTTAAATCCCGTATTGCACGACTTTCCTCTATAGTGACATTACGTTTAATTTTGAATTGACCCTCATCAACTGTCTTTAATGTGTGATTAATGTCTCTAGAGACTAAAGCAACATACGTCTCGATAGGGTGATACGTCTTAGGAGGGTTGAACGAACTCGGGACTCTAAGGTCCAATTGTTTCAGCCGAAACATGGTATCAGGTTCAGTCGGAGTGTTAACAACCGCTGTGGTCTGATCAGTACAAAAATGGGCTTTTAATCTCAAGGTCCTAAAAAACCTCCTCATCTCCTGGTCTAGAACAAACGTATTAAGAGGTGGAGTAGGACAGAATGATAACCCTTTTTGTAGTACCTGAGATTCAATTACAGACAGGTTGTATGAAGAAATATTATACACTAAATTGGTACCTGTGATCTGGTTTGTATGTGATACGTTGATGGCGCCACCGCGGCCCCTCTTACTCCGCCTCGTTTTCCTCTTTGGTTTGGGCGCTGTGCTAAAAAACGAGATTGTCGTGAGGTATACTGTTCTGTATCTGATCCGGATGATGTAGAATACCGATGATACTGTGCTGGTCTCCTAGGAGTATCTTCCATAAATTGCCAGCGATAGACTCGATTTTTGGCGTAATCTTCTTGATCTCTTAAAAACTTTGACCTTTTCCGTTCTTGAAGAGTCTTACTAAATTCAGCTATGGTGGCTTTGGTTTTGGAGTGGATCCTCTCCCACTCTGCAGTGGGAATAGTGTTCTGAAGTTGCTGTTCAATCGAACTGATGTTGTGTCCCAGGTCCTCAATTTCTTTTTGCAAGAATTCAATAGTCAGGATTATAATGTCCATCGAACACTTGTTAACTATACTCTCGAATTTCGAACAATATTCGGGTTTATCTGAAAAAAGGGTTGGTTTCAGCGATACTCGTAAGCCTCTTGGAATTCGTTGTACTTTATGATACTCCGCTAGAGTGGCACAATGCAATTCCAGCGCAGTATGCCTCCTTAATTCTTTTTCATAGTCCCTAGAACGTACTTCTTCATTGGGTACTGATAGAAATGTATTGGGTATAGTTACCCTAGACAAAATACTACTGACCTCATCAGCATCGTAGGAGAAGGTAGTAAATGACATGTGGAAAAGTAGGAGTGACACTGCGCGCTTGCCATGTGCAATCCACAGGCCAGCTCACTGCGATCCTTTATATTAGGATCGCACATGACCTTATTCTTAAATGTTACACCTTGCATGTTTTTTCTTCTGTGCCCTGTGCCCTGCTTGCGCGCAGTGCCAATGAATGGGCGCTGTGTACGTGCTGGGCTTAGCTCATTGGTCGGTTCACTTCTCTATCATCCACTTTGGCCCGTGTTCCGTGCTGGGCGCGCGTGCTGGGCCACTCGGTGGCGCTGTGCGCGCGCACTGTGCGATTCACGGGTCAATCCCTGACTTCCAGGCACCCATACACCTCCTCTGATGCACTTCCTCCCATTGAGCTGGTGCTGCGCTCCGGGCGCATGCGCGGTGCGGCGCGCCGCACTGCGCATGCGCGGCGTGCGCTCCACCGGCCCACACTGCGTTCCACCATCCAGGAAGCAGGATGGTGGACGCTGCATTGCTCCCACTACATAAGGACAAGCCACCACCGCACTGTGCACTTCTTCCTGGGGCCCACACCCTATATCACCAACGCAAGGTATGTGTACTTATCCCCTTGAGCCACTAGCATAATGGAACAGCCTTATTCATTGATTTTCTATATTTCCATTTAGATACGTGATATCATATATGGCTCACTAGCCTTTCCCTGTGTCCAATACCTTTAATATCTCAGGTATGTGTCTATATCAGCCCACCATTTATGTCACATATATTATTTAACATTAAAATCATACATTTCCCATAGGGTCTCTTTGAGAACCCCATAAGGAGTCCTTTACATTGTATGATCCCATACATGTTCACCTTGTTGGAACAATATTAAGGTAACACTGATACATTATTTATCCTACCACATGTACCTTATACTGGTTTTCTTATCCCGCTTGTAATTCCTGATGTTCATATATTTTGTCCATAGCACTTATGTTACCCTGAGGCCATTGTGAATTCCTCAGTGCGAGTAACAGTATACCATTCCTGCATTTTTCAGGTAGTTTTTTGCCTTCTTACCATCTGTTATATAATACACAGAAATCACTATATATGTCTTTTCTCCCTGCTTTATGCGTTAATGCGATTTATGTGTGACTCTCTTGCTCAGAACATTCCTTCTCTTCTGAGGCAACTGAGAAACCATCAGTGAAGGAAACACGAAACTTTCTCTCATGCTCCCAGGTATCTACCTTTGACAGCGAAACATTTTTTCAGGTAGACTATTCTCCTTCAGGACACATTATTTCACTTTAATCATGAAGTTAGAATAATCCATGTATTATTCTAATGCGCATGTTTATATCTACTTGCATTTAGAATTGTCTATATCTCATTTCCCTCTGGAAAAAGGTCACTACTATTGATCATCAATTCACTTTAATGCATAAGGTATAAGTGGAGAAAGACACACCTGTAGATAGGTATTGCAGAGGAAAGTAACTCTTCTGATTTGCATGTTTGTATGTTATGTATACGGTATTCATTTGATTTTGTCTCCTACATAGGATCACACCTTGTCCATTTTTTGACTGCATTGTGATGTCTTCATATTATTGAACATACACCATACAGTTGTTTATATAGGTGGGTCACTACTGCCCTCATTTATCAAATGATAAGTGTACCTTTCATGAGCTTTATTTTTTTGTTAGGCTTCTTTATGTCAACACATGGATTTTATAAGCATATGTATGTCTTGGTTTGATTATGTGCTATCATCATGTTATTAGAGATTGTTGTTACAACCAATGCAATGATCATGCTATGTTGATTTATATATTTTCATGCCCTAATGGTGCGTATGTTTTTGTTACATTAGATAAATTTGTCCTTGATAAAGACCTTCTAACGGTCGAAACGTTGGATGGATGAATTATCATCATTTTTTTTTTTTGACCTATGCACAAAATAAAACCATTTAAGCATTCCAAGTTTTTCTCTTCTTCATATATTCTCCAAGTGTGCCAGAATTATTTTCTATTAGACTTACTATTTTTTCTGAGCACCTGATATTTAACGCTGTGAGCCAGGAATAATCGTTTCGCAGTTATTGTATTTTTCACCTGAGCTCCAGCAAAATAATTTTTGTCTACTTTTCCACATGTCATTTACTACCTTCTCCTACGATGCTGATGAGGTCAGTAGTATTTTGTCTAGGGTAACTATACCCAATACATTTCTATCAGTACCCAATGAAGAAGTACGTTCTAGGGACTATGAAAAAGAATTAAGGAGGCATACTGCGCTGGAATTGCATTGTGCCACTCTAGCGGAGTATCATAAAGTACAACGAATTCCAAGAGGCTTACGAGTATCGCTGAAACCAACCCTTTTTTCAGATAAACCCGAATATTGTTCGAAATTCGAGAGTATAGTTAACAAGTGTTCGATGGACATTATAATCCTGACTATTGAATTCTTGCAAAAAGAAATTGAGGACCTGGGACACAACATCAGTTCGATTGAACAGCAACTTCAGAACACTATTCCCACTGCAGAGTGGGAGAGGATCCACTCCAAAACCAAAGCCACCATAGCTGAATTTAGTAAGACTCTTCAAGAACGGAAAAGGTCAAAGTTTTTAAGAGATCAAGAAGATTACGCCAAAAATCGAGTCTATCGCTGGCAATTTATGGAAGATACTCCTAGGAGACCAGCACAGTATCATCGGTATTCTACATCATCCGGATCAGATACAGAACAGTATACCTCACGACAATCTCGTTTTTTAGCACAGCGCCCAAACCAAAGAGGAAAACGAGGCGGAGTAAGAGGGGCCGCGGTGGCGCCATCAACGTATCACATACAAACCAGATCACAGGTACCAATTTAGTGTATAATATTTCTTCATACAACCTGTCTGTAATTGAATCTCAGGTACTACAAAAAGGGTTATCATTCTGTCCTACTCCACCTCTTAATACGTTTGTTCTAGACCAGGAGATGAGGAGGTTTTTTAGGACCTTGAGATTAAAAGCCCATTTTTGTACTGATCAGACCACAGCGGTTGTTAACACTCCGACTGAACCTGATACCATGTTTCGGCTGAAACAATTGGACCTTAGAGTCCCGAGTTCGTTCAACCCTCCTAAGACGTATCACCCTATCGAGACGTATGTTGCTTTAGTCTCTAGAGACATTAATCACACATTAAAGACAGTTGATGAGGGTCAATTCAAAATTAAACGTAATGTCACTATAGAGGAAAGTCGTGCAATACGGGATTTAAAAAATAACCCCAATATCGTTATTAAACCGGCCGATAAGGGTGGGGCCATCGTGGTACTTAACAAGAAATACTACATTGATGAGATTTTGAGCCAATTAAGTGATACAAACACTTATGTACCTATTTCACGAGATCCAACATCCCATGTACAGGGACTCATCAAACACATTGTACATATCTATTTGGCCAATAATACCATAGATCAGAAATTAGCTGATTTTCTTATTAAAGCCCACCCCATTACACCGGTGTTCTATACCTTACCCAAGGTCCATAAAAACATGAGTCATCCTCCCGGTCGCCCGATTGTTGCCTCAACAGAATCCGTCTTATCACCCCTTGCCATCACGGTTGAGAGAATCCTTACTCCTCTCATACCTAACATCAAATCATACCTCAAAGATACTTCTGATTTCTTGACACAATTACAATCCATTGGGTCGTTACCTCCAGAATGTCTTTTGGTATCCCTTGATGTCAATAGTCTTTATACTAGTATTCAACATCTTGATGGCATACAGGCAGTAAAATGGTTTTTGAATAGACATAGTACCCACTCTTCCTCACAAAACCAATTTTGTATTGATCTTCTTCAACTGGTTCTAGAAAATAATTTTTTTCTGTTCCAAGACCAGTTTTATTTACAAAAACGGGGGACCGCGATGGGTTCAAATTTAGCACCCCCTTATGCGAATATTTTTATGGCACATTTTGAAGAGTTTCACATATACAATCATCCACTGTGGTTGGAACATGTAATTACATGGAAAAGGTATATTGACGACATCTTCCTCATTTGGCGGGGCGATGCCGCTTCTCTATCACAGTTTCACACTGAGATCAATTCCTTCACACAAGGTCTCACCTTTTCCATTCAATTCGATACCTATAACATTAACTTTTTAGATACCATGGTAATATCGTCTGACGGCATTCTCAGCACTGATTTGTACGTGAAACCGACTGACCGCAATAGTCTTCTGCATTTTACAAGCTGCCATCCCCGCCACACTAAACAAAGTCTTCCCATTTCACAACATCAGCGTGTGGCACGAATCGTATCTGACCCAGCACAACGTGATGTAAGATCCTCAGAAATGAGTATGAAGTTTCTCCAGAGGGGATATCCTATTGATATTGCCAATAAGAAACTTTCTCAAAGACCCACCATTCAAAAGAATATCCCGCGCATTCCGTGTATAAACACTTATCATCCCTTTTCTCCTCTCATTAAGAGCATAGTCTGCAAGCATTGGCCGCTTCTAAATAAGGCCTATCCAGAAGTAAGCGAATTCAGTGTACCCCCTTTATTTTGCAATAAGAGGCCTCGTAATCTCCGGGACAGTTTTGTAAGGGCTGACATAGGTTCCAGTAAGACTGTACTGAGGCAAACTTTTCTCGGTACTCCCAAAAAAGGCAATTTTCCGTGTCACCACTGCATACAGTGCAACAATCTTACCAGGGGTGACACTTTCACTCATCCCTTGTCAGGACGAATTTTTTCCATAAAAGGGTTTTTTACATGTGAGTCCTCTTTTGTAGTTTACCTTATTAAGTGTCCATGCGGTCTCGGATATGTTGGGGAGACCACCCAGCATGTCCGAGACCGGATTAGTAAACACAAATCCACCATTAGATGCAGACAGATGATGCTCCCTATCCCATACCATTTTATTACATATGGTCACACGATCGCGCAATTGAAGTACCAGGTACTGGAGCATGTACCCACACCTAGAAGGGGTGGTAACAGAGTACGTACCCTGAAAGAAAGGGAATCTTATTGGATATTCACCCTTAATACGCTGGAACCGAGAGGTCTTAATAGGGAACACGATATGTGCATCTAAAGAAGTTCATTGTCTGATAGGTTTCGTTTTTACGTTATCTTGAATATTTACTATATTAATTTAGTTGGGTCGACTTTTGTTGCTTTTCAGCCTCTGAGTGGTCATCTACAATATGATTGTCAAAAACCCAGTATAAGGATAAGTGAGAACATCATTCTAGTACACATAGTGACATGGATTTCTCCCTAATTGTTTTTTCTTTGTTCCAGGCTCCACCTCCTACTTGATCCCTTCACCGTCCTTGCACCAATGTATGTCATCATCACAGCCACGCTCATCTATAAGGGACCATCACCAGGATTCTCTGTTGTTGTGCACTTTATATAATGTAGTCATTTGGTACGTTTTTTCTGGCATGTGCTCTGTACCTGACTCGTGCGTTAGTGCAAATGGAGTGACACTGCGCGCTTGCCATGTGCAATCCACAGGCCAGCTCACTGCGATCCTTTATATTAGGATCGCACATGACCTTATTCTTAAATGTTACACCTTGCATGTTTTTTCTTCTGTGCCCTGTGCCCTGCTTGCGCGCAGTGCCAATGAATGGGCGCTGTGTACGTGCTGGGCTTAGCTCATTGGTCGGTTCACTTCTCTATCATCCACTTTGGCCCGTGTTCCGTGCTGGGCGCGCGTGCTGGGCCACTCGGTGGCGCTGTGCGCGCGCACTGTGCGATTCACGGGTCAATCCCTGACTTCCAGGCACCCATACACCTCCTCTGATGCACTTCCTCCCATTGAGCTGGTGCTGCGCTCCGGGCGCATGCGCGGTGCGGCGCGCCGCACTGCGCATGCGCGGCGTGCGCTCCACCGGCCCACACTGCGTTCCACCATCCAGGAAGCAGGATGGTGGACGCTGCATTGCTCCCACTACATAAGGACAAGCCACCACCGCACTGTGCACTTCTTCCTGGGGCCCACACCCTATATCACCAACGCAAGGTATGTGTACTTATCCCCTTGAGCCACTAGCATAATGGAACAGCCTTATTCATTGATTTTCTATATTTCCATTTAGATACGTGATATCATATATGGCTCACTAGCCTTTCCCTGTGTCCAATACCTTTAATATCTCAGGTATGTGTCTATATCAGCCCACCATTTATGTCACATATATTATTTAACATTAAAATCATACATTTCCCATAGGGTCTCTTTGAGAACCCCATAAGGAGTCCTTTACATTGTATGATCCCATACATGTTCACCTTGTTGGAACAATATTAAGGTAACACTGATACATTATTTATCCTACCACATGTACCTTATACTGGTTTTCTTATCCCGCTTGTAATTCCTGATGTTCATATATTTTGTCCATAGCACTTATGTTACCCTGAGGCCATTGTGAATTCCTCAGTGCGAGTAACAGTATACCATTCCTGCATTTTTCAGGTAGTTTTTTGCCTTCTTACCATCTGTTATATAATACACAGAAATCACTATATATGTCTTTTCTCCCTGCTTTATGCGTTAATGCGATTTATGTGTGACTCTCTTGCTCAGAACATTCCTTCTCTTCTGAGGCAACTGAGAAACCATCAGTGAAGGAAACACGAAACTTTCTCTCATGCTCCCAGGTATCTACCTTTGACAGCGAAACATTTTTTCAGGTAGACTATTCTCCTTCAGGACACATTATTTCACTTTAATCATGAAGTTAGAATAATCCATGTATTATTCTAATGCGCATGTTTATATCTACTTGCATTTAGAATTGTCTATATCTCATTTCCCTCTGGAAAAAGGTCACTACTATTGATCATCAATTCACTTTAATGCATAAGGTATAAGTGGAGAAAGACACACCTGTAGATAGGTATTGCAGAGGAAAGTAACTCTTCTGATTTGCATGTTTGTATGTTATGTATACGGTATTCATTTGATTTTGTCTCCTACATAGGATCACACCTTGTCCATTTTTTGACTGCATTGTGATGTCTTCATATTATTGAACATACACCATACAGTTGTTTATATAGGTGGGTCACTACTGCCCTCATTTATCAAATGATAAGTGTACCTTTCATGAGCTTTATTTTTTTGTTAGGCTTCTTTATGTCAACACATGGATTTTATAAGCATATGTATGTCTTGGTTTGATTATGTGCTATCATCATGTTATTAGAGATTGTTGTTACAACCAATGCCATGATCATGCTATGTTGATTTATATATTTTCATGCCCTAATGGTGCGTATGTTTTTGTTACATTAGATAAATTTGTCCTTGATAAAGACCTTCTAACGGTCGAAACGTTGGATGGATGAATTATCATCATTTTTTTTTGACCTATGCACAAAATAAAACCATTTAAGCATTCCAAGTTTTTCTCTTCTTCATATATTCTCCAAGTGTGCCAGAATTATTTTCTATTAGACTTACTATTTTTTCTGAGCACCTGATATTTAACGCTGTGAGCCAGGAATAATCGTTTCGCTGATATTACAACTCAGACACACTCACTTTAGTGTACTTAAACTATAGTGTGACGACACACCACTTAGTGTCACTATAAGCTACTAGAGACAGGGAAGCTAAACACGGCAGGGGTCAGAATCCAGGAAGTAAGATAAGGAACACAGGGAGCGAGCAGAGCCGGGGTCAGGATACAAGCCGGAGGTCAGAAGCCAGGAAGTCAGATAAGGTACACAGGAAACGAGCAGAGCCAGGGTCAGGGTACAAGCAAGAGGTAAGAAGCCAGGAACTCAGATAAGGTACACAGGGAGCGAGCGGAGCTAAGGTCAGGGTACAAGCCGAAGGCCAGAAGCCAGGAAGTTAGATAAGGTACACAGGGAGTAAGCGGAGCCAAGGTCAGGGTACAAGCCGGAGGTCAGAAGCCAGGGGGATTACATCAGAGTCAGGGGCATGGGCAGATAAGGGTAACAAAGGTCCAGGATAGGGAGAAAATATCAGAACAACAAAACTTACAGGAGCCAGAGAACTCACTGTAGAGCAGGAACTAAAGGGGGCTTTACACGCTGCGACATCGCTAATGCGGAGTCGTTGGGGTCACGGAATTGGTGACGCACATCCGGCCGCATTAGCGATGTTGCTGCGTGTGACACCGATAAGCGATTTTGCATCGTTGCAAAAACGTGCAAAATCGCTAATCGGCGACATGGGGGTCCATTCTTAAAAATCGTTACTGCAGCAGTAATGAAGTTGTTCCTCGTTCCTGCGGCAGCACACATCGCTGCGTGTGACGCCGCAGGAACGAGGAAGCTCTCCTTACCTGCCTCCCGGCTGCTATGCAGAAGGAAGGAGGTGGGCGGGATGTTACGTCCCGCTCATCTCCGCCCCTCCGCTGCTATTGGGCGGCGGTTCAGTGACGTTTCAGTGACGTCGCTGTGACGCCGCACGGACCGCCCCCTTAGAAAGGAGGCGGTGCGCCGGTCACAGCGACGTCGCCGGACAGGTAAGTATGTGTGACGGCTCTGGGCGATGTTGTGCGGCACGGGCAGCGATATGCCCGTGTCGCGCAACAGATGGGGGCGGGTACCCACACTAGCGATATCGGGACCGATATCGCAGTGTGTAAAGTAGCCTTAAGACTGGCAGCATTACGGGTGAAGTTGCTCTCTAATGAAGCTGAGCTCTCACCCAGAATGAGGCACCTGAACACAGGCGCCTCCCCACACCAGAGCAGGACCCGAAGGCTGAGAAGCAACCTGTGAACTGGAGCATGATACAGAACAGTGGCTCTGCTGGAGAGCATAGCACCACAGATCATGACATATAGTACCACTAGTAATCTTTAGTGTAAAGTGACGCTGATTCTGTACAAAAAAGCAGACATTACTTCCTTCTATAAGAACCATATCTAGGAGTCATTTTGTGGAATATCTGAGTCTCTTTTGTCATTGCTTCTTTTAGTCATTTACGGTGCAGAACATTTGTCATTTCTTTTTTTACTTCAATTCCTTTCATTAATATAAATGAACTTTCTCAAATGAGTAAGTCATGACTTCACACAATCTTTTATCAATGACTTGTCACCATCAGATGTGACTAAATGAGGCGTCACAAAACAAGAATTTGGGAGGGACAACATGAGGACAGGGACCCCCACCCTATGTGCGCGGAACGTATTCTCCACGTTCCAAGCTCCATTCTATCATCAGAGGAGGTTATGTCATAGTGGAGACCTTCCAATGAAATGTTTTTCCAGTCTAAAGTGGAAGAAAGTATTTGATAAATTCAAAGTTTTGATGACTTAGAATTAGGGGGAATCCAGTTTAGGGCGTTCCATAAAGTCTATATGACATGTCATGTAGAAAAAATGTACAAAAATGTCGCTGAGAAGTGTGGACAGACAATTGTTGAGGGATAATTGATGGATGAGGGGGAAAATGATTGCAAGGGCTCCCTTCACTTTTTAGAATTTCATATTTACAATAAAATTGGGGTAAAAATAACCCCTTCACCTCCAACCTGTTTTTACCTTCATGACCAGGCCAATTTTTTCTATTCTGATCAGTGTCACTTTATGATGTAATGACTATGAAACACTTCAACATATCCCAGTGATTCAGAGAACATTTTTTCGTGACATACTGTACTCCATGTTAGTGGCAAATTTAGAAAGTTATTTTTTAAATTTTGTTTCTAAAAATATCAGCTATTTCGCAACTTTCAAACTTTGAATTTTTATGCCCTTAACCCTTTACGATGCAGGATGTAACAGTATGGTCCTAAATCTTGAAAGGGTGATCCCTGCTGGCTGCTGTGGTGAGCCAACGGCAACCCCTGCACATGTCTACTGATTTGAACAGTAGACATGTGTGCCTTCTAGGCGCAGCTGGATCCGTGATCTACCCGCGCCTGTTAACCTCTTAAATCGCGCTGTCAAACCGTGACAGCGCAATTTAAATCACCGCAGCGTGGAACACACCTATTTCCGCCGCGATTGGAGGCCCTGTGACGCGATCACGGGGAGCCGATGGTTGCCATGGTAGCATAGGCTGATGTGATGACTCCTGTCGCTATTATGACATAATTACTGTTATAGCCGGCAGACCAGCAGTAACAAGAACACAGCATTTCTGCTGATCAGAGCTGTGCAGCTATGATCAGCAAAAATGAATGAGTGATCAGACTGCTGATCCTTATAGTCCCCTAGGGAAACTAGTAAAAAAAAGTAAAAAAATAAAACAAACAAAGAAACAAAAGTTCAAATCATCCCCCATTTGCCCCATTGAAAATTAAAGGTTTTAATTATATATATATATATATATATATATTTGCGGGGATGCAAGAGAGTGATCAGTAAGCCTAAGGTCGCTGTCAGGAAGTCACGTCTGTACGAAGGAGAAAGTAAAGGTGGAGTTGGGTGAGAGCAGAGGGTCAGAAAGCCAGGAGGTCACGTCAAGAGCCAGACAGAATCAGAGCCAAAATTAGAGTACACCCTGGGATGAAAAACCGAGCAGACAAGTAAGCATGGAGGAGGGAGCAGAGAGGGCATTACAAGTGGAGATCGGGTATGGAGACAGGAGAAGTAAGACAAGGCTGGATGGAACGGAGGTCAGAGGAGGGAGTACTTGGAAGCGGGACAAGATCAGATACTCACGGGAGCCAGGAAGTGCACACTGCAAAGCAGGAACTATTACTGGCAGCGTTCAGAGAAAAAACACTGCAATAAAAACCAACATGACCCCCGGAATGAGGCCAGACATGAGGCTCCTCCTAAATGACTTAACCTCTGGAGGAAACTGACAGAAAGAAAATAAACACATACAGTGGCTCTGCACGAGCAGAACCATGAGAGAGCCATGAAAACTATATGGTAAAACTCATGGTTTCATTTAAAAGAACAACTCATTTTGCAAAAAACAAGTCCTCATTTGGCAAGATTGACGGAAAAATAAAAAAGTTACGGCTCTCGGAAGAAGGGGAGCAAAAAAACAAGACAAAAAACGGAAAATCGGAAAAACAAAATAGTTAATGACATTTCCTACTTTGCAACAGCACAATTTTGAAAGATCTTTTTTTGTTAGGAAGTTAAAAAGTTCATCATCAATTTCTCATTTTGCCAACAAAATTTACAAAACCATTTTTTAAGGCCCACATCACATTTGAATTGACTTTGCGGTGCCGAGGTGACAGAAAATACCAAATAGTGACACCATTCTAAAAACTACACCCCTCACACTGCTCAACACCACATCCAAGATATTTATTAAGCCTCAGTAATTACAGCAATCTGGAAGGAAAAACTGAAAATTTTTACTTTTTCCCACAATATTATCACTTTTGTTCCAAATTTTGCATTTTCACAATGTAACAAGAGAAAATGGACCTCAATATTTGTTGTGCAATATCTCCTGAGTACACCGATACAACAAATGTGGTGGAAAAGTACTGTTTGCGCGCACAGCAGGTGCTCAGCAGCGCTATCTGAATTTTAGAGCACAAAATTGTCTGAAATATATAGTGGATGTCATGTCATGTTTGGAGAGCCCCTCATGTGCCTAAACAGTAGAAACCCCCACAACTGATACCATTTTGGAAACTAGATTCCTCAAGGAATTTATCTCGATGTTTGGTGAGCACCTTGAACCCTTCGGGTGCTTCACAGAATTTTGTAACATTGAGCCGTGAAAATGAAAAAATCCATTATCACAAAAATGTTGCTTTCGGCCCAAATCTTTCATTTTCACAAGGGTAACAGGAGAAAATGTAACATACAATTTTTTGTGCAATTTCTCTTGAGTACGCTGATAACTCATATGTGGTGTCAATCCGCTGTTTGGGCGCACAGCAGAGCTCAGAAGGGAAGGAACGCCATTTGACTTTTAGAACACAAAATTGGCTGGAATTGTTAGTGGACGCTGTCACATTAAGAAAAACCCTTATGTGCCTAATAGTGGAGCTCTCCCACAAGTGGCCCCATTTTAGAAACTAAACCCCTCAATTAATTTATGTAGTTTTTAGGTGAGCACCTTGAACCCCCAGGTGCTTCACAGAGATTTATAACATAGAGCTGTTAAAAAAAACAAACAAAAACATTTTATGTTACTTTAATCCCAATTTTTTAACTTTTAATAGGGTAGTAGGAGACAATGGATCATGCAATGTGTTGTGCAATTTCTCCAGAGTTCGCCAATATCCATATGCGGTCAAAACTACTTTTGTGGCACAGTGCAAAGTGAAGAAGGGAAGGAGCACCCTTTTGTGTTCAGATTTAATTGGAATGGTTTTGGGTGCCAGGTCACATTGGTAGAGCCCTTGAGGTGGCAGAACAGGAGAATCCCCCACAAGTAATGCCATGTTAGAAACTGCACCCCTCAATGAATTCATCTAGGGGTGCAGTGAGCCTAATGACAGTACAGGTGTGTCACAAAATGTTATACTTTTGGGCGTTTAATTACATTTTTACCACTAAAATGTTGTTTTTAACCCCAGATTTCCAATATTCACAAAGAAAATAGGTAAAAAATAAGGCCCCATGATGTGTTACACAATTTCTACTGAACATGGTAATACCCCACATGTGACTGTACAGTACTGTTTGGCTATGTGCGCACGTTCCGTTCCATTCCACAGTGCATGTGTGTCTCACAACGCAGCCGAAAAGCTGTGTTCTGAGACGCATTGTTACTGGAGAATTCCTGCTGAATTCACGCGTTCTGGATGCTTCCGGAATGCACATTTTTGACTGTGCGATCCCACTCGGCTCTGCAGCATCCCCATAGACTTGCAGCAGAGCCGAGTGGGACCGCACTGTCAAAAAGAGCATAGCTGGCTGCGAGACAGAGCCACGCGATCAGAATGAACTCGGATAAACTTCACCCGACTTCATTGTGATTGCGCGGCTCTGTGCGTCTGCCGTGGCTTGATTTGCGGTCCCACGTGAAGGACTCACCTGTGATCGCAAATCCCCTGAGTGACTGCAGTGAGCCGTGCGATCAGCTGTGCTTTCACTCAGGTTACTCGCGGCCACAGCTGCAGTCTTCCACTTGAGAGCGGTGGCCGCGAGTAACCTCAGTGACAGCACAGCTGATTGCGCGACTCACTTCAGTTGCTGCATGGAGCTCACAGGAGCGGCGGTGTTCTACTGCAGAGCTGAAAGCGTTGTGGGACCTTGCGTGGATTACGTCGGACCTGGAGGTGTTTTTGAGGGGTTAATAAAGTGGTAAAAGAGGGTGTTTTTTTGACTTTCATTACAAATAAACGATTTTTTTAGATGTGTGTGTTTATTTTCTTTAATTTACAGGTTAATCATGAAAGGTATCTCGGGATGACGCCTGCCGTGATTAACCTAGGACTTAGTGGCAGCTATGGGCTGCTGCCATTAACTCCTTATTACCCGTTTGCCACCGCACCAGGGCAATTCAGGATGAGCCGGGTAGAGTCCTGGGACTGTCGCATCTAATGGATGCGGCAATTCCGGGCAGCTACTGGCTGATATTGTTAGGCTGAGGGTCTCCCCATAACGTGGAGCTTCCCATCCTGAGAATACCAGCCTTCAGCCGTCTGGCTTTACCCTGGTTAGTATCAAAATTGGGGGAGACCGCACGTTGTTTTTTTTTTTAATCATTTATTTTTTCTACTGCTCGATATAGACCCGCCCACCGGTGGCTGTGATTGGTTGCAGTGAGACAGCTGTTACTCAGCGTGGGGGAGTGTCTGACTGCAACCAATCATAGGCGCCGGTGGGCGGGGGAAGCAGGGAATATGAGATGGATTAATGAGCGGCCGGCATTTTCAAAAGAGGAGAAGCCGACACAGTGTGAACGCCGTGCAGCGCCGCACCGGTGATCGTGGATCGGTGAGAATGGGAGAGGGGGTGGGAGGGAGAGACCGACATGGACAGAGAGAGAGATAAACCAAAAGATCTGCTTTTGTTATGTCAAAAAAACATACGTATCGCAACAAATATGCAGTGCAAACGCACTGCTTAGCATTTTGGTAGCGTTTTTTCTACAACCCATTGATTTCAATGGGTGTAGGACGCTGCCAAAACAGACAAAAGAATTGACATGCTGCTTTTCTAAACCCAGAAATTTTGTCACGTTTTTGACAATCAAAACGCTGCGTTTAAAAAAGCAAAGTGCGCACGGATTTTGCATGATTCTCATAGACTTTGCTGGGGAAGCAGAACGCATGCATTTTGACAATGTGACGCTGCAGCTTAAAACGCTGAAGAAACGCAAAAAAACCCCGCAACATGCGCACATGCTCTTTGGCCGTATGGCATGGCTTGGGAGGGAAGGAACACCATTTGACTTTCGGAACATATATTTTCCTAGAATAGTTTGCACACTCCATTTGCAGAGCCCCTAAGAGCCAGAAAAGCAGAAATCCTCTCAAGTGAGCACATTTTGGAAATTACACCCCTCTGGAAATTCATCTATGGGTGTAGTGATGATTTAGTCCCTGGAAAATACCCATGAAATCAAACGCAGTAAATGTTGCAGAATTAAAAATTGCAAATAAGCCCTTGTAGTGCTCGATACATTGTAGTGCCCGTACATTGAGCCCAGTTTGTGCTTCTGCAAACCTTCACCCTGTACATTAAACAGGCTTTCCTATTACAACAATGGCAAAAATGTGGATGCCAACTGTGGTTTAGGCGCATTGCGGGGCTCAGAAGGGAGAGGGCATTTGGATTTCTTTGGGGGGATAGGGCTTTTCTGCTACCAGTAAAGTAGAAGCCTCCAATATTTCTTTTAAGAGATGACAGACCTGAGAGGGGATTTTTTTTTTTTCAATGGGTTGAGTTGAATGTGTTTCGCCCCGGGGCTCGGCCGCCTGCCGAGCCGCTCGGATCCATGCTCGTCGGTGGGTGGCTTGAGCTCTTCCCGGACCCGGGGGTCACGTCGCTCTGAAGGGATGCTGGCGCTACGTGAGGGGTGGTGTTCGGTGGGGAGGTTCACGGCCGGGGGCCACGGTTGTTTGGGGGTTAAGTTCGTGACACCACCCACGGTTTGTGGTGAGTGAGTGGGCACCACCGCTGCCATTGACTAGGCTCCCGGGGACGGTGTTATGCAGCTTGGCGCTGATCCCCTCCGTGGGCAGGTGTTGGTGGCCTCGGGGGCCCGATTGGGGCGAGAAGGAGGTGCGGGCGGGATGGTGCGGTGCAGTGTGGTGCGCGGCCCGAGGGCACTGTTGTACTCACTATGACAGATACGCCGGAGTCTCTGGTAAACCAAAAGGATGGTGGTCGGTACCCGCAGCCGGCTGCGCTTTGCCCCTTACTCAGGTTGGTCGTTCCCGCCTTTCTCCTGCACCTCTGTAGTATAATGCTGACTTCCTTCGCTTTAGCGACGGGAGTCCGCTCCCCGGCTAGTGGATGTCGGGGAGCCCGTTTGCCTGCAGACGCTGGCCCTTGGGATCTCTATGCCTAAGCGGTGGCTTTCTATCCCCCTCGTTGGGCTGTTGCCTTCAGTCAGGACTTGGGTGGGAAAGAACCTAAGGTCCAGATTCCAATCAGTGAATTCGACTTGATCCAGTGGCTTCTGGGCCTCGTACTGGGTCTGAGTACCCCTCCTGGTGCTCCGGTTTCCGTTCGACCATTCGGTTCCCCAGTTCGGTACCGGGGGGCCACTACCCTGTCCCGGTCCCTGACGGTTCCACCGGCTGTCTTCCCGGCTCCTGCAGGCAGCCACCACCGTCTGCCTTCTGGCCACAGGGTATCCGGGCAGCTACCCAGATCCCTGACAGACGTTACTACTTTCCAACTACTCTCCTCTCCTAACTGATCTGCGTGTTCTTCCCGCCTCAGGCTATCCGAACTCCTCTGAGGGCGTGGCCAACTGCCTTGCTCCGCCCCCGGGTGTGAACGTCAAGACCTGAGAGGGGTGACTCAGGGTTTTTAGGTTGGCTACTGATACCTTTTTAGAGGTAGGGTACTTGTGCAAGGGCCTGCCTGTGACTACCTGGCTAGTCCAGGGCGTCACAAATGCTATTTGGTGAAAATTTGGGGTATAGAACATTTTGGATCAGTTTATATTTATTTTGTGCTCTATGCTGAGCAATTAGATCAGGGTTTCCATCTCTGCAATAAGTGATTCAGGTGAAGCCCCTGACGGATCCATTGACTATTGAGGCAGAAGAGTTACTCCGGACTCCATTTGGCCTCTGTTCAGTGGTGTCCATCTTTTCAAAAGTGCAGAAAATATTTGTTTACCGCATTTTTGTGCACACCTCAAAAATGGTGTAAAAAGATGGACACCGCCGGACCACAGGCCAGATGGGAGATCAAACTGACTCCATCGTTAACATCAAATATAGCCAACTAATATACTAACTTCTTTGTGTAATATATATATATATATATATATATATATATTTATATATATACTAGCTGTACTACCCGGCTTCGCCCGGGTTAATAACTGCTGTTAACAAAATAGAATGTATTAACAAAAATGTATTCTGCACACAAAAACCACAAAACAAATAGATAGAAATGTAGTTATTAAAAGGCAAAAACTAAGCTAATAGAAGCATTTCACAACATATATTTCAACACCACAGATATTCCACACAGATTTAACTAAATTGGCCAAGTAATGTGCTCCGTCTGTCTCTTTCCAGATCTGTCTGTTTCCCTGTCTGTCTCTGACTGTCTCTTTCCCCGTCTGTCTCTTTCCCGGTCTGTCTCTTTCCAGGTCTGTCTCTTTCCAGGTCTGTCTCTTTCCAGGTTTGCCTCTTTCCAGGTCTGTGTAATGCCTGATAGGAGCCACAGACTCAGACTGGCTGTAAGGGGAATCTAGTGAAAAGCCACTCACAAAGCAGGACCCCAAGAACTCTGCAACCCTCTAACCCCTGTACAGGGATTTGGAATTACACAGAGCCTCAGAGATCGCTACCTGTGGTAGACTGTAGTCCGTGGTCATCAGGCAGGGTGAAAATCCAGGAGATGCAAAACAGGAACAGAATCGGCAGGCAAGGGCGTAGTAAGGAGACAAAGCAGGGGTCAAATCCGGAACTGGCAGCAAGGTACAAAAACGACAGGCAGGAGGGTAGTCAAAAAACAAGCAAAGGTCAGCGCACAGGAATCAACATACAAACAGCACATGAGCCAGGAGAACAGAACTATCACTGGCAGTGATCATGTGACAGGAGAGGGAAGAAGGGTGTGGTGTCTTCCCATAGGCTGCAAGTGAATGTTGGAAACTTCGGCCGGGAGACACACGCCACCTACAGTCATCCAGTGGTACTGCAGGTTCCAGGGAAACCCAGCCTAGTGGTTGAGCGGAGCCTGTGCTCCGTAGAGCCACGGGCACTGACTCCTCTCCCATCACCACCACTATCCATGGTGGGAATGTGTCGCCCTGGACAAGCCAGGGGCCACAGAGAACAACACCACAACACCCCACACTCCCAGCAGGCACATCAAGGTCAGACAAAACCCTTGTTGCCCTCCTCCAGGGGCTGATGATCACACCAGGGGGTGGGCCAGGCGGTTGGTCCCACCCACCGAGGAGTTCACAGTTCTGGAGGCGGGAAAAACAGACAGTTTAGTGTTGGAGGTGAAAGTGAGCAGAAGTGAAGTAGTAGCAGAGTAACTGACTGACAGCGTCCGGGTGTGTGGCCCGGGCGAGACAGCAAGGTTGGCAGACGGTGGTGACCGTCTGCAGGAGTGGCTGATTGGAATCTACCGTAAGGACCGTGGAAGGGTGGTGGCCCGGCGGTACTGGACCGGTACGCAAAGAGAAGCCAGCACCAGTGGCAGGGGCTTTTCGGACCCCGGCAAGGCTAGGAGTCGCCGTGAATTTGCCGAATCCGTTAGTGAAGGGGACCTCCTGGGTTTCCAAACAGTCAAGTCCCGACAGAAGGCAACAGTCCAACCTAGTGATAGAGACACCGCCACCGCCAAGGCCCCTGCGACCCTGCACCTCATCAGGCCCCGCAACCCGCCTGTCATCAATCCCTACCCCATCACCGGGCCCCGGGACAACCAACCCCCCTACCCACGGAGGGGAGAATTAACAACCAAAGCTGCTCCCTGTCACCGCTCCCGGGATCCCCGTCCAGAGCAGCGGTGGTGTCCACACAATCACCACAACCGTGGGTGACGTCACGGACAATATTCCCAAAACCAAACCACCCCTTTTCACTCACGGGCGAGGAACGCCGCTCAAGTCCCCGGGATCCGGCCCATCGCTCGAGCCACCGAGCAGCCGTAGTAGCAGCCGGACCTGAGCAGTGGGAGAGCGCAGCGTCCCCTCCTCCGCCCGCGACAGGAACATGGCGTCGTCTGGCGATCGGAGCAGAAGTCGCAGGAGCAGACTCCGGTGGGGACGTGACACTGTGCTCCGCAGAACCACGGGCACCGACTCCTCTCCCATCACCAGCACTATCCATGGTAGGAACATGGCGTCGTCTGGCGATCGGAGCAGAAGTCGCAGGAGCGGACTCCGATGGGGACGTGACAGTCTGTCTCTTTCCAAGTCTGCCTCTTTCCTCGTCTGCCTCTTTCCTCATCTGCCTCTTTCCCCGTCTGTCTCTTTCCCCATCTGTCTTTTTCCCCGTCTGTCTTTTTCCCCGTCTGTCTTTTTCCCTGTCTGTCTCTTTCCCTGTCTGTCTCTGTCTGTCTCTTTCCATGTCTGTTTCTATCTGTCTCTTTCTCCATCTGTTTCTTTCCCCGTCTATCTCTTTCCCCGTCTGTCTCTTTCTCTGTCTGTCTCTTTCCCCATCTGCCTTTCTCTGTCTATCTCTTTCTTTGTCTGTCTCTATCTCTCTGTTTCTTTCCCCATCTGTCTCTTTCCAGGTCTGTCTCTTTCCCCGTCTGTCTCCCCGTCTCTTTGTCTGTGTCTATTTCCCTGTCTGCCTGTCTTTGTCTGTCTCTATTTCTCTATCTCTTTCCCCGTCTGTCTCTATCAAGGTCTGTGTATTTCCCCATCTATCTTTGTCTGTCTCTCTGGCTGTCTCCTCCTTCCCTGTCTCTGTCCCTGTCTGCATGTCTGTCTCTCTCTTTCCCCATCTGTCTCTTTCCAGGTCTTTCTCTGTCTGTCTCTTTCCCTGTCTGTCTCTGTCTGTCTTTTTCACCGTCTGTCTCTGTCTGTCTCTTTCACCGTCTGTCTCTGTCTGTCTCTATCTCTCTGTCTCTTTACCTGTCTGTCTCTATCTGTCTCTCTCTCTGTCTGTCTCTCTCTATCCGTCTCCCCACCGACATCTTATTACCTCACATATAAGCTTCTTATACTATGAATTTTTTTTGTTCCCATAGCAACCACTCACAGCTCCTACTAATAACCTGTAGTTCCAGGCTCCATTTACTTTATTGAAGGCATGTTTTTTGGAGAGTAACTGTAAAGTGCGGGGTTACATTTTCCTGTCAAAACATAGTCTACGACATTCCCTGGGTCACATAAGGTGTCTGGGCAAAATTGTGTGATTGTAAATGCGACGGTGCGGATACACTTTTCGTTTCCCTTTTTCCCCATTATGTAGATAGGGGCAAAATTCATTGGTAAATTGGAACGCGCGGGGTTAAAATTTTGCCTCACAACATAGCCTATGATGCTCTCGGGGTCCAGACGTGTGAGTGTGCAAAATTTTGTGGCTGTAGCTGCGACCGTGCAGATGCCAATCCCGGACATACACACACACACATACAGACACACATACATATACACATTCAGCTTTATATATTACACTAGCTGTACTACCCAGCTTCACCCGGGTTAATAACTGTTGCTAACAAAATAGAATGTATTAACATTCCCGGGATAGAATGTATAAATAGAATGTATTAATGCCCGGGATAGTAACTGTCTCTCTGTTTCTCTCCCATTCTCTCTCTGTCTCCCCCTCTGTATATACGTATCTCTCTGTCTCTCTCTCTATCTCTTTGTCTGTCTGTCTCTTTCCCTGTCTGTCTCTTTCTCTGTCTGTCTCATTCTCTTTCCCTGTCTATCTATCTCTGTCACTTTCCCTGTCTGTCTCATTCCGTCTGTCTCTTTCCCTGTCTCTTTCCCTCTCTTTCCCTGTCTGTCTCTTTCCCTTTTTCCCTCTGTCTCTTTCCCTGTGTCTGCCTCTGTACCTGTCTTTGTCTGTCTCTTACCCTGTCTGTCTATTTCCCTTTCTTTCCCTGTCTGTCTGTTTCCATGTGTCTGTCTCTTTGTCTGTGTCTGTCTCTTTCCCTGTCAGTCTGTCTCTTTGTCTGTGTCTGTCTCTTTGTGTCTGTCTCTTACCCAGGGTAAGATTTCTAAAGATCTTTTCTCTTATGCTAATGAGGCCAGGGACTAGTCGCAGGAGTGTTATTTCCCCCGACTAGTCCGCCCTCCTAGCATGCGTGCTAACATGCATGGAACCCACATGCTGCCCATTGAATGCCCTTTCAATGGCCATTGACCAGCGTCATCTTTAGTGATGCATGTATCTGTGCCCATTGTCACCACCTCAGATGCCAGCTTTAGGGTCAGTGCGCATGATCATGCAACTATGAAGCCAGGTGTATGCATCCCGGCTTCAGAGAGGTCTAGTGCACATGACTGCAAGTCACCGCCAATGATGTGGGACATTCAATAGCATGTTAGCACACCCCTGTGGGTTTGCTAACATGCTAAGAGGGTGGACTAGTCAGGGGAAGTACATTACCTTTTTCTATCGGACTCGTCCGTTGCACGAGGGGCTGCTAATAAGTCTTTGGCTTTATCCAGAAACAAGATAGGATGATTAAACTCTACATTTATGCCACATGCTCTCCACTGATGACAACACACTTCTTACATCTGTATTCCAAGTTCTGTAAGCCTAGCAAAAAGAAGGATTTCGGTTGTGCCTCAAACCAAGCATCCGTAGCAGCCATGGCATCAGAAATGGTGTGACATTTAGTACCAGTGAGGTGTTTCTTCAGGTTTGTAAACAGATGATAGTCAGAGGGAGCTAGATTTGGTGAATAAGGTGGGTCGTCAACCAGCTGGAAGCCCAGCTCTGCCAGTTTTGCCATTGTCACATGTGCAGTGTGAGTGGAGGTGTTTTCTTGCAGGAATAAGATTCCTTTGGACAGCTTGCTGCTCCTTTTGGCCTTCAGAGCTGCCTTTAATTGGTCCAAAAGTTCAATGTAATACCTTGCATTGATGGTGGAACCCTTTTGAAGGTAGTCCACTAGCAGCACACCCTCCTTATCCCAGAACACAGAAGCCATCACCTTAGTGGCTGATTTTTGCCCCCTGAACTTCTTTGGATGAGAACCACTGTGCCTCCACTCTTTTAACTGCTGCTTGTTTTCAGGGTCATACAAATAAATCCAGGTCTCATCCATAGTGGCCAGTTGATGCAGGAAGTTCTTATCAGTCTGGAAACGCCGACAAATGGACCGGTGCACCACTCGCATGTTTCTCTGATCTGTTGTCAAACAAATGGGGACCCACTTTGCAGCTTCCTCATGTCCAAATGTTCATGGATAATGACTAGGGATGATCGAATACAAATATATCCGACTTCGCGAATATCTGTCGAATAAGTCACAGCTATTCGACTATTCGCGAATATTCGACGAGCAATGTAAGTGTATGGGAAACCCGAATAATTTCACATTGGACCTAACGGTGAGCTGTGGTGACTGAGGAAAAGGCTGAAATGGATGGGAAAAGGCAGAAACAGTATGGGCCATAAGCAACAAACACAAAATTTTGAAAACATATATTAGACACATAAAGCTTTCCTATGATGTAATATTCGTTACCATAGAAACAAAAAAAATCCCAAAGCCAAAGACTTATCAGCAGCCCCTCGTATATGTTCCTGTCAGCACTCAGTGGGATGATCAATGAATTTCTGAGCTTCTCTTCATTATGGAGGAGCTCCTATTCACTTTAATTGGACTGTACCTAAACGTTACAGACATGTATTTGCAAACTTCCAGCTCATTACATCATATTGGGCAATGGCTTATATTGCAATCCCTGAAATCTAATATACAAATGGCTGCAGGAGTGAAGCCAGCCATACCGGATTATGGGGAAGATCGCAGACTATGGGCTGTTACCCTGATCCTTTACAACCATCAGAATCCATAGAGGGGCAGACATATTGGTGCAACCTGGGTGGCCGCACAGGAGCCTGAAAGGTGAAGGGGCCACAACCACCTCCAAATCAGGAGGAATTGTGCTTTATGATGAGTTCTTGGCCTGTAAAGGGGCACATATATTGCCCTTGCACAGGGGTCCAGGGGCTAAGGGGGCTACAACCACCACCAAGGCAGGTGGAATTGTGCATTTTGATGAGTTCTTGGGTTGCACAGGAGCCATATGCTGTTCTTACACAGGGGTCCAGGTGGTAAGGGGGCTATGTATATCTCCAAAGCAGGTGCAGTTTTGCATTTTGATACGTTTTTGGGCTGTAAAGGGCCCATATAGTGTTCTTGCACAGGGGCCATATAGTGTTCTTGCACAGGGGCTATATAGTGTTCTTGCACAGGGGACATATAGTGTTCTTGCACAGGGGCCATATAGTGTTCTTGCACAGGGACCCATATAGTGTTCTTGCACAGGGGCCATATAGTGTTCTTGCACAGGGGCCATATAGTGTTCTTGCACAGGGGCCATATAGTGTTCTTGCACAGGGGCCATATAGTGTTCTTGCACAGGGGCCATATAGTGTTCTTGCACAGGGGCCATATAGTGTTCTTGCACAGGGACCCATGTAGTGTTCTTGCACAGGGGCCATATAGTGTTCTTGCACAGGGGCCATATAGTGTTCTTGCACAGGGGCCATATAGTGTTCTTGCACAGGGGCCATACAGTGTTCTTGCACAGGGGCCATATAGTGTTCTTGCACAGGGGCCATATAGTGTTCTTGCACAGGGGCCATACAGTGTTCTTGCACAGGGGCCATATAGTGTTCTTGCACAGGGGCCATATAGTGTTCTTGCACAGGGGCCATATAGTGTTCTTGCACAGGGGCCATATAGTGTTCTTGCACAGGGGCCATATAGTGTTCTTGCACAGGGGCCATATAGTGTTCTTGCACAGGGGCCATATAGTGTTCTTGCACAGGGGCCATATAGTGTTCTTGCACAGGGGCCATATAGTGTTCTTGCACAGGGGCCATATAGTGTTCTTGCACAGGGGCCATATAGTGTTCTTTCACAGGGGCCCCTTTCTGTCAGTGATGCCAGACATCTTCACCCCCCAATCACTGGCATTCTGTGACCCGCAGCATATTGTGGGATTGCTGGTTTCCACCCACAGCCCGGTCCATCGCCCCTATCAGGCTTGTAGGTGGCAGTGAGGGTGGTGCAGGCTCCAGCCCCAGTTACACCCCCTCCTCAGGCCACACAGCCCCTCTGGTGACTGCTCCATATAACCAGGCTCGGTCCTCTGCGCTGCACAGCCTCACTGCTGCCCTCAGGATGCCCGGCCGCCTCCCGCTGCTGCTGCTGCTCCCCCTGCTCCTCGGCTCCTCCGCCTGCCCGTCCCGCTGTGATGTCTCCCGCTGCCCCAGCCCCGTGTGCCCCAGCGGCTACGTGCCGGACCGCTGCAACTGCTGCCTGATCTGCGCAGCGGGGGAAGGAGAGCTGTGCGGCCGGGAGGGAGATGCCCCCTGCGGAGACACCCTGCAGTGCAAGCCGCCGCCCGGCAAGAGGGGACTGAAGGGCACCTGCCAGTGCAAGCACGACTACCAAGTGTGTGCCAACGACGGGCAGACCTACAACAACCTGTGCCAGCTGAAAGTGGCCAGCAGGAGGGCGCTGCAGCAGGGGCACTCACCGGTGGTGCAGGTGCACAAGGGACCCTGCCAATCGGGTAAGGAGGGGCGGCATGCCAGGGGCTGCCAGTGAGGGTCATAGTGTTTCCTACTCCATCTCTAGTAGAACTACAACTACCAGCAGGGCATGGAGCCTGCACTACATATTGTATGTGAGTCATGGAGATCAATGGGAGTCACGTGAGGGACAAGGGCTAGTCCAAGTCTTTAGAATGGAGAAGTTTCATTCCTCCAGTTGCAATGAACTTTTGTAATAAGCTCGTGTGTGCATTTCTCTGCTGTCAGTGGATGGGGGCATTAGTTTTGACAGAGTGAATTAATGCACAGGTCTCGTCTCAGGTTATGTTCACACAGTGGGTTTTCAGTGCGTTTTTCCACAGCAAAACGATATCTTGGCAGTAAAAAGTTGCATTTTTTGTAGAATTTTTTGCTGTTTTTGCAGGTTTTTTTGTTTCTTTTATTTTGCTTCATTTTAAATTCTTTCTGGTTGCATTTTTTGCGGCGTTTTTAATGCTCTTTTGTTGTATTTTTTTGCTGCATTTTTAATGCTTTTTTATTACATTTTTTGCTGTGTTTTTAATGCTTTTTGTTGCATTTTTTGCTGCGTTTTTACTGCTTTGTTGTTGCATTTTTTTATGCTTCTGCTGCTTTTTGTTGCGTTTTTGCTGCTTTTTTGTTTCTTTTATTTTGCTTAGTTTTTAATACTTTGTTACTTTTTTGCTGTGTTTTTAATGCTTTTTGGTTGGATTTTTTTGCTGCGTTTTTAATACATTTTTTGCTGTGTTTCAATGCTTTTTGTTGCATTTTTTGCTGCGTTTTTACTGCTTTTTTGTTGCATTTTTTTATGCTTGTGCTGCTTTTTGTTGCGTTTTTGCTGCTTTTTTGTTTCTTTTATTTTGCTTAGTTTTTAATACTTTGTTTGCTGTGTTTTTAATGCTTTTTGGTTGGATTTTTTTGCTGCGTTTTTAATGCCTTTTTTATTACATTTTTTGCTGTGTTTTTAATGCTTTTTGTTGCATTTTTTGCTGCGTTTTTACTGCTTTGTTGTTGCATTTTTCTATGCTTGTGCTGCTTTTTGTTGCATTTTTTTCTGCTTTTTTGTTTCTTTTATTTTGCTTCGTTTTTAATACTTTGTTACTTTTTTGCTGTGTTTTTAATGCTTTTTGGTTGGATTTTTTTGCTGCATTTTTGCGGCTTTTTTTTTTTCTAGTTTTGGTGTCATTTGTCTACAGTTCATGTTTAAATAACATTAGTTTCATTCACCACAAAAGCAGCAAAAATCGCATCTGCATTTTTTTTCTCATTAATTTCAATGGTGAAAAAAATCAGCAAAAACGCAGCAGTTTTCTATTCCCCTCAGGAAAAAAAAAGCAAATGTATGTGTATTAGATTTCTGGAATAATTGCTGGCACTGTATAAAGCAGCTTTTTATTTGCATAAAACCAATGGGAAAAAAACAGTAAAGTATGAGCATTGCCTTAGGTTCACATGTCCAGTAATCATCCGTTAGATCGGATCCATTGGCAAAATTTCTGCAAATGCAACTTTTTTGTCCGTTTTGACTTTTGCAGAATCCGTTTTTTAACATGAGAGTCTATGGCAAACGGATCTGTTAGCTGATTGCTGTTTATCCGTCCGTTCCTTCTTTTGTAAATAATCCGTTTTTTTCTTACTGGATGAGTTTCAAATGGAAGATAAATAGCGATCAGGTAACGGCTCCGTTTTCCATAGACTCCAGTGTTAAAAAAAAATTGATTCTACAAAAATCAATTTATTCAAAACAGACAACTAAGTTACGTTTGTAGAACTTTTTTGCCAATGGATCCGTTCTAACGGATGATTACTTGACGTGTGAACTCGGCCTTATATGCTTCTTTTCTCATCGTAACGACGGACATCATTGCGGAAAGTGACAGGCATTCTAAAATAAATGAGATCAGCCGGTTGCTGCCGGCATGTAACGTGCGACACGTCTGCTACTGCGTCAAGATTTCTGTGAATGTACAGCGCAACCTTAGGCTCTGTTCACACTGCGTCTTAGACAAACCCCCAACAGGGCCATAGACTGCAATGACCCGAACAGAGTTCAAGGGAACTCATTTCTTTTGTTTGTTTGTTTTTCCAGAAAGTGTCCTTCATTCCAGAGGAGAACAGAAACATAGTAGGGGGTTCATCTGAATCCCTATTTTAGCCAGATCCAGGCAGAAACCCTCAATCGTACTGCAGAAACGCAGTGTGAACAGAGCTTTAGTATACTTCGTAAAAGTGTATTTCTTTTAGACATAAACCTCTATCTAGTTCATGTACCGTATTTTTCATTTTATAAGACGCACTGGATTATAAGACGCACTCTAATTTGAAGGAGGAAAATAGAAAAAATATCATTTTCACTGTTAAAATCAGGGTCTCTCTTATAATCCTAGTTGCTCTTATATTAGCTCACCATGGTGGAGCGGCTCATGAAGATCACAAGAGGTAGGGTAGGTGATGCTGTGGGCTCAGAGGAGGGGGTGTTGCGGCTCAGGAGGGTCGGCGTTGCTGTGGGCTCAGAGGATGGGGTGTTGCGGCTCAGGAGGGTCGGCGTTGCTGCGGGCTTAGAGGATGTGGTGTTGCGGCTCAGGAGGGTCGGCATTGCTGCGGGATCAGAGGAGGGGGTGTTGCGGCTCAGGAGGGTCGGCGTTGCTGCGGGCTTAGAGGATGGGGTGTTGCGGCTCAGGAGGGTCGGCATTTCTGCGGGCTCAGAGAAGGGGGTGTTGCGACTCAGGAGGGTCGGCATTTCTGCGGGCTCAGAGAAGGGGGTGTTGCGGCTCAGGAGGGTCGGCGTTGCTGTGGGCTCAGAGGAGGGGGTGTTGCGGCTCAGGAGGGTCGGCGTTGCTGCGGGCTTAGAGGAGGGGGTGTTGCGGCTCAGGAGGGTCGGCATTGCTGCGGGATCAGAGGAGGGGGTGTTGCGGCTCAGGAGGGTCGGCGTTGCTGCGGGATCAGAGGAGGGGGTGTTGCGGCTCAGGAGGGTCGGCGTTGCTGCGGGCTTAGAGGATGGGGTGTTGCGGCTCAGGAGGGTCGGCATTTCTGCGGGCTCAGAGAAGGGGGTGTTGCGACTCAGGAGGGTCGGCATTTCTGCGGGCTCAGAGAAGGGGGTGTTGCGGCTCAGGAGGGTCGGCGTTGCTGTGGGCTCAGAGGAGGGGGTGTTGCGGCTCAGGAGGGTCGGCGTTGCTGCGGGCTTAGAGGAGGGGGTGTTGCGGCTCAGGAGGGTTGGCGTAGCTGCGGAAATGGGTGGAGCAGTTCAAGAGGGTCGGCGTAGCTGCAGCTGCGGGCTCGGGAGAGTGGGTGTTATAGCTCAGAAGGGTTAGCGATGCTGCGGGCTCGGAGGAGGGGGTGTCGCAGCTCAGGAGGGTCAGTGTGTGGAGGGTTGGCGATACTGCGGATTTATTGGGGTGTCACGGCAGTGGGCACCATTGAACTGCTAGCGGGCTCGGAGGAGGGGGTGTCCAGCTTAAGAGGGTCAGTGTGCAGCAGCAGAGGGTCAGCAATACTGCGGGCTAGTGGGGAGTCGCAGCGGTGAGCACCATTGATCTGCCGGCTTACTGTGGGCTCTATTAAATTGCCGTTCACGTGATGGACTTCAAGAAAATAGCCATGGAAGCGACACATGCGCAGATTGACTTCCAGAAAATGGCCGTGGAGTCCTATCCGCGCACGCACCTCCTGCGCAGCCATTTTTTTTAAGTCCATCTCGTCAACTGCAGGCAATTCAAAGTAGTCCGCCGGCAGCTCAATGGTGCCCGCCGTCACAACACCCCCTCCGAGCCCTCCGTATCACCGACTCCGCGCCACCATTGTCGCCTCGGTAAGCCATACGCGGTTTGTAAGACGCACGCCCATTGTTCCCCCAGTTTTAAGGGGAAAAAAGTGCATTTTACAAACTGAAAAATTCGGTACCTTCCATCAATGTATAATTTAGAGAAATTGTGTGATACACGCTAGATACCATTGTAGTAATCTTCTGCCTGCAGAGAAATATGATGTCTGCGCAGCTTCTGGATGAGAAAGAGAATGTTTCTGTTTATTTACTGAAAGCAAGTAAATATTGTCAAAGTAGTAAATAAACAAAGAATTAATTATACAAATGAGGGGCTACAAATAATGCATTGCTTTGTAATTCATTATGACCGTATCCACAATACCTCGGTACCGTAGTCCTCACCAGCCAAAACATTGCACAATGGGCATCTGGGCTCAAAATTGATTCACAAATGAAAACTGTTCCTCAAAGACAGATCTGGAGAATGTCTATGAGTGGAAGAATATGACCACCAAACCTTTACCAGATTGGGTCATATCTAGTGATGAGCGAGCACTTCCATGCTCAGTACTCGTAAGGAGCAGTCGGATGCTTGGAAGGGTTCGACTCGTGTACCAAGTATAATGGAAGTCAATAGGGAAGTCAAGCATTTATCCAGAAGATCTTCGGGAAAAATAAGAGTTTTCCCATTGACTTCCATTATACTCGGGTATTCGAGTCGCGCCCATGCAAGTATCCAACTACTCATTACGAGTACCGAGCACCCGAGCATGATAGTGCTCGCTCATCACTAGTTACCAGTACCGAGCACCCGAGCATGGTAGTGCCCGCTCATCACTAGTTACCAGTACCGAGCACCCGAGCATGGTAGTGCCAGCTCATCACTAGTTACCAGTACCGAGCACCTGAGCATGGTAGTGCCCACTCATCACTAGTTACCAGTACCGAGCACCCGAGCATGGTAGTGCCCGCTCATCACTAGTTACCAGTACCGAGCACCCGAGCATGGTAGTGCCAGCTCATCACTAGTTACGAGTACTGAGCACCTGAGCATAGTAGTGCTCACTCATCACTAGTTACGAGTACCGAGCACCCGAGCATGGTAGTGCTCGCTCATCACTAGTTACGAGTACCGAGCACCCGAGCATGGTAGTGCTCGCTCATCACTAGTTACGAGTACTGAGCACCCGAGCATGGTAGTGCTCACTCATCACTAGTTACGAGTACCGAGCACCCGAGCATGGTAGTGTCCGCTCATCACTAGTTACCAGTACAGAGCACCCGAGCATGGTAGTGCTCACTCATCACTAGTTACGAGTACCGAGCACCCGAGCATGGTAGTGCTCGCTCATCACTAGTTACGAGTACAGAACATCCGAGCATGGTAGTGCCCGCTCATCACTAGTTATGAGTACCGACCACCCGAGCATATTTGTGCCCGCTCATCACTAGTTACCAGTACCGAGCACCCGAGCATGGTAGTGCCCGCTCATCACTAGTTACAAGTACTGAGCACCTGAGCATGGTAGTGCTCGCTCATCACTAGTTACGAGTACTGAGCACCTGAGCATGGTAGTGCTCGCTCATCACTAGTTACGAGTACTGAGCACCTGAGCATGGTAGTGCTCACTCATCACTAGTTACGAGTACCGAGCACCCGAGCATGGTAGTGCTCACTCATCAGTAGTTACGAGTACCGAGCACCTTAGCATGGTAGTGCTCTCTCATCACTAGTTACGAGTACTGAGCACCTTAGCATGGTAGTGCCCGCTCATCACTAGTTACAAGTACAGAGCACCCGAGCATGGTAGTGTCCGCTCATCACTAGTTACAAGTACAGAGCACCCGAGCATGGTAGTCCTCATTCATCACTAGTTACGAGTACTGAGCACCCAAGCATGGTAGTGCCCGCTCATCAGTATCAAGCACCCGAGCATGGTAGTGCTCGCTCATCACTAGTTACGAGTACCGAGCATGGTAGTGCCCGCTCATCAGTATCAAGCACCCGAGCATGATAGTGCTCGCTCATCACTAGTTACAAGTACCGAGCACCTGAGCATGGTATTGTTCACTCATATCTAGATATGTTTAGTGGCAAAAAAAAAGTTAAAATAAGTGTTTGGTGGTCATATTCCTTCAGTCATAGACATTCTCCTGATCTGTCTTAGGCCTGTTTCACACGTCAGTGATAAACACAGACATTTTTCCCTGACGTGTAAAAAAACGCATATGTCTCTTTTTGTGCTGTGATTCATGGCACACGTGGTTTGTCCGTGTGCAATCCGTGATACGTGTTCTGTACTCCGTAATTGCACATGGCGATAAACTCACCTGTCCCCGCTCCTGCTGTCCGTGGTGCTGAATCTCCGTCTCGGCTGCATCCAGCTGCTGTCTCTCACCTCTGCAGCTACTTCCGGGTCAGCTATGGCTGCATACATGAATACAGTACCGTGAAACACGTACCAGAAAAAAATGTACATTGAAAATAAAAAAGATTTTCAACTCACCCATCTCCATCGCTGCTGTGTTCAGAAGCTGCTCTCTGCTTCTTCCTGGCCAGCTCATTATGGCATGCATATTCATGTACGCAGGCACAGCCGACCCCGAAGTAGCTGCAGAGGTGTGCGAGACACAGCGGATGGATGCAGCAGAAACGGAGATTCAGCACCACGGACAGCAGGAGCGGGGACATGTGAGTTTATTGTCATGTGCAATCACGGAGTACGGAACACTTTATCACGGATTGCACATGGACAACCCATGTGTGCTGTGAATCACGACACACGGGGTGACATATGCGTTTTTTACACGTCAGTGAAAAACGTCTGTGTTTTTCATTGACGTGTGAAACAGGCCTTAGAGGAACTGGGAGAACATTTTTTAATTTTGGAATCAACTTTGACCCCAGATGTGCGTTGTGGTGAGGACTCAATAAAAAAAAAAGACTTAGATCCTACAGTGCCCTGCAGAAGATAATGGTCAAAGCCAGTTACCCTCACTAATGACAAGAACAAAGTGACCATAGCCATCCTCAAAGTGGAGTGTGTATTTGTCCTCGGGGATCTCCAGATTTCATTGTGCACCCGAGCATGGTAGTGCTCACTCATCATTAGTCACATGTTTAGGTTTTTATATAAGTTTTAACCACTCGAGGAGATACTTTTAAATGTAAATTCCCCCTCCCCACTTCCCGACAGTGGTGTCCTTTTCTTTTCGGCCAACTCTACCATAAAGTATGGAATGTGGTTTTAAGAAGATGCTTCACTTCATTACTCCCTTTAGTGAAATCAGTGTAATCCTTTCATTCCTGCCATATTCCAGTTTTTACAAGTCATGGACTCGGTTGACTAAATAAACTTCAATGTCAGTTCTTATAGGAAGGGGCAGAGCATCCGCGGCCAAATACTTGAGATGCCTTCACGTGTTTGTCACATACAAGTCAGGTCTACAGACCATAGTCTCACTCATACTTTTATAATTGTAAGTCCTTGTAGGCCATAGTCTAGTGGATCCAGGAGTACAATTTTCTGTATGTTGCTAAGCCTTTCCTCAGGGTAGTGGACCGGTGGAGGTTTGCTAAAAGTTCAGGTATTCCACTCTCAGGTATAGGTGCATTACATGAATGATCCTATAGGAAGACAGATGAGGCGCCGTGTTTCTGCACCTGAACTATATACAACACTAGCTGTACTACCCGGCTTCGCCGTGGTTAATAATTTCTTTTGTTGCACCAAATGATGTCATTTGGAAGCAGGAGTTGTACTTCCTAATGTTGTCCAAGAAAAGCTTTGATATTGTACAGGTACTTGTCATCAGAGACATCAGGGGATCTGGTGGTGACAGGAGAGGTGGAAGTTTTATCTTGCCATTTGCACAGCATAAACCTGGCGGTTCATCTTTCCATTTCAGGGCACAGCAGTACATGCAGACCACATCCATTTTTCTTATCTGAACTTTAGGATGATCCTTATAGTTTATGTCTGATTGGTAACAAAAGGCAGCATGTTTCAAATCTTCAACCATTTCCTGTGTCCTGGTGGAAGAAATAGCAATTCTCTTAGTGGCAAGTCGGCCTTCTCTCTGCTGAGATGACTCATTGGCCCTTGAGGAAGCAGCTCTTGTTTTCATGTCTGCAAGCCTCGCTTCCCTCTCCTCAGAAAGTTCATTGGCTCTTGACGAAGCAGCTCTTGTTTTCATGTCTGCAGGCCTCGCATCCCTCTCCTCAGAAAGTTCATTGACTCTTCACGAAGCAGCTCTTGTTTTCATGTCTGCAAGTCTCGCTTCCCTCTCCTCAGAAAGTTCATTGGCCCTTGAGGAAGCAGCTCTTGTTTTCATGTCTGCAAGTCTCGCTTCCCTCTCCTCAGAAAGTTCATTGGCCCTTGAGGAAGCAGCTCTTGTTTTCATGTCTGCAAGCCTCGCTTCCCTCTCCTCAGAAAGTTCATTGGCTCTTGAGGAAGCAGCTGCTGTTCTCATGTGTGTCAGCCTGGTTTCTCGGTCTTCACATTTTTCATTGGCCCGTAATGCAGCTTTTCTTTTCGCATCATCTGACATTGGTGCCAAGGAATTCCTTTTCTTATGAGGCATTATTGTGGTAAAAATAGTCTGTAACTGACAGTTTCTATATCCTCTCACATAGAGGTAATGTGACTGACAGCCTTTCCACCAACACACCCTAACTGACATCCTGTTACCTCACACAAGATTTGTTATACTGAGAATGTTCTTTGTTGCCTATATTAACCAATAAGAGCTCAGATTAATTAACTGTAGCAAAATAGAAGCTGAGCTGTGATTGGTTGCTATTGGCAGCCTGATAAATCTCCAGGTAACAGAAATCCCTCCCCCCTGACAGTATATATTAGCTTACACATACACATATAGACAGGTCATGTGACTGACAGCTGCCGTATTTCCTATATGGTACATTTGTTGTTCTTGTAGTTTGGCTGCATGTGTGGTGAGATGTGTGCTGAGGGTGGTATATGTGTTCAAGCACGTGGTAGTGTGCGGCGCATTTTGTGTGTGTTCATATCCCCGAGTGTGGTGAGTATCCCATGTCGGGGCCCCACCTTAGCAACTGTACGGTATATACTCTTTGTCGCCATCGCTCTCATTCTTTAAGTCCCCCTTGTTCACATCTGGCAGCTGTCAATTTGTCTCCAACACTTTTTGTTTCACTTTTTCCCCATTATGTAGATAGGGGCACAATTGATTGGTAAATTGGAACACGCGGGGTTAAAATTTTGCCTCACAACATAGCCTATGATGCTCTCGGGGTCCAGACTTGTTAGTGTGCACAATTTTGTGTCTGTAGCTGCGACGGTGGAGATGCCAATCCCAGACATATACACATACACACACACACACACACACACAATACTATATACTCCTGTGGGAGAAATGTCTTGGGCAATCAAAGATATTCTATAACGGTGTTGTTTGACAGTCGATCATTCATCCTTATCCAAAAGGTTTTGCTTCTGGTAGCCCACCCCAGTGTCTTCTGCTGGGACTTGGCGGGTACAGAGGCAAGCTAGAGGCTCGGCCATTCTTCTGAGAATCTTCAGTAGCACACCGACCGCAAGTAAGAAGAAAGTTGTGAGGAAGATGAACGGTGCGCAAGTGCGCAACTTATATTGGGATCCATGAGCAGTAAAGGGGTTTTCCCCATGAATAAAGTGTATGTTAAAGTTGATTTTAATCAATAGATCTTACAATAATAATAAATTCCACAATTGGATGTTTTAAAAAACGTTTCCTGTGCTGAGAAAATCTTTTATATGTGTCCCTGCTATGTATGTGCTGGGTAATGGCCGCGTCTGACCGTACAGGGACATGGTCTGATCATAGGAGAGTATGCAAAATTGACACACCCAGCCCCAGACCCGAGGTTACTTGGAACCGGGCCGGACTAGTCCGGGGATGTCAGCGGTGGCGTTGTCCGGCTCCGTGACCCTGACGGTGTCTTCTTCAATAAAGGGGGTTGATGATGGGAGTTATATAAAGTTTGTGACGCCACTTGCGGTGTGCGGTTATGAGAGGGAGCCGCCGCTGCTGGGGATGATGGTGTCACGCAGCTAAGATGTGTCAGCTCTCCGCAAGCAGAACTAGGCCCCAGGGAGGATGATGTGGGTCGTAGTGATGGTGGCGCTGAGGTACAGGGCAACGGCAAGTAATCAGACAACACAGGGGCAGCGGTTCAAGTTGTTTACTCACTGGTTGTCTTTTCTGCCCGCAGGGTGGCAGTTTCCACCCCAAGACGGGCTCCAGGCGATCCCGAACTCTTCGGATCCCGGTGCTGGTATTATAACTGGTGGGCCCTTCCTCTATGCGCTCTGTTGTTGGTGGGTCCCCGTGGCTTAAAGCTGCTTGGGTCCCATTCTTGTGTGTACAAGTCCCGGTTTGTTCGCAGGCAGCGCGATCCTGTAGTGGGCTGGCTCTAAGTCTCAATTCCCAAGCTCTCTGTGCTACTGTGCCCCAGACACTGTGGTGGGTGAAGAAACATGAAATCTTCTCTCCCGGTAGATTTATTAGGCGACTTTGCAGCATCCCCTAACCTAGGGCTCTATACCCCGACTGCGTACTGACTCCGTATCCCACCGGCGACCGTAACTCCTATGTCTCACCGACGTCACTAGGTGAGCTCTTCTCTCGACCGAAGTCCCTCACGACTCCCCTCCTCCAACTGTCACTAATGGTTATTTGGCTCCTCCCATTTCCCGGTGACTGCTCCCTGACCCTGAGTCCCGGACCCAGTGGATCGGGAGCCCCTAGGTGTGGTGGCATCCTATAGACCCAACTGCTGTGGTGACCCCCTTTTTAACCTGACCCTGGTCCCAGTCCCCATTGGGGAGGGAAGTCTGCTGTGTGTAGTTTGTGGTGTTGTGTGGAACCGTCACTGATCACCTAGGAATCCAGGATGAGCACAGCACCTAAAATCAGGTGCAGTACCCTGTTACGCCTGAGGCCTCAGGGGCGCCACAAAAGCGTATAAAATTCAGAGAAATATGGACAAACATAACTGCTTTATGATACATATGGAATGAAAAATACAATTAGCCATATGAAAAATTTAAAATATGACATTGCATAACTGCTGAGGATTATTTGAAAAAAAAACAAACCAGATATTTAGCTAATGTATTGATCAATTTATTACTGCCCCATAACCAACTTCACAGTAATCTCTTATTTTATTGTTTATTCAATTTCCTATATAGCCAGGTCCCTTGCTTCCCATACACAAGCAGGTTTCAACCGCACATAGAGGTAACATTTGGTTAGGTACCCCTGCACACAAGCAGGTTTTAACCGCATATAGAGGCAACATTTGGTTAGGGACCCCATAAATTAGAGATTACCGTGAAGTTGGTATGGGGGAGTAATGAATTGATCAATACATTAGCTAAATATCTCTCTCTCTTTTTTTTTTTTTCTTTCAAATAATCCTCAGCAGTTATGCAATGTCACATTTTCAATTTTTTCAATTTTTCATATGGCTAATTGTATTTTTCATTCCTTATCTAATATATAAAGCTGAATGTGTGTGTGTGTGTGTGTGTGTGTGTGTATGTCCGGGATTGGCATCTGCACCGTCGCAGCTACAGCCACAACATTTTGCACACTCACACGTCTGGACCCCGAGAGCGTCATAGGCTATGTTTTGAGGGGAAATTTTAACCCCGCGCTTTACAGTTATTCGCCAAAAAACCTGCCTCCATTAAAGCGAATGGAGCTGGGAGCCACAGTGCAGCCAGAACTTCAGAAGAATGCGCAGCCACGCCCTTATATGGAATGTTGGCGTTTCACACAATGCAGCCAGAGAAAGAGACAGACACAGATAGGGAAAGAGGCAGACACAGACTGAGTAAGAAACAGACATAGACAGGGTAAGAGACAGACGCAAAGAGACAGACACAGACAAAGAGACAGACTGACAGGGAAAGAGACAGACAAAGAGACAGAGACAGACACAGGGAAACAGACAGACAGGGAAAGAAAGGGAAAGAGACAGACAGGGTAAGAGACAGACAAAGACAGGTAAAGAGACATTCAAAGAGACAGACACAGGGAATGAGACAGAGGGAAAGAAACAGACAGGGAAAGTGACAGAGATAGACAGACAGGGAAAGAGATAGATAGACAGACAGGGAAAGAGATTGAGACAGATGGAGAAAGAGACAGAGACAGTCAGAGACAGACAGGGAAAGAGACAGACAGACAAAGAGAGAGAGAGACAGAGAGATATATACAGAGGGGGAGACAGGCAGAGAATGGGAGAGAAACAGAGAGACAGTTACTATCCCGGGCGTTAATACATTCTATTTATACATTCTATCCCGGTAATGTTAATACATTCTATTTTGTTAACAACAGTTATTAACCCGGGCAAAGCCGGGTAGTACAGCTAGTGTATTATAAAGCAGTTATGCTTGTCCATGTTTCTCTGAATTTGGTGTGAAGCTTTCACTTCATATAGATTGTGTATTTTTTGGCTAGCACCCTGTTCACATTTACAATGGTGTTCCAGCAGTCTTTTTTGATTGATTTACAAAAGCGTATAAAGACATTACAGCACGGGATCACAGGTGATTCTTTCTGGGAGGTAAATCATTTCCTTGCCTGTTTTTAAAAAGTGTTTTCCGTTAAAGAAGAATAATTTGTGATCCCATGCTGTAATGTCCTACAGTTTTTAACAGATTCTTAGACCTGAACCCTTTTAGTTCAGATCTCTTGAAATTGTGCTCTGGTTGAGCTTAGCCTCTGTATCATCACTTACGTTCCATGTAGAAATGAAGTATTTCATCCAGCGCGTTCCTTGCGCTCTTACACAAAGTCTTTCCTGTAAACTCTGATATCCAGAGGTGAAATGGAAAATAAACATGAATCTTCCCGAGACTTCCCTGCTGTATACAGGATGAGACGAGAAGTCACCTACTGTACTTAGAGCTTCACATCTGCAGTCGTCCCGTTAACGCCGGTAGCCGGACGTTTATTTACTTATGCACTGAGGCGCATTAACCAGAATTTTACAGCCATACCCTCATAAAATGTGAAAAGGTGCCATAGAACGAGGGGAGGATTGGGAAGTACTGAGATACATCCTAAGCACTGCCCGGCTGTAGACATGGCCCTAGACGTAGCCCACCGTTTATTTGTAGCCCGTGGCCCGTGTCGAAACGGGTGAGCAGAAACGTTTACATAGGTGGTGCTGTCAAATATTTCGAAGCGGCTGACAAGTCTGAATGATTGTCAAATATTTCTTAACTTACATTCATTATATATTTCCTTTTTTCTACAAATATCTTTTATGAAAAATACATAAAGGAAAATAAGTCATGGAGTCGAATTATAATGTTGTTTGCATTTTTTTATTAACCTATAGTTAAATATTATACAAGAATATGATAAAACATACAAAATCGTGATCTTAAAGGAATCCCTCCATTTTCAGATCAGAGCTCTCTATAAACCTATAACAAAAAATTAAAAATATAAGTGCTATCAATGCCAGATGGCTGCTGCTAAGGCTGATTCAATTAAGAGGTTCATACTGTAGATTCACAAGAGAAGGAGGTGTCACGGTTGACAGTCCTGTGGTGTCCGGCAATAGAAGGTCACATCATTTGGCTGCACAAAATGCTCCCTGATGTCATGATTCCCTTATGGCTCTGCTCTATGTGTTCTAGGTGTTTTCTTGTTGTCTGTATTATCTGGGTACAGGCTCTGTGGGAGGGGCCTATTTGGTGCCTCCTTCCGGGTGATTGCTCTGCCTTATCTTGGAGCTGTCTCACCCAGAACGCCGCCAGTAATAGTTCCTGCTCTGCAGTGTACGCTTCTGGTTTTCGTGAGTTGTTCTGATCTTATCCCGTTTCCTTGCTTCCAATTCCCTGACCTCCGTCCCCCCCGTATTGTCTGTACTCCCTGTCTCCCTGACCCTCGACCTGTTTTATGACCCTGGCCCCGCTTTCTCCTCTGTACCTTTGTGTCCTCTCAGCTTCCGACCACATCTCTGCTCACTTTCTGTACCTGATGCTACTTCCTGGCTTACCGACCATCGCTTGCATATGACCTCAGCTTCTCTTGCTCCCCTGTACTGATGTGTCCTCCCGGCTTCTGACACTCGGCTTGATCGACTACTCTGCAGACCGTCCCCGTCTTGATACTAGTGACCCCTAGTGGGCAAGTGTCTCACTACACCTAGGAACTCTACACCATTCCAGTGTACCTGCGCCCCTTGGTTGGTGAGCGTTACACCTGACTTTCTATTATTCCTGCTGTAAGTATTCAGTGTACTGGGTATTTCCTCTGCTGGGCTTTCATCCTTTTACCTCTAGGACCCTGCAGAGCTCCTCTTCCCTTCAGTGGCTAATCATCTGTATTTCCCCTTTGGTTTAAATACTCTCATTTTCCCTGGACTTGTGCTGGTGATATTCAGTTCCTTCACAAGCTCTGGATGCAAACAGGTGGCTTGCACTCATCTGTAGAATCATTGCTGCTCTTTACTGAACTTTTTCCTGAGGCATCTAGAGATAAGTTGTTCATGCGCTTTCCCCATGTGTGTGCTCCCTGTGTTTTCTTTAGTGTTATGTGGGGTTGATGAAGAGCTCATCCCACCTGCTCCCTATCTAGGACCCAACTCTCGGGTCATCCTAGGGTCAGGTATCCAGCTCGGCACATAGGTGCGGAAACTAGGGTGGTGAGCGATCCCAGGGGCTAGCGGTAGGTTTGGTCAGGGTTCAGCATCTGCCCCTTCCCTAGATGCAGGGTTTCCCTTCCCTTTTGCCGCTCGCTTGGTACTCCCTCATACCTAGCGTGATAGTGGGCTGGCTTAACTATTGAAATAATCTATCAGCCAGCCACCTTTATACAGCACAACGGTCATATGCCTGCACAAGGAACATTGTATGTCAAGCACGGGGCCAGAAATGGAGGTGAAATTCTCAATATTGTAGGGGCGTGTTCTTCTTTCACCAGTATGTTGTGTTAGGCTTATGATTTGTCAGTATCGGAAAAAGGCAGAAGTACACGCCCCTAGTGAAAGCTCTCTGGTAACACCCATTTGTGCTTCAACAAATATTAACTGTTTAGGTGCCAAATACTTTTATTGCTAATATCTTTTTAACAAAGAGGCAAAATGAAACGAAGACAAAAAAAAATTATTCTGCACCACAATTCTTAATACATAGTGTGTCCAGGCCACGAAAGAACCTTCCATGACTATCCTATCCTGGAGTTACCCCGCCATGCACCCTATAACAGACATAGGAGACATACATTTTTGAGGTTAAGGCAGATGTCATAATTCATCCCAAAAACCAGAAACTTGTGTAGAAAACTTCTTCCCATTTCGTCTGATCTGAATCTTCATTTCATCTTCCCTATTAAGCTCCTTGACATTTCAGATAATGTTTATGAATATTTTAGTAGCTTTTTTGATGTGCGCCAAGTTGGAGTTTACCCCGAGCGGTCGTGTAAATGTAAATATTTAAAAGTCTCGCATTGTCTGTAAATTTTCCATGTTGGGATGATGTTTGTGGTTTCGGACCACATGAAACCTTCCTGCTCTACACATTTTAGAAGCATGTTACATAAACGCCAAATGTTTTCAAGTGGACCCTTTCATGTGGTCATCCTCAAGTAAACGTAGCTAGCCGAGACAGGGAAGATGTATCTCCAGTCTGGAACGTTGTCTACGCCGCGAGGTGGAACAGATTAGGATCTGTGTTAACCCCGATGTAGTTTTTGGGTTCAGTGTCACCAAAAAAAATGCAACTTAAACATGTCCCATGTGGAAGAGATGACGTCTGTGATCTTTATTAATAGATTTCCGATGGTTGCTCTGTCTTTGTGAACTTTGAGAAAAATGGGGTCAGCCAAGGTTATGACTGTGTATGGGGTTTAGAAGACGTCTTATCCAGAAGCTGAAAGACTGTAATTAAACATAATCCTGTCTGCGTGGAGGAAACTTCACCCAGGAATGTCCTGACTAACATACCCAATTTTTTCTGCCAGTATAGGTCACCAACATCCCAACAGTCCGAGGTACAAATTTAACTTCATTGCTGATGTGGTGGAAAAGATCGCTCCGGCCGTGGTGAAAATTGAACTGTTCGTCAGGTAATGTCCTCTTATTCGTTTTGCTGATGAAAGGTTGTACTTACCCTGGAGCCCTTGGAGATGGGACCTCGGACACGGTTGGTCCCAACTTTTGATTAGGCTTGTTGTGTTGGACCTACTCCTCTAGAGAACTAGGAATGTTGGCAGCTAGAAGATGGGGAAATTGGACTATAGCGGGCTTTACACGGTGCGACATCGCTAGCAGATGCTAGCGATGGCGAGCGTGATAGCACCCGCCCCTATCGTTATGCCGATATTTGGTAATTGCTGCCACAGCGAACATTATCGCTACGGCAGCGTCACACGCACTTACCTGGTCAGCGTCGTCGTTGTGACTGCCGAACAATCCCTCCCTCAAGGGGGAGGGACGTTCGGCATCACAGCGACGTCACCGCGACGTCACTAAGCGGCCGGCCAGTCAAAGCGGAGGGGCGGAGCTGAGTGGGACGAACATCCCGCCCACCTTCTTCCTTCCTCATTGCTGGCGTGTGGCAGGTAAGGAGAGGTTCCTTGTTCCTGCGGCGTCACACGTAACGATGTGTGCTGCCGCAGGGACGAGGATCAACTTCGCCCACGTGACAGCAGCGATATTTGAGAATGGACCCCCATGTCAACGAGGAGCGATTTTGGACATTTTTGCAACGATCCAAAATCGCTCCTAGGAGTCACACACAACGAGATCGGAGACCGGATGTGCGTCACAAAATCCGTGACCCCCAACGAGATCGCTGTAGCGATCTCGTAGCGTGTAAAGCCCGCATAAGGCTAGAAGAGAACAAACAAACACTATAAGGCACCCAAAGTAATCTATAGGGCTTTGTCACTATCAACATTACTTTCAGTGACTCACTAAACTTTCTCCAGACATTAGAATTTTGGGAAAAAAAATTGGAACTGATTATGATATTGGATATTGTAAAGTATGTGGACTTTCTTTTACTTAAATGGAACCTGTCGGGTGCAATATGCCGAGCAGTTCTGGGTTCATATTGCTAATCCCGAACCGTCCCTGTATAAACTAGCATAGATAAAGAGATCTCTAGAAAAAGTATTTCTAAAGATCCTTCATAATATGCTAATGAGCGCAGGGACTAGTTGCAAGGGCATGATTTCTCCCTGAATAGTCCGCCCTCTTAGCATGTTAGCACACCCCCAGGGGTGGGCTAACATGCTATTCAATGCCCATTGCCTAACATCAGCGGTGATGTGTATACCTGTGTCCATTGTCGCCGCTTCAGAACACCAGGTTTAGGGTCAGTGCACATGATCAGAAGTCCGAGCACTTCCGGTCATGCGCACTAGACCTCTCTGAAGTCAGGACGCGTACACGCGGTTTCATAGTGCGCATGACTGGAAGTGGCGGGACATCAGATCATGGTACTGACCCTAAAGTCGGCGTTTTGAAGCGGTTACAATGAACACAGGTATGTGTGTCGCCGTCAATGGGCTTTGAATAGTATGTTAGCACACCCACAGGGGTATGCTAACATGCTAAGAGGGTAGATTAGTCGGTGGAACTAACGCCCTTTCAACTAGTCCACGTGCTCATTAGCATATCATAAAGGAACTTTAGAAATACTTTTTCTAAAGATCTCTTTATCTAGGCTACTAGATACAGAGACAGATAGGCAGGGATTAGCACACAGAATTCCTCGTGGTTCTGGGTACATGTTTGACCTTAAGGCTATGTGTCCACGGTAGAATATTGCTGCGGATTTTTCTGCATGAAAATCCGCGGCTTTCCCGGCAAATCCGCACCTTTGAAAAGGTGCGTATTTGCTGTGGATTTACCGCGGATTTGCCGTGGATTTTGGTGCGGATTTTTTTTTTTTTCTCCCAATTTTATAGCCAAAATCCGGATCAAAATCCGCAACAATAATTGACAAGTTGCAGATTTTTCCGGATCAAAATCCGCACCAAATCCGCCGCGGAAAAATCCGCAGCATGGGCACAGCATTTCCAAAATGCCATAGAAATGGCTGGGAAGTGCCGCTGCTGCAGATTTTCAGAAAATCCGCGGCTTTTCCGCGAGAAATCCGCGGCAAAATACGCACATTTTCCGCAGCGTGGGCACATAGCCTAAGGATTCCCTTTAAGTAAGTAATTACTATGGGCCTAAAAACTAACAGGCAGGTAGTTTCTAACTATCTGCATGTTCTACCCAGCGCTGTTTCAATACAGTCACTGACCGCTCCTGCCGGCAATTTTGTTGCACCATGTCAACAGAGCAGGTCTTCCACTTCCAGGCTGCTCTGTCGATGGTGCGTGACTGCTGATGTTATTCTGATTGACAGCAGTCAGGCAGCGGGTAGTCAGCTGTCAATCGGCATGTCGTCAGCAGGCCTGCCCTGTGAACAGAGTGATGCGGAAGAGAAGTCACCGCTCTGTTGACGTGACGTCAGGTGAAGCTGCTGAATTGCCGGCAGGAGACGTCTGTGACCACTCTTCTGGCAAAGATCGGCTTGATACCCAACAGGCAGGTGGTTAGGAACCAACCATAGTAAAAAAGAAAATTAAAGTAGTCTCGGACAACCTCTTTAATAATAATAATAATAATAATAATAATAATAATTTTATTCATTTATATAGCGCTATTAATTCCACAGCGCTTTACATACATTGGCAACACTGTCCCCATTGGGGCTCACAATCTAGAGTCCCTATCTATATGTCTTTGGAGTGTGGGAGGAAACCGGAGAACCCAGAGGAAACCCACACAAACACGGGGAGAACATACAAACTCCTTGCAGATAGTCTCCTTGGTGGGATTTGAACCCAGGACCCCAGCGCTGCAAGGCTGCAGTGCTAACCACTGAGCCACCGTGCAGCCCATGTATGTATTTTTGGCTAATAAGTGTTTTTGCAAGTGGGTCACATTACAAAATTTGGACCTTTAGCATCTACAGATTCACAACCCATAGCAGTTACTGGGATGAGCTACAGAGGTTTCCCCCCCCCCCCCACATACTTCTGCCATGAGATCTCGTGGAGCCAATGGGCAACTGTTGCTGCCATCTTGGTGCACTCATTTTATAATATGCTGCAATACTGTAGTAACATAATATATGCTAGAAATCAATGAAACGATTCCAGATTCTTTTTGGGAGCTAAATAATTAGAGTAAAAGTCAATAATAAAAATTGTTTTAAAGAATGATACAAAAATCTAAAAGTTTATCGCACCTTCCATTGTCCAAATTCAAAAGTTAAGAAATTTAAAAAATAAATAGCATATTTGATATCATCTTGTCTGTCCAAGCTTTCCTAAAATTAACAGATATTAAAGCAAAAGAGAATAAATGTAAACAATGAGAATTGCCATTTTTCGAGCTCTGCACCCCCCCAAAAAATTACCATAATAAGTGATCAAAACATTGCATGTACCCCAAAATTTAATCAGTTGGCCGCACCAAACAAGTCCTCATATAGCTCTGACAAGAAGATTGACAAAGTTGAAGGTCTCAGAAAATGACAACATAAAGCAAACTTTTTTGTCTACAAAATTCTGAATTTTATTTTTAACCACTAAAACATAAAAAAATTGGTAAAAGGGGAAGAGAAAATTAAAGCACAAAAATGAAAAAAAAATAAAAAAAAAAAAATTAATAAAAAAAATGGCATTTACGACCTATCCTTAAGAAATGTCGTCCATATCAGATAAATGATGTCTACAACCAGCGGTGCCCAAAGGTGATCACATTGGCGGCAAGTGGTACAGTATGCCACATGTTCGTGAAGCATGGCACTACTGTTTGCACGTGGCTTCTGACCAGTTGGATCATCTACGTGTTTCTTGAAAAGCATTTTAGAGGTGGATTATTTTGCTGCTTGGCAGGACCATCTCATGTCTGCACCACATTGGTGAATTAATATGATTATCTGGCATTAGTACTGCAGCCACAGGCAGGACAGCATCTCCTAAATCACGAAAATTGCTGCTTGCTTCTGGTGTTGAATATAGAGTAAAGTAAAAAAAGGCAGTAAGCAATTTGTAATCTGGAGAAAGTGGTGGTGCCAAAATAAATGAAAGCTCCTCGCAGCTATAAAAATTCTTAAGTGCTTGCCATATAGTTTGCACGACCTCATCATTCATATGTGCGAGCCTAGAAATCCTGTCCTGAAATGACTCAACACCAGCACGAGAAATATTGTGGACATTGCTGTACCGGGTGTAGTGTGTATATTATAAGTTTACATCCACTATCTAAAAAATACACATCTTCATGTTTTTCTCACTATCTGACATGAAATTAGAATAAACCTTTCCCGTTTCAGGTCAGTTAGAAACCAAAATTAATTATAATTGCCAAATGTAAGAATAATGAGAGAGAGAAAATGTTTAAAGGCATTTTTATTACTTTCTACAAAGTCAAAAGTTTACATACACTGAGTACTATGCCTTTAAACAATGTGGTACAGCCCCTATGATGATGTCATGTCTTTGGAAGCTTGTGATAGGTTTATTGGCAACATCTGAGTTAATTAGAGACACACCTGTGGATTTATTTTAATGCACACCTGAAACACACTGCTTCTTTGTGTAGTATCAACAGCCAAGTTCTCAGGAAGAGCATTGTAGACTTGCACAAGTCTGTTTTATCCTTAGGTGCAATTTCCAGATACCTGAAGGTGCCTTGTTCATCTGTACAAACAATTATATGCAAGTACAAACAAGATAGGAATGATGTCCAGCAGCCACCATACTGCTCAGGAAGGAGATGGGTTCTGTGTACCAGAGATGAACATGCTTTGGTCAGACATGTGCATATTAACCCAAGAACAAAACAAACAGACGGCTGAAGCTGGTAAGATTGTGTCATTATCCACAGTGAAATGAGTACTGTATCAACATGGGATGAAAGGCCACCCTGCTAGGAATAAGCCATTACTCCAAAAGAAACATAAAAAAACAGATTAATATTTACAAGTGCACACAGGACCAAAGATCTTCAGTTTTGGAGACATGTTCTGTGGTCTAACGAAACAAAAAATTGAACTGTTTGGCCATAATGACCATCGTTACGTTTGGAGGAAAAAGGGAGAAGCTTTGAAGCCAAAGAACACCATCTCAACTATGAAACATGGGGGCGGCAGCATCATGTTGTCGGGTTGTTTTGCTGCAGGAGGGACTGGTGCACTTCACAAAATAGATGGTATCATGAGGAAAGAAGATTATCTGGCAATACTGAAGCATCATCTCAAGACATCAGCCAGGAACTTAAAGCTTGGGCAGTAATGGCTCTTCCAAATGGACAATGACCTGAAGCATACTGCTAAACTGGTTACAAAGTGGCTTAAAGATAACAAAGTCAATCTTTTGGAGTGGCCATCACAAAGCCCTGATCTCAATCCTACTGAAAATTTACGAACAAAGCTGAAAAGGTCAGTGTGAGCAAGGCGACCTACAAACATGGCTCAGCTACACCAGTTCTGTCAGGAGGATTGGGCCCAAATTTCTACCAACTATTGTGAGAAGCTTGTGGAAGGAGATCCAAAACGCTTCACCCAAGTCACACAGTGTAAGGGCAATGGTACCAAATACTAATGAAATTTTTGTAAACTTTTGACTTTGCAGAAAGTAATAACATGTCTTAAAACATTCTCTCTCTCATTATTCTGGCATTTGGCAAATATAAATAATTTTGGTTCCTAATTGACCTAAAACGGGAAAAGTTTATTCTGATATCATGTCAGATAATGAGAAAAATCTGCAGATGTGTCTTTATAGTGAGCAGAGGGAAAAACCTGCAGATGTGTCTTTAAAGAGGGTGGATGGAAACTTCTGGTTTCAGCTGGAAGCCATTGGGGTGAATTTTTAGGTTTTTAGACAGTATGAAACTGCAGTAAGCTGTTTTTATAGGATATCTCTGATTCCTTGCCACGTATGGGTGTTTAAAGGAGGAGACTGTTTCTTAACCATGAGCTTTAAAATTCTTCACATTTTTTCCATATTCCACAAATCTTGCAGCCATGTCTATAGCAAGTATAGGACACAAGAGACGATTCAAGCTCCGCTGCAAACCAAGAACTTATAAATCATCCTTATCCTCTACATTTTCCAGCTATTTTTGGTTCTTAGGGGGTTTGCAGATCTCGGTTATTTCGCCTGTAGACCTTAAGTTGCTCTCAGATTAATGACTTGGAAGAATCAATTAGTTATTTAAGCTGAATAGTAATTCTGAATGAACCCACTTTTCCATTATTTTCATAGACACCCACTATTTGGCCGCAATGTTCCCCTTTCCAGTGGATCAGGATTTATCATCTCCGATATGGGATTAATTGTCACCAACGCTCACGTGGTGACGAGCAGTAACGCCGTCTCAGGGCGACAGCACCTAAAAGTGCAACTCCATAATGGCGACACCTACGAGGCAACCATCAAAGATATAGATAAGAAGTCAGATATTTCCACAATCAAGATTTACCCAAAAGTAAGTATGTAGAGACGTATCATTGATCTAATTTCTGCCAATTATAGGAGTCAACATCTCCTCATTCTAGGAGAGCTTGGGCCAATGGGAGTATGCTTTGGTGCTCTAATGGGTCAGTCTGACTCTGAACCCTTGGCCACCTAATATCCTTCTTCTATAGTAAATACTCCATTAGCCTCCTTCTATTACCCTGCTTAAAGCATAGCCTATGGAAATTCCATAAATACTTACCTATAGGATACTAACCTATAAGAAGAAAGGAAACATGTAGCCCACCCATGGGTGTAGTGAGCCACGACTCCGCTTTGGAAGGAAAGGAAGGGTTTATAGGATTGGGTTTTGGGGTCAAATGTTTAAGGGGTAGAAGAGCAGGTGGTTAGTAGTTAGAAGAGGGAGGGTATATAGGCTGAGGAGAAGGGGAAGGTATACATACTGAGCATGAAGGCACCACTGGTCAGGGGGCTACCCTGCAGCCTTGGTGATCTTGGGAGCAGAAAATATATAAAAAAAGGGAGCTGGGGGGTCATGAGCAAATTTTGGCAAGAAGTGAAGAGGGGGTGTCACGCTAGGTATGGAAAACTACCAACCGAGCGGCGAAAGGTAAGGGAAGGAGACCCCTGCGTCTAGGGAAGGGGGAGATGGTGATCCCTGACCAAACCTACTGCTAGTCCCTGGAGTTCCTCACCACCCTAGATAGGTTACGCTCATATGCGCCGAGTTGGATGCCTGACCCTAGGTATCCATAGTGCTGGGCCCTAAATAGGGAACGAGTTATGATTCAGTGACTGAGGAGGATCAGAAAAAGGACAAAAAAGTAGGAAACCCAGAATGTACCAGAGTGGTTGGAATCTCAGCGAACTGCAGACCTACCACTAACACACAACTAGAAGTAGCTGTGGGACGTGCCTATGATGACCTGGTCGCCTCGACACAGCCAGAAAACTTATTATTCTTACAAAGAGAAGTACAGGAAAGGCTAATCTGTCTCAGAGCAGTCCCCAAAGATATAGATAGCCCCCCACATATAAAGATTACGGTGATGTAGGAAAACATAATACACAGGAAGAAAACAGATTCAGCAAAGATGAGGCCCAAACTATCTAAATAAGAAAGGACAGGAAAGAGCACTGTCTGCAGCCATGCAATACCCTAGAAAAAGAACCAACACGCCTGATATGGAAAAATACTGAGACCACACGGACTCTCCCCCACTATATCAGTACTCTGGTGTTACTGTGATCCAAACAAAACACTAATATAGTGGAGGGACTGAAATTAGTACAAAGCATGACAAAAAAATACATAGCTGAATATGGAGCAAAGTACACCGACATTCCCAGCAGGGAATGATCCAACTCCACCCAGAATTCCACGCAGGCAAAATAGGAATAAGCCTTAGTACCTAAACAGAAAAACAATCAGAAGGTGGAAACCACCAGCAAAAGTACAAGGACCAACCTTATCTGAAAGGAGTCCTGGTAGACAAAGAAGGAAGGGCTGGCTTCAGAATGTCCTTAGCACACAGGAGACAGCATTGAGCACCGGTCAGGAACAAGAGAACACTACTCAGTTATATAGGCCCAGTCACAAGAACCTGATTGACAATCATCCCCAGCTGTCTGGTTTCTATTCAGCAAGCAAACTTCACTACCAGCAATAATCACAAGAGGGAGCCCAAAACTGGAACCTAGTCCAAATGTATTCACAACAGGAATGGGTGGGATGAGCTCTTCATCATCCCCACTAAATGCTAAAGGAAGACACAAGGAAGACACATGGGGGGGGGGAGCATGAACTACTTAACAACAGATGACTCAGGCAGGAGTTCAGCAAAGCTTCTGCAACGGTACTACAAATGCGAGCAAGCCACCTGCTTGCAACCAGGGCTAGAGTGAACTGAATAATATCACCAGCACCAGTCCAGGGAAGAAGGGAGTATTTAAGCATTAAGAGAATGCTAATGAACAGCAGTTGGGTGTAAGGTGAGCTCCTGCTGGGTCCAAAAGGGGGAGAGATGAATCCAGCAGGAAAGCTACCTATACCAATGAGTACTGACAGCAGGAACAATGGAAAGTCAGGGAGCATTTTGGACAGCCAAACATTGTGACTTTCTATTGCCAGAAACCACATGAGTCACCTGTGACACACCCGTGGAGTTCTTGGAGTCAGTAGTAAAATTATAGTTGGGGCTTTGTACATCTGGTGGATGATAACCTCCCATTTGGTTCGGAATTTGGATTATTGTCTGGCAGATTTGGGGCTTTCAGGGTGGGGTCCCTGGGAATTGGTGATGTGGAGTAATGTTTTTTTCCAGCAACAGAGGTGCCCCAGAGCCTGTGGTCGCAGCTAGGGGTAATGCCGGATGGTTCTTCATTTATTAAGAGTGGTTGCCATCAGGCCTTGGTGCTCCAAGAACGTCCCCACCTTCTAGTTAAGTTTATTGTATGTTTGTGTTGTAATAAAGGCTGATTTGGCCACATTAATCCAAAATGGTGTTTTTTATCCGTTTGTAGGAAGGGATCTGGAAAAGGTAAGGTGAGGGGTTAAAGAAGAAGAGGGTAGAAGTGTAAGGAGAAGCCTCTACAATACTGCAATCATGAAAGGTCACCAGAGTTCTGTTTCAGTGTAGCTTATGGCGACTCCAGTTTTCCTGATTTAAGAAATTTCCCAGAGGTGGGAGCTGCACATATTAGCCATTTATCCTACATATAGGCTGTAAACCCCTAGGTTATTTCTGGCAAGTTCATGGCTATTGGTTATGCATGACTAGTGGCCCGTGATCAGTAGCTCAAACCACCCTCAATCTGCCACTACCTGAGAATCCCCGGGCAACCTTAGACTACTAGGCGGTGTTAGTACATCGGGTAGCTTTATCATACATCTTACATTTTTTATGAAAAACTTTGTATTTTTCTACAAAACTATGGCTTTTTTTGTTCTAGAAAAAGCTACCAGTCTTGTTGTTGGGACATTCGGCAGATCTTAGACCTGGAGAGTTTGTGGTGGCTATCGGAAGCCCATTTGCCTTACAGAACACTGTGACAACCGGAATCGTCAGCACGGCTCAAAGAGATGGAAGAGAACTCGGCTTGAGAGACTCCGATATGGACTATGTGCAGACAGATGCCATCATAAATGTAAGTCTCCATCTTAATTTTTAGATTGATGATGTGTTTCAGGATCCGGTAAGTTACTATTAGGTTGGGGGTCACATGAACTCTGATGAACGTGTGAAATCACCGTCGTGACACCCGCTGTAGCGCAGGTGTTGCGGGGATGTCACCAGGAGGTCATCAAAGTTGATTGGGAACTCCGATGACCTCCTGGACGTCACTGCACACACACACTGCTTGCTGGATACTCACCTGTCATTGGCGATGTTGTCCCCGGCAATGCTCCGGCTTCCAGCTCCGAGCTGCAGTGAATATTCTATGAGCATAATTAGTGGGGGTCGGAAGCAGGAGACAGCAGAGCCGAATAACGCAGAGCTGGATACAGGTGAATATAGAAAATAATTTTATTTCAAAGACACGTATTTTCTCCGGTACATGTATGCAAACACAGATGTGTCATGTGTGACTCACGTATGACCATACCCATGCGTGTGGCTTGTACCTGATTAAACACGGACATCTGAAACCGACCTAAAACATTTTCCATCTAAGTTTCATCTATTTTTTAACACTAGAAGTCCCAGGAATTTCGAGCTCCATAGAGTTCCAATGGTAGAAATGTTAAATGACCCCTCTCTGGGACTTCTATTAAATGATCCATTTTTAAGATTAAACGGTTAAAAATGCTGTAAATGCAGCCTAAGACTGTGTTCACACAACTGTATTTTTGGTCAGAGTGCTGTTCTGTCATACGGAGTATTTCACAAACGTTGCCGACTATGATGGCGGCGTTGGGTATTGTTCAATTGCTGAATCTGACACTTCGCTCAATGGGTTCTCTGGTGTCTGGGATCAACACAGGCAGACTCGGGCGTTAGCCTGCTGTGTGCTGATTCGTAGGCAGGGTAGCAAGAGTTGATCTTTGTTGGTCTGCATGCTCCTTTGGTCACTTGTTGTGGGGAGGCCTATCACATCTGCTCCCCTCCTATTTATGCTGGTTGAAACTTTCTACCCATGTCAGCTATAGTTTAGACTATGTTGGTCAGAGAAATGTGATGTCCCAGACTCGCTCTGGTAAAGTGCTCATTGCTTGGTGCAGTTTACCCCTGTTGTTTTGTAGCTTCCTTCCTAATCCTGTTTTCCTCCTGAACATCTTATTGTCTACCTTTGTGTGTGCGTGCTGTGTGACAGTTTTGTTTTTTCCTGTCTGCCTTTATCTGTGGGTTTCATCCCCTGGGGGGGAGGGGGGAGGGGAACCAAATCAATTAAAGAATGTACACCTGGAACTCCAATGGTGTGAGCAAGGTGCAAGACTCAAAAATATACAACTAAACAATAGGATAAAGAGTTGCACACCAGTCACAATGTATAGGGGAATAATGAAAAGCAGAACTGCTATGGGAATACTAGACTGAAAAATACAATGGAAACGCCCCAAAACCAAACGCCAAGGTAATCTCTATTTTTGGGGTCCCTAACCTACGTGTAACCTCACCTGCAGTTAGAGATTCAGATAGAGATTACCTTGGCGTTTGGTTCTGGGGCTCCTTTGCATTGATCAATACAATGGCTAAACATCTCTCATTCCTATTATTCATAGCAGTTATGCAGATACCATTTTCAGGTTTTTCACTTTTTTCAGATAGTCCATTGTATTTTTCAGTCTAGTATTCCCATAGCAGTTCTGGTTTTCATTATTCCCCTATACATTGTGACTGGTGTGCAACTCTTTATCCTATTATTTAGTTGTATATTTTTGAGTCTTGCACCTGTTCACACCATTGGTGTTCCAGACGTACATTCCTTAATTAGTATGCATTTTCTGTCTGAGAACCCTGCCCCACCCATAGCCATGTGGTCTTATTTCACATATATAGCTTGGTCCTTTGCTTCCCATACAGAGCAAGTTTTTAACTGCAGGTGAGGTTACACAAAGGTTAGGGACCCCAAAAATAGAGATTACCTTGGCGTTTGGTTTTGGGGCTCCTTTGCATTGATCAATACAATGGCTAAACATCTCTCATTCCTATTATTCATAGCAGTTATGCATATACCATTTTCATGTTTTTCACTTTTTTCAGATAGTCCATTGTATTTTTCAGTCTAGTATTCCCATAGCAGTTCTGCTTTTCATTATTCCCCTATACATTGTGACTGGTGTGCAACATTTTATCCTATTGTTTATGGGAATGAGATCAAGACTGGTCAGGAGCAGGGCCAGCAGGGAGACTCAGACCTCTGTACTATCAGGAGTATCCCCGAGGTTATGGATAGCATATTGTTCCCTAGTTTAAGACACAGCTTAGGAGCCCTGATTCTCTGCTATCTCATAGTCATCGTGACATGTTCACATGACCATTTTTTTTCCAGGGACCGAATGTCCATATGAAAAAATGGCAACACGCACTAGTCTCTTCCATAACCCCCCCCCTCCCCCAAAAATACGATCTCATACAGTTCAACCATATAGCATCTGATTGTTCAGATGCATTGCAGATATTTTTTGTTATTGGTCTTGTGATTTTTATAAACTGCAGATGTATAAAAACAGATGTCATAAGGATGACAATACAGATGAAATGTTAGCTAATTTTTCTTAATGATGTTTGGACAATTTTTTTTATACGCTTGTTTGACCCTTGCAAGTGAATACTGGTGAAATTAGGGTCCTTCCAATTGGCCCCCACTGGACTAAAGACATATCCTCACACTCATGGGCTACAGTGTGAACTTGTAACCTGTTACTCCAACACTGGTGACCTCGTATGTGGCTCAGGCTTGGCTCATCTCTGGCACTGGGTATCCTTCTAGTTATTTTCAAGGCAAAAACAGGAGTACCTGGCTCCTACTCCTAGATGACAAGTGACCTGGCCCATAAAGTCCTTCTCCATTAAGGTCTATGTACAATCCAGAGACAGAAGGAGTTCTTGGCACTTTTGAGATTCCTAATCAGTCCCAACTTTGTGGCACATCTCAGAATCATGGCGCACAGTTTTTCTTTATTCTTTCACCATATTCTTCATATTTTTAACAGTAAATTATTTTTTTTTTCTAGTATGGAAACTCTGGGGGTCCTCTGGTGAACTTGGTAAGTATTGTACCTTCATGTTATTGTATCTGTGATAAGTAAAGGAACAATAACAACAGATCAAAATGGTCATGGGAAGATTTATGGGCATTTGGTATAAATATTGAGAGGGAAGTGGATGAGCAACCTCAAAGGTGTAACTGTCGCGGGCGGAGGAGGGGACGCCGCGCTCCTCCACTGCTGCTCGGGTCCGGCTGCCGCTGCGGCTGCTGCGGCCTGCTGCTACTGCTCGGTGGCTCGAGCGATGGGCCGGATCCCGGGGACTCGAGCGGCGCTCCTCGCCCGTGAGTGAAAGGGAGTTTTTGGGTGTGGGGATTGTTTATTGTCCGTGACGCCACCCACGGTTGTGGTGATTTGTTGACACCACCGCTGCTCTGTATGGGGATCCCGGGAGTGATGGTATGGAGCAGCCAGTTGTTGGTTTGCCCCTCCGTGGGTAGGGGTTGGTGATCCCGGGGCCCAGTGATGGGGTTGGATGGTGGACAGGCGGGTATCGGGCCTGTGGAGGTGCAGGGACGCAGGGACAGTGCTGTGCCGTACGGCACGGAGGTATTCACTCAGCCAGTAAACACGACACAGTTCTCGGTAAACAAACGGCTGGTTGGACGGGTCCCTCGGACGGTTGCTGTTGTTGTTTCTCCCCTGACCCAGTTTAGTGGGATAAGTCCTTTCTCTCGCCTCAGTGCACCCTCCTTCTACGTTCCGGCTTCCAGCTGGCTCCCCGGTTCAGTACCGGTGGGCCACCGCCCAGCCCCGGCTACCTACGGTTCCACCAGCTGTCTCCCCGGCTCCCTGCAGACGGCCACTACCGTCTGCCGGACTCTCTGTACGAGTCCCTAGGCTCCAACCTAGGCCCCTGGCTATGTCTGCCTCTCTGCAGACCTTATCTCCTCCTCTCCTAGGACTTGACTGGGCTTGTTTCCTGCCTCAGGCCAGCTCACTCCTGGGTGGGCGTCTCCATCTCCTGACTCCGCCCACCTGGTGTGTCAGTCTGAGCCCGAGGCAGAAAGCAGGTCACTTTGGGGATGTCTGCTGTGAACTGCTGGGGGTGGGGGTGTGTGTCTTGTTACCTGTGTCCCCTGGCTTGTCCAGGGCGACACATAACTACTGTACAAGCTTGTGGGTCCCAAATATATAAGTCAACAGGACCCCAAGTGTCAGACAGTTCTTAATTGTATTGGTCTTCTCAAATAGGCCAAATGGACCTATTTGGACTTCTTAGGCTATGTGCCCACGCTGCGGAAAATGCGCGGATTTTGCCGCGGATTTCTCGTGGAAAAGCCGCGGATTTTCCAGAAATCTGCAGCACAGCTACTCCCCAGCCATTTCTATGGCATTTGGGTAATGCTGTGCCCACGCTGCGGATTTTTCCGCAGCGGAAATCGTGCGGATTTCCGTGCGGAAAAATCAGCAGCATGTCAATTATTGTTGCGGATTTCTCCGCAGGGTCCCATATACTTACCTGCCTCACCGGAGTCACTTTCTCCGTCCGGTGTACAGGAGAGCGGTGAATCCAGGTCAGGAAGGAAGAGGTGGGCGGAGCCTGCACAAGCTCTGGTCATGTGACAGCCGGAGCTAGTTCAGGCCCGCCCACCTTCTCCTGCAGACGCTGACAGAGGGACCCGGCTGCTGGAAAGCGAGGTGCTGCATGATGGAGGTGAGTATGAACTCCCCCGATCACTGCAGCACTTGTTCTGCATTGAGGATGCAGTGCCGAAGCCATGGTACTGTATCCTCAATGCAGAAAGCCCGCACCATATCCGCACGACATTCCGCAGCATGGAAACAGACAAAAGTTGTGGTGCTGTTTCCTGGGAGCTCCTGCGGAATGTCCTGCGGATATATCCGCAGGACACTGTCCCCGTGGGCACATAGCCTTAGGCTTCAGTGCCAGGGGTGGGCTTGGCGGGTGGGGCAAAGAGACAAATGCTCCCTGGGCCGCTCCCCTAGCAGCTGCACAGGGCCACCTGTTTCTTCTTTGCCGCTCATGTCTGGTGTGTGTGCATGTATGATGTATGTCATTGTATATGACTTTGTATAGATTTATGTCTATTTCTATGTATTTTGTGAATACGTCTTCATATACCTGTATGCAGAGGCGGACATATCATTGGTGTTGCCTCTGCAGCTACACAATGGGCCTTACCGTTAAGGGGGCCCATTTCTACTTCCAAAACAGGTGGAATTGTGAATTGTGGTGATTTATTGGACTGAAAAGGGCCCATATATATTATTCTTGCACAGGGGCCCTATTTTGTATGTGTCCGCCAGTGCCTGTATGTGTACATATCTGTCTACGTGTCTTTTTACATTTGTGTATGCGTGTGTCTGCATAATATAAAATCAGTGCAAACTTTCTAATTGTAGATGTATTATGTTGTTTCATCAAGGACGGAGAAGTGATTGGGATTAACACCCTGAAAGTGGCAGCTGGAATCTCATTTGCAATTCCCTCTGATCGCATCACCAAGTTTATGACCGACACTCACGACAAGAAAATTAAAGGTAAAAATAAAAAAAAATATCAAAAGAGAAATTATTTTAAAGCTAATCACCATCATTTCTCATCTGGTAGTTTTAGATCACAGCTATCTGATTATTTATTAATATACAGTCATATGAAAAAGTTTGGGCACCCCTATTAATGTTAACATTTTTTCTTTATAACAATTTGGGTTTTTGCAACAGCTATTTCAGTTTCATATATCTAATAACTGATGGACTGAGTAATATTTCTGGATTGAAATGAGGTTTATTGTAATAACAGAAAATGTGCAATCCGCATTTAAACAAAATTTCACCGGTGCAAAAGTATGGGCACCTCAACATAAAAGTGACATTAATATTTTGTAGATCCTTTTGCAAAAATAACAGCCTCTAGTTGCTTCCTGTAGCTTTTAATGAGTTCCTGGATCCTGGATGAAGGTATATTTGACCATTCCTGTTTACAAAACAATTCTAGTTCAGTTAAGTTTGATGGTCGCCGAGCATGGACAGGACGCTTCAAATCATCCCACAGATGTTCAATGATATTCAGGTCTGGGGACTGGGATGGCCATTCCAGAACATTGTAATTGTTCCTCTGCATGAATGCCTGAATAGATTTGGAGCGGTGTTTTGGATCATTGTCTTGCTGAAATATCCATCCCCTGCGTAACTTCAACTTCGTCACTGATTCTTGCACATTATTGTCAAGAATCTGCTGATACTGAGTTGAATCCATGCGACCCTCAACTTTAACAAGATTCCCGGTGCCGGCATTGGCCACACAGCCCCAAAGCATGATGGAACCTCCACCAAATTTTACTGTGGGCAGCAAGTGCTTTTCTTGGAATGCCGTGTTTTTTGCCTCGATGCATAACGCCTTTTTGTATGACCAAACAACTCAATCTTTGTTTCATCAGTCCACAGCACCATCTTCCAAAATGTAACTGGCTTGTCCAAATGTGCTTTTGCATACCTCAGGCGACTCTGTTTGTGGCGTGCTTGCAGAAATGGCTTCTTTCACATCACTCTCCCATACAGCTTCTCCTTGTGCAACGTGCGTTGTATTGTTGATCGATGCACATTGACACCATCTGCAGCAAGATGAAGCTGCAGGTCTTTGGAGGTGGTCTGTGGATTGTCCTTGACTGTTCTCACCATTCTTCTTCTCTGCCTTTCTGATATTTTTCTTGGCCTGCCACTTCTGGGCTTAACAAGAACTGTACCTGTGTTCTTCCATTTCCTTACTATGTTCCTCACAGTGGAAACTGACAGTTTAAATCTCTGAGACAACTTTTTGTACCTTCCCCTGAACAACTATGTTGAATAATCTTTGTTTTCAGATCATTTGAGAGTTGTTTTGAGGAGCCCATGATGCCACTCTTCATAGGAGATTCAAATAGGAGAACTACTTGCAAGTGGCCACCTTAAATACCTTTTCTTATGATTGGATACACCTGCCTATGAAGCTCAAAGCTCAATGAGGTTACAAAACCAATTCAGTGCTTAAGTAAGTCAGTAAAAAGTAGTTAGGAGTGTTCAAATCAAGAAATTGATAAGGGTGTCCATACTTTTGCACCGGTCAAATTTTGTTTAAATGCGGATTGCACATTTTCTGTTAGTACAATAAACCTCATTTCAATCCAGAAATATTACTCAGTCCATCAGTTATTAGATATATGAAACTGAAATAGCTGTTGCAAAAACCCAAATTGTTATAAAGAAAAAAGGTTAACATTAATAGGGGTGCCCAAACTTTTTCATATGACTGTATCTGTAAAAAGCGACTGTGATATTCTTTTCATAAACCAGTAGAACATATGAAAATGCTTAAAATATATCTTATTAGAGAAATCTGCTGCTTACTGCTCCTGGACTGATCATTCTCAAAATTCTCAATTCATGTGTAAAATCTATCTTCAGTGATTAGTTAGATAGGAGATGACAGTTGGTGCTCATAAATGTCAATGGAGAACTGTAACTGTCATTTCAAGAGAACTTGCAGCAGAATGTCTGCCTGCGCCTCTTACTCGGAGAACTTGCAGCAGAATGTCTGTGTCAGCCTCCAGTTCCTCCCACCTTCATAGAATTTTAAAAGCACCAACTGCCATCTATCTCAATAATGGGTCAGACTGACAACTGACAGAATCAGCTGTGACCACGCAGGATTCCCCAGAATGCTTTCCAGCTATTACATGATATACCGCAGCCAATCCAAAGTGACTATTTGAGCCTGTATAAAAGCCGAGGTAGGGAAGGAAGAAACCATTTTGGGCTGATAAAGTTTAATTGTGGTCTCTGGAGAACTTGCAGCAAGAGCTATGTGTCTGCTTCTTTCTCCTTCCCTCTCCATAGAATGTTCTAAGAACCAACTGTCATCTCTCATCACAGTCATGGGAAAGTCTGTCTTCATTGAATAGAGAATTTATACATTTTACGCTTGCAAAGATCAGTCCAGAAGGAGAAAGAAGCAGATTTCTCTGATTAGATATATTACAAAGTTGCTTATGTTCATCTGTGCTATTGATTTATGAAATTAAAATGATGGTTACACTTTAAAGGGAACCTGTCACCAGAATACTGTATATAAGAGCTCACTGGTGGTTGCGACAATTTATAGTCACCAAATCTAGTGACAGGTTCCCTTTAATAGTAACCTAAATAAAAGTCTGCACAGAAGTAAAATAATGAAATACACAGGAGCCTTCCTAAGGGCCCCTGGCTGCCATGATAAACCATTGTGTCGCCCAGGGAATGGGGTACTCAGTCCCGGGCAGTATATATAATTGGGAATGTCACTGTGGTGGCCGTTGCCCAGTCCCGTGCCCTGGGTGCTATTTATAAAGGGGATTATTTACAGGGGAGATAAGAGTTAATGTTCATGTGACGCCACCTCCCGTGGAGAGCCCTCACCGTGCAGGTAATTGTCAGGCCGTCTGAAAATGTGGCCTGACCTAGGGCCCTGTGCCCCGTGCGTGCCCAGTTTCCAGTGGTGCTCCCTCGTACCATCCCTGGGGTCTTGACTTTGGCCCAGAGGTCCTTGTTTGCTCCTATTCTGGTAACCTGACTCCTGTGCCCCCGGGTCACCATTACACGGACCCATCTCCAGGCACAGTTCACCTCCTGCACTTCACATTGTGCTCTCCCTAACAGACGCTCTAACGTTCTGCATGTCCCCTCCCACCAGGTGGTCTAGTCTTTCATGGTTTGGCTCTGCCCACTGGGTGGCCATCCCCTTATCTGACTAACCCCTTAGGCCTGGTGTGAGTGGCAACTGGGATTTTAGGTGTGTGTTGCTGAAGTTACAGGTACCAGGGGGTAGGTCCTGCATCCCCGAGAGGATGCAGTTCCCTGTAGTGCCCTGAGTGGCTCAGGGGTGCTACACCATCCACACCTGAGTGATGCACTGTACGGGGCTGATCATAGGAGGGTTGCCGCAGTATAACACAGCCAATAGCCAGTGTGTCCTGGTAAACTTAAAGGGGTTTTCCCCCTTCACTAAACTTCTATCCACAGGCTGTTACATCTATAAAAACAAACCAAGAATTATTGTCCTTCCTGTGTCCAGTGCGGTGTCACCACCACTGCTGCAGTCTCTGTAGTGTGGGAACAGTGACATCGCTGCAGCCAATCACTTGATGTCTTTATCAGCTAAGCAGCTGGGCTCACTGATTGTCTGCAGTGGTGATGTCATGTATAGCACTGCAGCCAAACAACTGAGACCGGGGCAGTGAAAGAAACTCAGCATCTGGACCTGAGGACGTGAAAATAACACTCCAGTGTTTTTTAAAATGTCACCATGTCTAACTATTGGTGAAATAAAAGAACCCCCCATATATACAGTATGAGCCCCCACATAGCCCTTTCATATGCAGTGTGAGCCTCCACATAGCTTCCTATATACATCAGGAACCACCACATAGACTCCTATATACAGTGTGTGCCCCCACATAGCCCCCTACATACCGTATGAACCCTCAAACAGCCCCTATATATATATATGGTATGAGCCCCAACATAGCCCTACATACAGTATGAGCCCCTGCATACTCTCTCTATATACAATACAATAGGAGCCATCACATAGTTTTTCCATACACAGTGTGAGCCTCCACATAGCACCTCTATATACAATGTGAGCCTCCATATAGCTCCCTATATACAGTAGGAGCCTCCATAATCTCCTAAATACAGTATTATTGTATATTCATAGTATCACTTAATATTGAGCAGAATTAAGTATGCTGATGTGAAGCCCCGCTAGTATGTGTCGGTGCAGTACCTTCAGGGACTCCACGTGGATGGAACAGTCTGGTCACAGGTAGGGAACCTTCTTTTAGGATTGTCGTGACGCCACTCTCAGTATTGCGGTCAGCGGGGACCGCCACTGCAGATTAAGGGATGCCTGGGGCTGATGGTGGGTGCAGTCAGTATATTAGCCCCCTGAGAGTGAGGCAAGCCCCAGGCCCCGGTGTATGTGTGTGGGACCACAGGTCGCAGAATGACTCAAACACAGTCCAAGAAGTCTTTCAACGTGTTTACTCACTGTTTGGAGGTCACGGTGAGATGCCCGGGGCGACACTGTGATAACCAGGTTGAACCAGGATTCCAGGAGGCCGTTCTGAGGGTAGCTGTCCACTCGCCTTCCTTGCACTCTTTCTGTTTTAGGAGGATCCTTTGCTTGAAGCGTGGTAGGACTCCTCCAGGGAAGCTGTTACCACCCTGCTCCCCTCTCTCTGGCTCGTCTGCCGGCAGCGTGGCCTTGGTGGGATGGCTTCTGGCCCTGTCCCCTTATGGGCCTGGTGATTGCTGCTTGGCTCAAGCTCTGTGTAGTCGTGGTGAGGGCATGAAGTACCCCCCCCCCCACCTGTAGGTTAAGCAGCTCTGGATGATCTGCTGCCTGTACTGGGGACCTAGTTCCCCTTGTGTGCTCGGATACCGGGATCTCCGTACTCAGCCACCCTTCTCTCTGGATGATTTTCAGGCCGACCCACGGTACTCCTTTCTCCCCCGCTTTCAGCTACTGCACTCCTCAGGACCTGTCTGACACGAGAGCTCCTCTGCTCCCTTCCACACACCTCAACTTCTTCCTCCAGACTCTCCTCTTCCTCTCTCTCTCTGCCCTGCTTCCTAGCAACCAGCCCCTGAACACACCCCTAGCTGGGAATTGAAAGTTAACTCCTTCTGGCTACTCAAGGGTCCCCTCTGGTGATGTGGGAGGCCTGGTCACTATGTGTTTGTGTGTGCACCTCATCCTGGCCTTTGGAAATTACCTGGAAGCATTGTCCCCGCATGGGTGCAATACTCTGTGGTGCCTGACCGGGTCAGGGGCGCCACATTCCCCCTTAGTTATCATCAGCACGTCCTCGGGCTGCAAAGACAAGAGAAAAAGGTAAATACAAACTTTTCCCACGCAGGGGCAATTATTTACATTTTAACATACCAGGTACCATTCCACCACCAACCACCCACATGTCCGAACCCCACCCAAAAACCTCCAGGAGGTAGGTCGCCGGTCCTTTTGGTGACCAGGGCTGGGCCATCACATTCCCCAGACCTTTCCTCCAATCTTCCTCTCCTGAGGGGAGTGGTGTAAGGTAGGCCCCATAAACAGGCGTACCCGCTTCCGAGTGTTGGAGGGCAGGCCCCATAAACAGGCGTGCCCCCTTGTTGGTGCAGAGCCATGCCCCTCAACAGGCAGACTCTGTGGTTGATACCAAGGAGGTAACTTTTTACAATGCAAAGTTTGTGGTTAAAGCCAGTTCATAACCAGTGGTCTAACATTTTAAGGAGGTCTCACAATAGTCCTTGTGGGCACATTTCACTTAAACGTTACTTAACTGTAAACAGGTTAAACATTACATTTCATACCGTCACTTTGAACTAAACTGTACTTTCTCTATAGCGTAATGGGAGCTGACCAAAGTTGCTGCGGGTTGACCTACGCAGTACTATACTGTCATCTGTCTGAGGTTGTGTCCTCCCACCCGATGTATGTGTCTCAATGTGAATAATAGGTGTGCTAGGTATTGATACCAGTGCATGGTCTTCTGCTTCAGCTACATTTGGCTCTTCCAGGTTCTGAACAGGTTCTTCTGGGTCTCTTACTTCTCCAGATTGAGGGAATGTAATAACCGGAATAACTACTGCTCCATTGTATTGAGGCCAACTTGCTGGAAAATCTCCAAGTACAGTATGGATCATCTTTTCTTTTGGTTCTTGAACTGGCAAAGGGTTGGGAATTTCTTCAGGGATTCTTAGTTGTTCAGGACATTTCTTTAAGCGATCTCTAGAAACGACAGCTGTTGTTTTTCCTCCATCTTTGCTGATAAGGCATGTCTTTTCATTGCTAAGCGTCGATGGTAACACAGTATAGGGTTCTTCTTCCCAGTGATTGTCAAGTTTATGACGTCTTCTCTTCCTTTTGAGAACTATATCTCCTGGCATCAAAGGAACAGCAGGTGCTTTTCGATTGTAGGCCTTTTCTTGTTTCTCACGCTGCTGAGTCAGGCTTCGCTCCACACACTCTTGTACTTTCTTGTATTGGGCTTGGCGGTTGGAATCCCAATCAGCACCTTGTAGATGGTCTTCAGGGGTCTCAACTCCCATTTCCAGATCTACTGGCAATCTCCCTGGTCTGGCCCTCATCAGGTATGCCGGTGTGCAGTTCGTGGAACTCACAGGGATGTTGTTATACATGTCCACTAGATCGGGCAGCTTTTCCGGCCACTGACTTCGTTCTTCTAGTGGGAGCGTCTTCAGAAGGTCGAGAATGATGTGGTTCATCTTCTCACACATGCCATTGGTCTGAGGATGGTAAGGCGTAGTACGGATCTTCTGGCAGCCGTATAGGTTACAAAACTCCTTAAACACTTCAGCTTCAAAGGCTGGTCCTTGGTCAGTGAGCACTTGATCTGGATAGCCATGTGGTCGACAGAAGTGTGTCTGGAAAGCTTTGGCTGCAGTTTGACCTGTCAAGTCCTTGACTGGTACTACCACCAGGAATCTGGAGTAGTGGTCAACCATAGTGAGAGCGTAGTTGTAGCCTTGTCTGCTGGGTGCCAACTTTACATGGTCCAGGGCCACGATCTCAAGGGGCCGTTTAGTTTGGATTGGCTGGAGTGGTGCTCTCTGGCTGGGCTGGTCTTTTCTTCTAAGATTGCAGGGCCCACAGTTTCGACACCACTTCTCTAGGGCAGATCTCATGCCCACCCAGTAGAATCTTACTTTAAGTAGGGCCTCCAGTTTCTTCCAACCAAAGTGGCCTGCACCATTGTGATAGGCTTCTAGCACCATCCTCGTATCCTTCTGTGGTACAATCACTTGCCACACCTTCTCATGCGTCCTCGGGTCAATGATGCTCCTGTAAAGTTTGTCTTGATAGATGAATAATCGACCCCTCTCCTTCCATAGGTACTGTGCCTCAGGTGGGGCTCCTTTGTCAAGGCTGGCGCCCGGCTGGCTGATCAGTTTCTTTACCAAGCCTACCGCTGGATCATTTTCCTGGGTCTCCTTCCAGTTGTAGTGAGGTAGTGGGTTCAGGGTCACCTCTTGGCGGTTGGCACGCGACTGCCGACACTGTTTTGCTCCATGGCGATGGAACGCTGGCAGCTCAATCTCTTCAAGATCATCTACATCTTCACCCTCGTCTGCTAGGTGAGGCATCCTGGACAGAGCATCTGCGTTGCCGTTCTTGCGGCCAGCTCGATACTTGACAGTAAAGTCATAATTCGCCAGTCGGGCTACCCAACGCTGCTCCATGGCACCCAATTTAGCAGTATCCAAGTGGGTCAGGGGGTTGTTGTCCGTGAAGACAGTGAATTTGGTGGCTGCCAGGTAGTGCTTGAACCGCTCTGTGATAGCCCATACCATGGCCAGGAACTCTAGCTTGAATGAGCTATAATTCTCCGGGTTTCTTTCAGTAGGCCTGAGCTTCCTGCTGGCGTAAGCAATCACACGCTCTTTGCCTCCCTGCACCTGTGAAAGCACTGCTCCCAGTCCCACATTACTGGCATCTGTGTACAGTACGAATGGCAGACCGTAGTCAGGGTAGGCTAGGATCTCTTCACCCGTCAAGGCCCCTTTCATTTGTCTGAAGGAGTGTTCTTCTGCTTCTCCCCAGTGAAATGGCGGGCCGGAGATCTTTCCTCTCTTCTTTGGGTGGCCTACCAGGAGCTCTTGCAAAGGCGCTGCCATTTTCGTGTAGCCCTTGATGAACCTTCTGTAGTAGCCTACCAAGCCAAGGAACTGACGTACCTCCCGGACGGTAGTAGGTGTGGGCCATTCCTGGATGACTGTGACCTTCTCTGGGTCCGGTGCTACTCCTTCTGCACTGACCACGTGACCTAGGTACTGGACCTTTGGCTTCAGTAAATGGCACTTGGATGGTTTCAGCTTCATTCCATATCGGGATAGCGCTTCAAAGACTTCAGCCAGGTGTTTCAGGTGGTCCTCGTAGGTCTTGGAGTACACGATGACATCATCCAGGTATAGCAGGACGGTTTCAAAGTTGAGGTGCCCTAGGCAGCATTCCATAAGCCTCTGGAAGGTCCCGGGGGCATTGCAGAGTCCAAATGGCATGCTGTTGAACTCACAGAGGCCCATTGGGGTGGTGAAGGCCGTCTTCTCCCGATCTTCTTCTGCTACAGATACTTGCCAGTAGCCACTAGTAAGATCTAGGGTAGAAAAGTAGTTAGAGGCTTTCAAGGCAGCGAGGGATTCCTCTATCCTTGGCAAAGGGTAGGCATCCTTGTGTGTTATCTGATTTATCCGTCTGTAATCCACACACATCCTCATCGTGCCATCCTTCTTTCTTACCAGGACCAGGGGAGCCGCCCAGGGGCTACAACTGTCCCTTATGATGCCTGCCTCCTTCATGTCCTTCAGCATGTCCTTTGTGCGCTGGTAATGGGCTGGTGGAATGGGCCTATGTCTTTCCTTAATGGGAGGATGACTGCCTGTGGGTATGTGATGTTGCACCCCTTTGATCCTACCAAAGTCTAGTGGGTTCTTACTAAAGACCTGCTCGTATTCCTGCACGACCCTGTAAACCCCATGTTTCTGGTAGACGGGTGTAGAGTCAGTCCCCACGTGTAGTTTCTGGCACCAGTCCTCTAACTGCTTTTGGGAGGTCTCATCCTCGGTTGAGTCAGCTTGTGTCAGGGGACCTACAGGTGTTATGGCGTCATCTGAGCATGTAAACAGTTTGGCTATGGTAGCGTACCTTGGTAGTCTGGCTTCCTCCTCCCCACAGTTCAACACTCGTACAGGCACTCGTCCCTTGTGTACATCAACTACCCCCCTGGCTGTCAGAATCGTGGGCCAGTGGTCTGAATGAGTGGGCTCTAGTACAGCCTGGTAATCCTGTCCTCTGAGACCTACCGCTGCTCTACACCACATCATCATTTCACTCCGTGGGGGTATCACAATGGGGTTAGCATCCATCACCCGTACACTACCAATCTCACCGCCAGCCTGTTTTACCTGTTGCTTCCTCAGAATGATTCGGATCTCCTTTTGCAAGGCTCTTTGCGACCTGCCCTCAGCACCTTCAACAATCTGGTGAAGCAACAACAACACTTCCCCTAGGCAATTTTCTATGACATTAGTGCCTAAAATCATTTGCGGGTTCCTTTCTCTAATATCAGTGTCCACAACAATCAGTCCTTGTCCCTTCATTTCCTGCCTTCCCACCTTTATGGTTACCTCTTTGACCCCGATCTGGTCTATAGGTTGTCCGTTGGCAGCATAGATGGTGAGGGAGGGGTCCGGTGGTCGGAGATCGTCGTCCGACCAAAACCTACGATACAGGACATACGGGATCGTGGTTACCTGAGAGCCGGTGTCCAATAACGCCGGGGTAGGGATCCCGTCCAGGACGATGGACAGGACAGGACGTCCACCCACGTACTGATCACAGCAGCGACTTGGGCCTGATCTTCTTAATCCTGAGGACTGGCCCCCGGCCCCAGGTTTGGCTCGTTTAAAGGACAGGCCCTTGCATAGTGTCCTGCCTCCTGGCAACGACGACAGATGGGTTGTCCAGATGAGTCATAGCGATCACTGCTCCTGCCTCGGGTTGGGGGACCTCTTCTCCTCCGCATCCAAGGGACGTCCTCTGGGTTGTCAGCTAGCAGGATCCGATGAGGGACTTTGGTCTCTGAGGGCAACTGTATTGCTTTCAGGATTTGTGCGACGTCCTTAGTGAGCTGTTGCACCTGGGAGGATAGTGTATTTATGGTCTCTGCTGGCGTGTTGAGTCCTTTTGCAGTTACCAGGGCCTGCGAGGAGGATTCCGCTCCTGCAGCCGTGGAACTGGCAGGCCATGCTGGTGCGACGGGGTCTGTGTCCACAGGAGGTTGGAGTGCTTTCACTGCCCTGTCTTTCAGAATGGCAAAGTCCACGTCAGGGTGTTCCAGGGACCACAGCTTCATCTGCTTCCCATCCTCAGGAGAACGCAGGCCCCGCAAGAATTGTTCCTTCATCATCCGGTTTCCTTCCTGATCACTGACAGGGTCCACCAGCTTGAGAGCCCGCAGTGCAGCCTGCAGCCTGAGGGCATAGGCTCTTATGCTATCTTGGGGCTTCTGCCGGCAGTTATAGAAGTCCGTCCTCAGCTCTCCCTCGGTGCGGTGTTCAAAAGCAGCTGCTAGTTTGGCAAAGATGGTCTCAACAGCGCTCCGGTCATCATTGGTCCAGGACTCAGCTTCCAATTCTGCTGCCTCAGTCAATTGTCCCAGCACCACAGCGGCCCTCTGCTTACCAGTCATCGCGTGCATGTCTAGCAGGGTGTTGATCTTCTTCTTAAACCCGGTCAGCGTGTCTATTTTACCGGCGTATTGGGGCAGCCATTGCGCTCCTGGGACATACAGCAAGGAAACTGGCATTATGGGGGAGATTTCAGCCGGCGCGGCTGCGACCGCGGCACCGGCACCAGGCGCTGCTGCATCCAGCGCGACGGGGGCTGGCATCGCTTGGGCTGCGTCGCCCTGACCAGGGGCATTACCTCCTGCAGCGTCCATTTTTCTTCAAAAATCTGCGCGCTCCCTTTCCACTTCCTGGGTCAGAACGCTCTCCGAATTGTGGGGATTCTGGGGCGGCCACACCTCTTCGTGGGCGGTGCTCTTCTCCCTCGCGCGGGCTGCAGCGCGCGCTTTTGAAGATGGCAATATGGCGGCGGTTCAATTTTTGCGGTCGGACCTCTGAGGCACACGGTCACCTGTCTGAACAGGTCTAGTCCTTATCCTGTTCGTGACGCCAGAAGTTGTGAAGCCCCGCTAGTATGTGTCGGTGCAGTACCTTCAGGGACTCCACGTGGATGGAACAGTCTGGTCACAGGTAGGGAACCTTCTTTTAGGATTGTCGTGACGCCACTCTCAGTATTGCGGTCAGCGGGGACCGCCACTGCAGATTAAGGGATGCCTGGGGCTGATGGTGGGTGCAGTCAGTATATTAGCCCCCTGAGAGTGAGGCAAGCCCCAGGCCCCGGTGTATGTGTGTGGGACCACAGGTCGCAGAATGACTCAAACACAGTCCAAGAAGTCTTTCAACGTGTTTACTCACTGTTTGGAGGTCACGGTGAGATGCCCGGGGCGACACTGTGATAACCAGGTTGAACCAGGAATTCCAGGAGGCCGTTCTGAGGGTAGCTGTCCACTCGCCTTCCTTGCACTCTTTCTGTTTTAGGAGGATCCTTTGCTTGAAGCGTGGTAGGACTCCTCCAGGGAAGCTGTTACCACCCTGCTCCCCTCTCTCTGGCTCGTCTGCCGGCAGCGTGGCCTTGGTGGGATGGCTTCTGGCCCTGTCCCCTTATGGGCCTGGTGATTGCTGCTTGGCTCAAGCTCTGTGTAGTCGTGGTGAGGGCATGAAGTACCCCCCCCCCACCTGTAGGTTAAGCAGCTCTGGATGATCTGCTGCCTGTACTGGGGACCTAGTTCCCCTTGTGTGCTCGGATACCGGGATCTCCGTACTCAGCCACCCTTCTCTCTGGATGATTTTCAGGCCGACCCACGGTACTCCTTTCTCCCCCGCTTTCAGCTACTGCACTCCTCAGGACCTGTCTGACACGAGAGCTCCTCTGCTCCCTTCCACACACCTCAACTTCTTCCTCCAGACTCTCCTCTTCCTCTCTCTCTCTGCCCTGCTTCCTAGCAACCAGCCCCTGAACACACCCCTAGCTGGGAATTGAAAGTTAACTCCTTCTGGCTACTCAAGGGTCCCCTCTGGTGATGTGGGAGGCCTGGTCACTATGTGTTTGTGTGTGCACCTCATCCTGGCCTTTGGAAATTACCTGGAAGCATTGTCCCCGCATGGGTGCAATACTCTGTGGTGCCTGACCGGGTCAGGGGCGCCACACTGACATCCCCCTACATACAGTATATAAAGGGCTATATAAAGAGTGAGCCTCTATATAGCCCCTTATATACAGTATGAGCCCCCCACATAGCCCTTTCATATGCAGTATGCACCTCCAAATAGCCTCCTATATACAGCAAAAGGCACCACATAGACTCCTAAATACAGTGTGAGCCCCCACATAGCCTTATATATACAGTGTGAGCCCCCACATAGCCTCCTATATACAGTGTGAGCCCCCACATAGCCTCATATATACAGTGTGAGCCCGCACATAGCCTCCTATATACAGTATGAGCCCCCACATAGCCTCATATATACAGTGTGAGCCCCCACATAGCCTCCTATATACAGTGTACGCCCCCACATAGCCTCCTATATACAGTATGAGCCCCCACATAGCCTCATATATACAGTGTACGCCCTCACATAGCCTTATATATACAGTGTACGCCCCCACATAGCCTCCTACATACAGTGTGAGCCCCCACATAGCCTCCTATATACAGTGTGAGCCACCACATAGCCTCATATATACAGTGTGAGCCCGCACATAGCCTCCTACATACAGTATGAGCCCACACATAGCCTCATATATACAGTGTGAGCCCCCACATAGCCTCATATATACAGTGTGAGCCCGCACATAGCCTCCTATATACAGTATGAGCCCCCACATAGCCTCATATATACAGTGTGAGCCCCCACATAGCCTCCTATATACAGTGTACGCCCCCACATAGCCTCCTATATACAGTGTGAGCCCCCACATAGCCTCATATATACAGTGTGAGCCCGCACATAGCCTCCTATATACAGTATGAGCCCCCACATAGCCTCATATATACAGTGTGAGCCCCGCACATAGCCTCCTATATACAGTGTACGCCCCCACATAGCCTCCTATATACAGTATGAGCCCCCACATAGCCTCCTATATACAGTGTGAGCTCCCACATAGCCTCCTATATACAGTGTGAGCTCTTACACAGCCTCCTATATACAGTGTGAGCCCCCACATAGCCTCATATATACAGTGTGAGCCCGCACATAGCCTCCTATATACAGTATGAGCCCACACATAGCCTCATATATACAGTGTGAGCCCCCACATAGCCTCATATATACAGTGTGAGCCCGCACATAGCCTCCTATATACAGTATGAGCCCCCACATAGCCTCATATATACAGTGTGAGCCCCCACATAGCCTCCTATATACAGTGTACGCCCCCACATAGCCTCCTATATACAGTGTGAGCCCCCACATAGCCTCATATATACAGTGTGAGCCCGCACATAGCCTCCTATATACAGTATGAGCCCCCACATAGCCTCATATATACAGTGTGAGCCCCCACATAGCCTCCTATATACAGTGTACGCCCCCACATAGCCTCCTATATACAGTATGAGCCCCCACATAGCCTCCTATATACAGTGTGAGCTCCCACATAGCCTCCTATATACAGTGTGAGCTCTTACACAGCCTCCTATATACAGTGTGAGCCCCCACATAGCCTCATATATACAGTGTGAGCCCGCACATAGCCTCCTATATACAGTATGAGCCCCCACATAGCCTTATATATACAGTGTACGCCCCCACATAGCCTCCTATATACAGTGTGAGCTCGCACATAGCCTCCTATATACAGTGTGAGCTCTCACACAGCCTCCTATATACAGTGTGAGCCCCCACATAGCCTTATATATACAGCAGGAGCCACTACATAGCCTCCTGTATACAGTATGAGTCCTCACAGAGCCTCCTAACTACATGACCTCCACAGAGCCTCCTAACTACATGACCTCCACAGAGCCTCCTAAATACATTATGATGAACCCTCATATGGATTTAAAAAAAAAGAAGTAAATGTTGTTTAGGATGGAGCAGCTAAATATTTTGAGTTTTAATTTCGGTCTTATTTATAAAACCGCACTATGGATTCTATATTATGAAGGATTACATGGCTCGTATACAACATAGTACAAGTCATAGTCTCCATAGTAAATCAGTCCTGGAGCTTTCTCTGACTTTCCTGTATCTATATAATCCCTGAGGGGAACAGTCTGACCTTTACGAAGGGCGAAATAAACATTTTTTACATTTTTTTGAACACATTCCAAATTGATACAACTGTGACTGTCTCGACAATGTTTGTTTCTTCAGACGGGAAGAAGCGTTTCATCGGGATAAAGATGCTGACCATAACTCCTGCGTAAGTAATGGAGACTTGTATGTTTGCCAATAGCTGGTTTTTTTTGCTTTGTTTTTAGGTTTGTTTTTTTTTATTATTTGCTATGGAAAAGTTGTAGCTGTGGAGTCTGAACTTATTACAGAACTCATTTCTGGCCCGAGCCCGCGTGTGCAAACTCCCGAGGACTGAGAGCTCTTGGCAGCGAACGTGAACAGAGTTTGACTTGTGGTTTATATAAACTTTGTAGTTAGAATTTGAAAATATTTAGATAGAAGTAAAAGCAACTTAATATTTTATCACCCCCATAGATGAATAGGAAAATAAAGGCAAAGGGCAAAACAATGCCCCGGATGATAAATGTTCTCACATTGATACCTAAATGTTGGTGAACCCTTCAGAATTTTCCATGTTTGTGTATAAATTTGAGCTAAAACTAAATTAGATTTTCACCATGTAATCATTCTTTTGTAGAACGACTCGTGTTCTTTGGGTCATTGTGTTGTTGCGTAAGATTCGGCTCATGCACAGATGTCCTGACATTTCCCTGTAGAATTTGCCATTCAGGGTTCATTATTCCATCATTGATGGCAGCCGTCCTGGTCCAAATACAACAAAACGAGCCCAAACCATGATACTACCACAACCATGTTTCGCAGATGGTTTGAGGTTTTTATGCTGTAATGTAGTGTTTTTCTTTCTCCAAACATGATGCTTCTGATTTAAACCCAAAAAAGCTGAATTGTGGTCTCATCCATCCCCAAAACATTTCTCCAGGAGCCTTCTGACTTGTTGAGGTGAACTTTACCAAACTTCAGACGCCTGCAATATTCTTTTTGGAGAAGTGTTTCATTACTTGCAATCATGCCATGCACACCATTTTTGTTTAGTGTCTTCCTGATGGTGGACTCATGAACATTAACTGAGAGAAGCCTTTAGTTGCTTAGAGGTTGCCTTGGGTTCCCTTTGTGACCTAATGGATTATTATACACCTTGCTCTTGGAGTGATCTTTGTTTGTGTCATAGTTGACTTCCTGCTGTTTTGAGACTAGTGACAGTCATAGGACTGGAGCATCTCTATTCCATCTTGACTCCTCATTTAAATGAAGTTTCCTTTCCTTTGGCATTTCATGAGTTAATTTCAGTTTTGTTGCCGGTAGCTCTGAGCAGGGTAGGTCAGCTGTAGCTGCTTTGGGACCACACCTATTTAGGTTAAATACTGGAGCCTTCCCAGCAGACCTTGCTGCTGTTAGAATTCAATTCTAATTTGGCCACCCTGGTGGAAGGAACTGCTGAGGTTTTCTCCTGTGCCCATCCACCTGCTACTATTGAGTACATCTGTTACGGTGAAGTTTGCTGTTTCGTATCCTTCTGTTTATTCCCCCCGTCTGTCTTTCCTTTCCCTCCATATATTTTAGTGTAGTGGCGAGTCTAGTGTACTCATCAGCCTACACACTAGACAGAGTGAGTTTAGGGCTAGCTGAAGGGCCAAGGTATCCTGCTCGCCGAGAGGTTAAAAGAACCTGTATAGGGACGCTAAGGAGCTCAGGAGTCATCTTGAGGGGAGTGCAGGAGGGGCCCCATCACCCTTCTCCCTAGCGGCAGGAAACTCCATTTGTATTGTTACTGCGGTGTTCCCCCTTTTTATTTTGTGGTGTTTTTGTAGTGCGTTAGATGCCCGTTGGTCTGAATGCGTGTGTCACGCGTTATATACGGACATCTCCTACTCCGTACGTGACACTTGGGGAGGGTAATAATGGTCTTGAATAGAGATGAGCAGACCCGTGAAAGTTTGGTTCGGCAGGTTCAGCTGGAGTTATGAAAAACGTACTTGAACTGAACCCCAATGGAAGTCACTAATTGGGCAGTTTGGGTCTCCACCCACATACAACCAGTATTAAACAGATCACTTTTTGAGGCAGGTGTGCACGGTTTTTCCATTTTTATATTTTTTTTGTTTGGTGCACAGTACATCCGATCACGCTGCTGTTACCCCCAGTGCGAGCCTATCAAACACTGCAAGTGGCTCGCACTGGGCCGAGCACCGAGTGTACCCGAGCTCAGCAATGCTCACACAAGTTGTTTGCATACGTAAAGAACCCGAACGCCTTTTTATGTAAAGTCTATGTTTGATACAAACACTGAACCTCGTTTTCGCTCATCTCTGGTCTTGAACTTGCTCCATTTTCACACAATGTCTGACTGTGGATTGGTGAAGCCCAAACTCTTTAGGGTACCTTCACACTTAGCGATGCAGCAGCGATCCGACCAGCGATCTGACCTGGTCAGGATCGCTGCTGCATCGCTACATGGTCGCTGGTGAGCTGTCAAACAGGCAGATCTCACCAGCGACCAGTGAACAGCCCCCAGCCAGCAGCGACGTGCAAGCGACGCTGCGCTTGCACGGAGCTGCCGTCTGGAAGCTGCGGAGACTGGTAACTAAGGTAAACATCGGGTATGGTTACCCGATGTTTACATTAGTTACCAGCGCACAGCTGTGTGTGCAGGGAGCAGGGAGCCGCGCACACTGAGCGCTGGCTCCTTGCTCTCCTACCATAGCTACAGTACACATCGGGTTCATTAACCCGATGTGTACAGCAGCTACATGTGCAGAGAGCCGGAGCCGGCAGCACAGGCAGCGTGAGAGCTGCAGAGGCTCGTAACTAAGGTAAATATCGGGTAACCACCTTGGTTACCCGATGTTTATCTTGGTTACAAGCTTACCTCAGCTGTCAGATGCCGGCTCCTGCTCCCTGCTCGCTTCATTTGTCGCTCTCTCGCTGTCACACACAGCGATCTGTGTGTCACAGCGGGAGAGCGGCTTTGAAGAAAACGAACCAGGGCTGTGTGTAACGAGCAGCGATCTCGCAGCAGGGGCCAGATCGCTGCTCAGTGTCACACACAGCGAGATCGCTAATGAGGTCACTGCTGCGTCACAAAAAGCGTGACTCAGCAGCGATCTCGGCAGCGAGCTCGCTGTGTGTGAAGCACCCCTTAGAGATGTTTTCGTAAACTTTCAGAGCCCAATAAGCATCAATAACTCTTCTCCTGAGGTCATCAGATATCTCCTTTGTTTCTGACATGATTCACGTCCACAAACAGGTCTTGAAGATCAGACTATGATAGATACCTTTTCTTTAAGTTAAACAGGTCGCCCACTCACACCTGATTGTCATCCTATTGATTGATAACACCAGACTCTAATTTCACCTTTCAAATTATCTGCTAATCTAAAGGTTCATTTACTTTTGCCAATATTTTTTATTTAATTCTCTATCTACTTTTAGAACTTGTGTGACAATTTAATGTAATTTTAGGTTAAATTTATGCAGAAATATTGAAAATTCTGAATGTTTCACAAACTTTCAAGCACCACTTTATATACTCATATTGGACTCCTCAAATTCTATATGAATGCCTTTGTCCACCCATGAAAAAGAGTTAGTCCCTATGCCCTATATGAAACTTTTTATTAGTCCTTATGGAACTCTATGGATCCCTTTATAACACTAGAAACCATTATTATGTCCTATGTCCGCCTATTGCATTCAATTCCATTAGTCCCAATATAATCCCTTGAATAACTTCCGATATACTCTTATGAACCACTATTAGCCTCATATCTACTTTTACTGCACTATCAGTCCATGGAAAACCATATTAGCTATAGTGTATTAATATAGAAAGCTATTAAAGAAAATATTACCAGATTTTGCAGTACAAACTGCATACATTATTAGTTAGAACCCTTAGACCTGATGAGGCTGGTATACTAACTTTGATCATCCATTAATACCTATGTAACTGACAGGCTGTACAATTGTCAGAATGACTATAATTATTTTAGAAACTTTAATCTCTGCCCATCTAGTCTGATTGACAGCTCTTCAGTGTCCCCCTTCTGCTGAACGTCTGCCTATTTAGCCTGATTGACAGCGACAGTTTGTCATGGGTGACAGCCAGTCCTGCGGTGCCTGGCTATAGAAGGTCACGGCGTTTGGCTGCGCATACTACTCCCTGACCTATTGTTTCTGCTTGGTTCTCATCCCTTTCCCTTTAGGACCCTATGGAGTTCCTCAGTCTGTTAACTGCTGTTCATCAGCACTTCCCTAGTCTTTATAAACCTTCACTTCTTATTACGGTACTGGTGATAGTTGATATACCTTTATCAAGTCTTCAGTGCGAGCAGTCGGCTTGCATACATCTGGAGAATCTTGGTGGTTTTTGCAGCTTTTCTCCTTGAGTCAACTGGAGATAAGTAGTTTGTGGTTCTCCCTTGTTTATTATACCTTTGTGCCCCTTTAGTGCCTAGTAGAGTTGAAAAAGAGCTCATCCCATCCGCTCCCCACCCAGGGCCTAGATCAGGGTCAGCCAAGGCCAGGTATCCAGCTCGGCGCATAGGTGCAGAATCTATCTACAGTGGTGAGGGAAGCCACTACAGCATATATATATATATATATATATATATATATATATAAATATATATATATAGCATACAGCATAATATTCAGAATGAACGGTTATTTTGATTTTCAATTTTAAAAGTAAGTACACTAGCCTCATCAAGTCTAAGAGATCTAATCAATCAGGTATGCAGTTTGTGTTATGAAATCCGGTCTACTTGCCTTGATTTGGGGTTCTTTTGCTGTATACCCTATATATTGTAAATGCAAATTATTTGCAATTATTTTTTTCTTGAAGACTGATAGCATGCTTCATTTCATTTGGTTGTAGACTTGTGGAGGAGCTTAAATTGAGTAATCCAGATTTTCCAGATGTAAGCAGTGGGATCTATGTTCATGAAGTTTTGCCTAATTCACCGTCCCAGAGGTAAGAACTAAATGTTCCCAACATCATTCACTGATATGGGCGTTATTATTTGTATTTTTAATATTTTTTTATACCACCTCAATCTTTACATTACACCTGTAGACATTGCCTAACATGTGATACAGTGGGGAAAATAAGTATTTCATACACTGCTGTTTCCCACCTACAAAGAATGGAGAGGTCTGTAATTTTTTTCGTAGATAACTTCAACTGTGACAGACAGAATAAAAAAAATCCAGAAAATCACATTGTATGATTTTTATATAATTTTCATTTTATTGCATGAAATAAGTATTTGATCACCTACCAACCAGCAAGAATTCTGGCTCTCACAGACCTGTTATTTTTTCGTTAAGAAGCTCCTACTCTGTTCTCATTACCTGTATTAATTGCACCTTTTTGTATAACATACACCTGTCCACACACTCACTCACACTCCAACCTCTCCACCATGGCCAAGACCAAAGATCTGTCTAAGGACACCAGGGACAAAATTATAGACCTGCACAAGGCTGGGATGGGCTACAGGACAATAGGCAAGCAGCTTGGTGAGAAAGAAACAACTGTTGACGCTATTATTAGAAAATGGAAGAAACACAAGATGACTGTCAATCTTACTTGGTCTGAGGCTCCATACAAGATCTCGCTGCATGGGGTAAGGATGATTCTAAGAAAGGTCAAGAATTAGCCCAGAAATACAAGGGGATACCTAATGAAAGAGCTGAGACCACAGTCTCAAACATTAAAGTTACTAATACACTACCCCATCATGGATTAAAATCCTGCAAGGCGTGCAAGGTACTTCTGCTGACGCTAGCACATGCCCAGGCCCGTTTGAAGTTCTTCAATAACCATGTGGATGATCCAGAGGAGACATGGGAGAAGGACATGCGGTCAGATGAGACCAAAATAGAACTTATCGGTATCAACTCCATTCGCCCTTGTTTGGCAGAAGAAGAAAGATACAACCCCAAGAACAATGTTCCAACCATAAAGCATGGGAGTTAAAATATCATATTTTGGTGGTGATTTTCTGTAAAGGGGACAGGATAGCTGCACTGTATTGAAGGGAGCATGGATGGGGTCATGTATTACGACATTTTGGCCAACAACCTCCTTCGCTCAGTAAGAGCATTGAAGATGGGTCATGGCTGTGTCTTCCAACATAACAATGACCCAAAACACAAAGCCAGGGCAACTAAGAGGCACTGTAAGAAGCATTTCAAGGTCCTGAAGTGGCCTAGGCAGTCTCCAGACCTGAACCCAATAGAAAATCTTTGGAGGGATCTGAAACTGAATGTTGCCCAGTGACAGGCACGAAACCTGAAGGATCTGGAGAAGATCTATATGGAAGAGTGGGGCAAAATCCCTGCTACAGTGTGTGCAAACCTAGGCAAGATCTACAGGAAACGTCTGACCTCTGTAATTGCAAACAAAGTCTGTACCAAATATTAAGTTCTGTTTTTCTATGGTATCAAATACTTATTTCATGCAATATATTGCAAATTAATTCTTTAAAAATCATACAATGTGATTTTTCTGTTTTTTTTTTGTTATTCAGCCTGTCACAGTTAAAGTGTACCTACGATAAAAATTACAGACCTCTGCATTCTTTGTAGGTGGGAAAACTTACAAAATCATCAGTGTATCAAATACTTATTTTACCTACTGTAGTTGGGACCCCCTGGTAGTACAGATTTGTAGAAGCCTAAAAAGGTTTCCCAAAAGTTATCTTATTGGTCAAACATGCAGATTTATGATTGGACCCAAGATTTTTTTGGGTTTGGGTTCAAATCTGTTTTAAAATCCTAAGATTGTGGTTGACAAATGTGTAATTTATTTTTATCATTCTACATCTACAGAGGTGGAATCAAAGATGGTGACATTATTGTCAAAGTTAATGGACGACCATTGTTGACATCTGGTGACTTACACGAGGCCGTAATGAAAGAATCCCCTTTACTACTCGAAGTTCGAAGAGGGAACGATGACCTTCTATTTAACTTAGAACCTGAGGTCTCAAAGTAATATAAAAAAACAAATAAAACTCTTCTACAAAACCAGGTACAACCAAGGACATGAAGCTCTACAAAGTCCAAGTCCACAGAATCTTCATCAACAACACATTCGGAAAGGTCTGCCACTTTGAAAGATTTCGTAAAGAAGACTGCCAACAAAGACTTCTCACGATGTTCCTTGCTTGTATAAAGTATGTAAGGAAAGTGATACAAAGACATTTGTCTCCAGAAGATTCTCTTTGAGAAGATCACCACTTTTTCCAGACAAATTCAGGGCCATAGACTCTCGAGAAACATCATCGGAGAGATCTCATGCTTCAGCCAAAGAAGACTTCTACAGTGAGGCTGCCACCAAAGTCCTGTCATGACATTTCTCATAATATAAGGTTAGTATAAGGTAAGCAAGGAAAAGTGATTAACTTTTTGAGAAGACCAACCCTTTATCCATCCATTTTGGAGAGGACAACAACCTAGAAGACCATTGAGTTATTGAGCACCTACATTCTGGTGGACAGCGATGCTTATATGAGCCGTGTCTGTACTTTACCAAAGAACTTACAGATCAGTGCCAAAAACTCTTAGCATCTGGTGATATATAAGGTACCGAGACAACTAAGGAGCATCACAACTTGTCTGCTGCACGTGACTATCCTTAGGCGAATAGAGTAGAACATACTGTCATAGAAATGCCATGGTGCCAAATACCACCACGGTAAGGTAACGAGTGCCATTGTAGCCTTCCAATATAGAGATAATACACAGAACAAGTGGAATCACTTTGTAAATACACTGAATTACTTATCTAGTACAAACCCCAAGTTATAGCCTGCATTATACTCCAGAGCTGCACTCACAATTCTGCTGGCTGATATTGAAAACCATCAACAATCTTGATGTCAGACATCCACTAGTGGTTTAGCCGATGTTCTATAATACAGAGGAACAGTTTTTGCCATACAAAACTGAAAAAAAAAGAAAGGTCTGTGTAGGCATAATGCCAGCAAGGAATGTTGGGATACTTCTGCACTGAAGGCTGCAGAATTGTGAATGCAGCTCTGGAATATAAGCCAGGAATAGTACAAGGTATGTATTACAATGTTTTCTTTATAAAATGATGTTCAGAGGTGAGTTCACAATTTAAAGGGAATCTGTCAACAAGTTTTTGGTACCCCATCTCAGAGCAGCATGACGTAGGGGCAGATAACCTTATATCATTGATGCTGTTCGCTGTTGTTTTGATAAGCATGATTTTATCTGTTGCAGATCTGCCAATTTTCTGTATAACTTCGCCTACGTCACGGATTGTCAGCTTTCTGCCTATGCACAGTATACACAAAAAGCTGCCAATCGGAGGTGGGGGTGGGAGAAATGCATAGCAGTAAGATTACTAGTCCACTAGTAGGAAACTCCTGCTAATAAAACTGTCATTTTATCAAAACTACAGCCGAAAGCTCAGTGAGTGATACATCGCTAGAATCAGGGTCTCTGTCTCTTCATTTTGTTGCTCTGAGATTACGTGGCAAAAACCCGGTTCCCACTCATTTTATAGCTGTTGTTTTAATTCTGAGGCATGTTGCAGTTTCTTAAAACTGTGCACAAGACCAGTAAATGGGCATTTGTGAGATTATTTTTTGCGAAATGTGTATTAAAAGAAATATATGGGGCATGTACCCCTGCTGTTGAAGATAGATCTGGCAAATTGAACCACAACTGGGTGCTGAGTTTCTTTACGAACAATGCAACCACAGGAAGGTATTTTCGTGCCGAGTCATATAAGACAGATGAGTGTTGAGCAGGCACTACCATGCTTAGGAGCTTGGTAATCATAACTAGTGATGAGCGAGCACTACCATGCTCGGGTGCTCAGTACTCGTAACTAGTGATGAGCGGGCACTACCATGCTCGGGTGCTCTGTACTCTTAACTAGTGATGAACGAGCACTACCATGCTTGGGTACTCTGTACTCGTAACTAGTGATGAGCGGGCACTACCATGCTCAAGTACTCGATTACCGTAACTAGTGATGAGCGAGCACTACCATGCTCTGGTACTCGGTACTCGTAACTAGTGATGAGCGGGCACTACCATGCTCAAGTGTTCGGTACTAGTAACTAGTGATGAGTGAGCACTACCATGCTCAGGTTCTCAGTACTCGTAAGTAGTGATGAGTGAGCACTACCATGCTTAGGAGCTCGGTACTCGTAACTAGTGATGAGCGGGCACTACCATGCTTAGGAGCTCGGTACTCGTAACTAGGGATGAGCGGGCACTACCATGCTTAGGAGCTTGGTAATCATAACTAGTGATGAGTGAGCACTACCATGCTCAAGTGCTCGATTATCGTAACTAGTGATGAGCGGGCACTACCATGCTCGGGTGCTCAGTACTCATAGCTATTGATAAGCGGGCACTGCCATGCTCGGGTGCTCTGTACTCGTAACTAGTGATGAGCGAGCACTACCATGCTCGGGTGCTCGGTACTCGTAACTAGTGATGAGCAGGCACTGCCATGCTCGGGTGCTCTGTACTCGTAACTAGTGATGAGCGGGCACTGCCATGCTCGGGTGCTCGGTACTCGTAACTAGTGATGAGCGGGCACTGCCATGCTCGGGTGCTCTGTACTCGTAACTAGTGATGAATGAGCACTACCATGCTCAGGTGCTCTGTACTCGTAACTAGTGATGAGCGGGCACTACCATGCTCAAGTGTTCGGTTATCATAACTAGTGATGAGTGAGCACTACCATGCTTAGGAGCTTGGTAATCATAACTAGTGATGAGGGGGCACTACCATGCTCAGGTATTCAGTACTCATAACTAGTGATGAGTGATCACTACCATGCTCGGGTGCTCAGTACTCTTAACTATTGATGAGTGAGCACTACCATGTTCAAGTGCTCGATTACCGTAACTAGTGATGAGCGGGCACTACCATGCTCGGGTGCTCTGTACTCATAGCTATTGATGAGCGGGCAATACCATGCTCGGGTGCTCTGTACTCGTAACTAGTGATGAGTGAGCACTACCATGCTCGGGTGCTCTGTACTCATAGCTATTGATGAGCGGGCACTACCATGCTCGGGTGCTCTGTACTCGTAACTAGTGATGAGTGAGCACTACCATGCTCGGGTGCTCTGTACTCATAGCTATTGATGAGCGGGCACTACCATGCTCGGGTGCTCTGTACTCGTAACTAGTGATGAGTGAGCACTACCATGCACGGGTGCTTTGTACTCATAGCTAGTGATGAGCGGGCACTACCATGCTTGGGTACTCTGTACTTGTAACTAGTGATGAGCGGGCACTACCATGCTTGGGTACTCTGTACTTGTAACTAGTGATGAGCGGGCACTACCATGCTCAGGTGCTCAGTACTCGTAACTAGCATTTTAATGCTCAGACGAGTTCGAATCGTTTACCAATAGGTCATCATTGTCTAATCGGCCTGGGGCTGACACCCCACACCCCCACTGATCAGCTGTTTTTGGTCGCGGCAGCAGGCAGCCGGAAATACCCAATTCCGAAGTTGCTGCATCTCCCATTCATATCTATAGGAGGATGTGTAGTACCCGGCCGCGGTCACTATCAGTAGAAAGGGCAGCTTCGGAACTGAGCATTCCCGGCCTTCTACTGCCGCTACTGGCACCAAGAACAGCTGATCGGCGGGGTGCCAGGTGTTCGACCCCGGCAACCTATCCTAAGGATAGGCTATCAGTGTAAAAAGTAGTGGACAACCCCTTTAAGGAGTTGGTGGTCGGCAGTTCTGTGCTTACAGTCATAGCAGTTAAATGAATACACTTTAATCTGATGGACTGAATCTGTTTTTATTAGAAGTGTTTATAACCTATTGTGTAGACTTTAGTATAGGTTTTGCCATGTTTGATTTCTTGGCAGATACCAGAATGTGTCTGTTGTAAGGGTACCATCACACTTTAGCAACGCTCCAGCGATCCCACCAGCGATCTGACCTGGTCAGGATCGCTGGTGCGTCGCTAAGTGGTCGCTGGTGAGCTGTCAATCAGGCAGCCCCCAGCCAGCAGCGACACGTGGAAGCGATGCTGCGCTTGGTAACTAAGGTAAATATCGGGTAACCAAGCGCTTGGTTACCCGATATTTACCTTAGTTACCAGCGCACACCGCTTAGCGCTGGCTCCCTGCACTCGAAGCCAGAGTACACATCGGGTTAATAAGCAAACCGCTTTGCTTATTTACGTGATGTGTACTCCGGCTATGTGTGCAGGGAGCAGGGAGCTGGCACTGACAGCCTGAGAGCGGCGGACGACAGTAACCAAGGTAAATATCGGGTAACCAAGCAAAGGGCTTTGCTTGGTTACCAGATATTTACCTTGGTTACAGCTTACCGCAGGCTGCCAGAAGCCGGCTCCCTGCTGCCTGCACATCCAGATCGTTGCTCTCTCGCTGTCACACACAGCGATGTGTGCTTCACAGCGGGAGAGCAACGTTCAAAAAATGAACCAGCACTGTGTGTAACGAGCAGCGATCTCACAGCAGGGGCCAGATCACTGTTCAGTGTTACACACAGCGAGATCGCTGATGAGGTCACTGCTGCGTCACAAAAACCGTGCCTCAGCAGCGATCTTGCTAGTGATCTCACTATGTGAGAAGTACCCCTAAGAGTTAAATGAAATTGCACTCCTTGTGTTCAGAGGTAAAATCTACTTAGATATGACTGCCCCGCGCCAACTGGTATTTGTAAGACAAAACTTAAAGTCAAGTGTTGCTTCCATTAAAGGGTTAATCTCATCTCCTATCCCAATATGTAGTAGGTGTAATAATAATAATACTCCTGATATAGCCATGTCTCTTACCTCATGTGCAGGGCATTACAGGTTAGGTATCCATGGTTACGTCCACTAATATAGGCTTAGTAGACCAGTGGGCAGTCCTACACGTCACTGACAAGACTGCCCCCTGGACATCTAAGCTCAGAATGAACAGATATTTACAGGAATGAATTACAAGTAGCTCCTCCTAGTGGTGGCTACCGGCGCCCAGAAGTGTATAGTTTAGAGACTCAGAAGTGATATAGTGTTCTATATTTACATAAAGGGAATCCGTCAGCAGATATTTGTTGTGAAATATGAGAGCAGCATGATGTAGGGGCTGAGAGCCTGATTGCAGTGATGTCACTTATTCTGCTTGATGTAATTAGTGTTTTATCAGCAGGAGATTATCACTACATATTTTCTCATGTCATATAGTCCTCCTGCTCTGTATAACCCCACTCCCACCATTGATTGGCATCTTTCTGCTTATGCACAGTGTACACAGAAAGCCTCCAATCAGTGGTGTGGGTGGGGTTATACACAGCTGCAAATCAGTGTTGTGGGTGGGGTTATACACAGCTCAACCTTCAGAGCACTGCTAGATCTGCAGCAGAGAAAACTGTGATTTTTTAAAAAATTACAACAGGCAGCCCCATAAGTGATACATCACTAGAATCAGATCCTCAGCCCCTACATCATGCTGCTCTCAGATTACATAACAAAAATCTGCTGACAGATTCCCTTTAAGTCCATTATGAGGTATTTAATATAAAGTAAGAGAAATGTATTATCCTTCTGAGTGTAGGCATCGGAAAATGACCTCCGAATCTATTCATTCTTTCAAAAGTTGGGTAATTCTTATAGAATTAATGCCTTAAAAATGACTTTTTTTTAAAAAGACCAATAGATATTCACCTTGGATTTCTGACAGAAGGCTTTTCTATGATAAATCATGCAGGTCATATATTGTTTTTATGCTTGTACATCTCTGCTGTAAAAATAAAGTTGATGTAAAAAAAAGACTGAAATTTTCATGTGATTTTTGCTGAAAATTTTAAAAAAAGCGCATTCATAGGAAAAATACTTTAAACTGCCTTCAGAGCTTAAATCACATTTTGTCTACACTAATCATTGGCACATATACATATATAAAGCTGTGCAGTAGGGAGACGTATGACCTCCCCTTCTTATGTGGCGCCCCTGAGGCTTCCGTCACCACAGGAACATTGCACCCCAGCCAGAGGTGTGATGTCCCATCCTGGGTAAGGAAAGGAGTGAACGCCGGTACACGGGCAAATCTACACTACACCATTGTTAGGTACACACAGGGACCAGGGACAGTGGCAGCAACCTTCCCATGCTGCATGCTGGGAGGGGCCGTAAGACCCATCCCTGCTCCCATAGGGTGGCAGCTTAGCAACTGGGGGGTGGGAGGAGCCACCCGAAAGCAGAGTGGTAAGGAAGGTCAAGAGAGAGTTTGAGTTTACCTCAGGGAGGATGGGAGTGCGAAGTCTGCGGGAGGCAGAGAAGTGAGAAGTGTGAGTCTGCAGAGAGAGCTGAAAGAAGAAGTGCTCTAGTCAGTCAGGAGCAAGAGAAGAAAGGGACGCTTCCTGGTGAAGACCCTGGGACTCAGAGGGTCCAGGTGACACCAAGTAGAGAAAAGAAGGTATTCCAGGGCCACAGACAGCTTTCAGGCTCGTAGCCTGTTCCACAATAAGAAGATTCGGTGGAGGGATCAAGCTGCACACAGGGGACGGTCCCTAGAAACTGGAGGAGGAAAAGTCATCTCCAAAAGTAAAAACCGAGGCCCAGGGAAAGCTGCAAGCTCCCCGGGCCACAGCCCACAGCAGAACCTCTGGAAAGGGGGTAAATTACCGACAGGCAAGCCCCTGGCCCGGAGGCTGTAGTGGAGGCCGAGCCAGGTTCAGCCAAAAAGAGCAAGGCTTAAGGAGACAGCTGAAGAAAGGAACACATAGAGGGGTGCACCGGCTTTTACCTCCAGATCTACCCAGGATCGGCGGAGGTCCCTGACAGTGGGTCTCAGCAGTCCAGAGGCACCAGTGTGCACCTACCAGGAACTGTGAGTAAACAACTTGAAACTGCACCCTTGGTGTTGCCTGTGTTATTTCATCTGCATGGACTTCCATCACTGCATAGACACTTACAAGCACCAACTGTACCCCGGGGCACCGCTCCACCTGTGGGGAGCAGGAACATCCAAGCTGCCATTCCACCAGCCCCGGAGGCCCCATACAGCAGCGGCGGCTTAATAGCCGCAAACCACAGGTGGCGTCATGAATAATACAAACTTTAATCACCCCCAAGTCACCAGCCATATTAATTGACCCCACCAGGGTACGGAGTCGGGCCCAGCCACCACTGACGTCCCCCGGACTAGTCCGGCCCGGCACCAGGTGTCCCATAGCCCTGGGGTGGGCGAGTCACTTACATTCGTCTAGTTCTTTCCCTACATACAGAATTTCTACCATTGTTCAGAAACCTCCTCAGTCTATTTTCAAAAGAAAAAACATAAATTCATAGAATACTATAAAGAGGGAGGAGGGGGATGCTGCTGAAATGGCTTCTTCTCTGTGAAACTGCCTGCTGTGAGAGGGAAGGAGGTAAGTGGAAGACATCTTGTTAGAGTTTTTAGGAAGGAGGAGGGGAATGCCGCTGAAGTTTTTCTTTTTCTGTGACTGTGAAAAGGTATGCTGTGAGAGGGGAGGAGAGAACTGGTGAGACATCTTAGCCTTTTCAGAGAGAAAAAGGCAGTGACTACTGGGATCCCACCAGTTGTAGATTGGACTCCCGTCGACCGCAAAACACACAGAGTACACTGTGGAAACGATACAATGGAGGGCCCTGGATCTAGGGAAATGGGAGCAGTGTCACCTCCTTACTTTCACCTGATGCCGTTCCCTTCACTTCCTAACGTCCCTAGACAGGTTCTTCCCCGTGCGCCAATCATGTGCCTAGGCCATTACTGGTCCTGAACTCACCCTGACTAGTGATGGTCAGCGAGATGCTAGTCTCGCCACTGCAATAAGACAACACGAGCTAAGTAAGACAAGAAGGGAGTGGGGTTACCTCCTAACACTCACCTGAGGCCAATGCCTGCACTCCCTAACGTCCCTAGACAGGTTCTTCTCCGTGCACCAATCACGTGCCTAGGCCATTACCGGCCCTGAACTCACCCAGACTAGTGATGGTCAGCGAGATGCTAGTCTCGCCACTGCCATAAGACAACATGAGCTAGGTAAAACAAAGAGAGGGGAGCAGGGTCACCTCCTAACTCTCACCTGAGGCCGATCCCTGCACTTCCTAACATCCCTAGACAGGAACCCTGTACGCCGATCACTTGCCTAGGCCATTACCGGCCCTGAACTCACCCTAACTAGTGATGGCCAGTGAGATGCTAGTCTCGCCACTGCCATAAGACAACACGAGCTAGGTAAGACAAAAAGGTGGGAAAAGATACGAGTTCTCCAAGGTTTCTTCAGCAGGAGCTTTGCAGCTGCAACTGTAACAACACCACAGCTCTGCAGAAACAAGCTCCTTTAGCATGGACAGCTAATGTTTGAGCTATAGCCGACATAGGGAGGAGTGAGGAGTGGATACCTATAGTAAAGGGAGTGGCTGCAGCAGAGGGTACAAGTACCTGGTAGATCAAGGCAGGATAGAAATGAACCTTAACCTCTTCAGTACCAAATGAAATTAAATATGCTCCAACTCAGGGTAAATGACAAGCAAGCACTAAAGAGGATCTGCGATCCACAATACTCCTTGACCTGATCCCAGATCGTTCCAAGATCACATCACACACTTGTGACATGGAGGGAGATGCAGCTGAAGTTTTTCTGTGTTAGTGAAAAGGCATGCTGTGAGAGGAGAGAAGTGAGGAGACATCTCAGCCTTATTATGGAGGAGGGGGATGCAGCTGAAGGTTCTCCTCCTTTCTTTGAGACTATGAAACTGCATGTTGTGAGAGGGAAGTGGATAAACATCTTTTTAATTTTAGTAGAATGGAGGAGGGGATGCCCCTGAAATTTCTAATCACCCTGTGACTGTAGATGCTGTGAAAAAAGAGGAGGGAAGACCTTTATTTTGCCTTTTTATGAAGGAGGGCGATGCATCTGAAATAGGAGGAGAGAAGTGGGGAGACATCTTAGCCTTATTAGGGAGGGGGAGGAGGGAGGAGGGAGATGGAGCTGAAGTTACTCTTTTCCCTGTGACTATGCAACTTCATTCTATGAAAGTAGGAGGGAAATGGGAAGACATTTATTTTGGGGATGCAGCTGAAGTATTTCTTTCCCCTCTTCACAACTGTATGCTATGAAGGAGGGGAGAAATGAGGAGGTATCTCAGGCATATTGGGGAGGAGGGAGATGAAGGTGATTTGTCTGTGAAAAAGGAAGTGGTGAAACGTCTACTTAGCATTATTAGAAAGGAGGGGGATGCTGCTGAAGTTTCTCAATCTTTCTCTGTGAATGTGAAGCTATATGCTGTGAGAGAGGAGGAGAGATGAATGGAGACATCTTTTTCACATAGAGTACACATCACACGCATCACAAAAAAAAGCCAAATTAGTAAAATTCAAATGGGGTAAAACGTATTTTAAATATGATTTCATTTTAGATAAACCTCCCACAGGGAGAAGGAATACACGTAACATAAGTGCAACTTAACTGACCTATGTTTCCATGAAAAGTGGAGAGTTATGGACCGAGTGGAGGTCCAACAGCCACAAAAACCCTCCATTGAATACTGGGCTCTGCACAGCGCAGATCAGACATTAGGGGTACTTTACACGCTGCGACATCGCTAGCAATTGCCAGCAATGTCGAGCTGCCGCCCCCGTCGCTCGTGCGACATTTGGTGCTCGCTGCTGTAACGAACATTACCTGGTCGGCGACGTCGCTGTGACTGTCATACAATCCCTCCCTCAAGGGGGAGGTGCGGTCGGCGTCATAGCGACGTCACTAAGCGGCCGTCCAATAGAAGCGGAGGGGCGGAGATGAGCGGGACGTAACATGCCACCCACCTCCTTATTGCTGGTGGACACAGGTAAGGAAATGTTCGTCGTTCCTGCGGTGTCACACATAGCGATGTGTGCTGCCGCAGGAACGAGTAACAACATCGTACCTGTGGCAGGAGCGATATTAAGGAAATGAACGACGCGTCAACGATCACCGTTTTGGAACGATTTTGCGATCATTAATCGTCGCTCATTAGTGTAAGGGGCACTTTGCACACTACGACATCGCAGGTGAGATGTCGGTGGGGTCAAATCAAAAGTGACGTACATCCGGCGTCGCTGTTGACATCGGAGTGTGTAAATCGTTTTTGATACGATTAACGAGCGCAAAAGCGTCGAAATCGTATCATCGGTGCAGTGTCGGCGAATTCCATAATTACGCTGATGCGACAGTCCGATGTTGTTCCTCGTTCCTGCGGCAGCACACATTGCTGTGTATGAAGCCGCAGGAGCGAGGAACATCTCCTACCTGCGTCACTGCGGCTCACACCGGCTATGTGAAAGGACGGAGGTGGGTGGGAGGTTTACTTCCCGCTCATCTCCGCCCCTCCGCTTCTATTTGCCGCCTTCCGTGTGACGTCGTTTTGACGCCGAATGACCCGACCCCTTAGGAAGGAGGCGGTCGCCGGCCAGAGCGACGTCGCAGGGCAGGTGAGTGCATGTGAAGTGTCCGTAGCGATAATGTTCACTATGGCAGCTATCACAAGATATCGCTGCTGCGACGGGGGCGGGGACTATCGCGCTCGGCATCGCTAGCTCGGCTTGCGATGTCGTAGTGTGCAAAGTACCCCTTACACGCTGCTATGTCGCTACTGGCGCCAGATGTGCGTCACTAACGACATGACCCTGACGATATATCAGTAGCGATGTCGCAGCGTGTAAAGTACCCCATAGAGACTGGTAAGTAGTCCTCTATCAATAGGGGATGACATACAATTTTGGGAATAAGCCGTTAGCTTATGGGTCCCAGCGCAAAAGCTCCGACGGGGAACCTAATTATTGCAGATCTTTAATAGTATGTGGTTTTCTATAGGACAAAGGGACTTTTTGGGTCCTGCTAGGCTCCTGGCAGCCCCTGCCCCTATTGTAGTTGTACCCCTGATTGTGACCTACTTTGGTAAAGGCAGGTGTCTCGACACCGGTTACATGGCGGCCGTTGTATTTGTGATTATTCAGACAAATCGGTCAGTTCTGGAAGCCACATTTTGCATTCGCAAGAAGGAATACAAACGTTCTGCGCTGAATTAAGGCACGAGAGGTTGTTTCACAACCAGTTTGGCACAAATGGTTAAAGCCTGGAGATAATTACCGCAGGCCAAGTGTTTCTCTGCAGATGCCGGAGACCCAGCTGTGCAAACATCTGCACTTCAGACGTGAATCGGGAGGTCGTGGTCAAAGACATCTAAACAGACCCAATTCCAGGCAAAAGAACAGATTTTATCATAGAAAATAAACAAAGCTTTATTATACACTTCTAGGGAATGTGTCACCAGTAAATTACCTGTTACTTAAAATTGTTTTTGTTTTTCATTTTTAGATTTTATCTCCGATGTCATGATCTGTATTAAAAAAAAGTAATCTTGAATTATTCACACTGAGATTTGAGGCTTATTTAGAGTTATACTTGTGCTTTCAGGAAGAGTGTTCAGAAGTCTCATTATCATCAGAGACAAGTAACATCTGTATACTCAGCTGATAAAACAGGATCCACCAATCACAAAAAGTGATGTCACAGGTCACCCCCTCCTCCTGTGCAATGTCATGTAAGATCTTTGTACACAGCTGATAAAACAGGATCCACTAATCTTAAAAGGTGATGTCACAGCTCACCTCCACATGTAAAATCTCTATACACAGCTGATAAAACAGATTCCACCATTCGCAAAAGGTGATGTCACAGGTCACCACCTCCTCCTGTACAAATGACATGAGATGAAAGAGCTGTGGATATAAAAGCGCAATAGGGTCTTTCCCCAATATATGCGGGGTGTGAATAAAGTGGTATTACTCACCAAATGGAGTTGTGAAAGTCACAACTCCTATATACGCATGAAACTCCAGGTCACGGCAGCAGTCCCCAAAGTGGCTGATAACAGAGGGTGGTAGAGATGGGTTTACATGCCGCGCCAATGACCATTGATGAAAGTTTGTAAGATTAATGTTACTTTTATTTCATGCTCAGGTCAACGCGTTTCAGGAGTCTCAGCTCCCTTCCTCAGGACAGACAGGCAAAAGAACATCAAATCTACTGGAACAAGGATCGTGCAAGACATATATACTATCGTGTTGACGTCATGAATCCACCTCCTTCACAAAAAGAAATCGGCGGGAACCTATACATTTAAAATAAACATGACGTAGTACATTGATATTCATGAGTTATAAAACATGTGTCCCTTAAATATCTTTCTTTAAAACAGAGAAACAAAGGATAGAAGGGGGAATTTAATCATAGATCAAAAAAATTTTTTTTTAAAACAGGTAAGCAGGTGGCAGAAATTTTTTTTTAAAAAAAAAGCGTTTTTGAGTTTTTTTTTTTCTGGCACCCGCTTCCTTGTTTTAAAAAAAAATTGATTTGATCTATGATTAAATTCTCCCTTCTATCCTTTGTTTCTCTGGTTTAAAGAAAGATATTTAAGGGACACATGTTTTATAACTCATGAATATCAATGTACTACGTCATGTTTATTTTAAATGTATAGGTTCCCGCCGATTTCTTTTTGTGAAGGAGGTGGATTCATGACGTCAACACGATACCACTGTTTTCCCCGCCCATCAACAGTCCTGAAGTTTGTAATTGGTTGCAGTTAGCCTGCGTGACAGCGTGTCTGACTGCTTGCGATCACAGTCCCTGCTTGGAGCTCTATTGTGGCATTGTGTAAAAATATATAAATAAAACAATTGCCTTAGGCTCCCCCCAGATTATGACACCCAGCATACATAAAGCATACGGCTACAGGCTGCACCCCCAGCTATGTGCTTATCTTGGCTGTGTATGAAAAAAAAAAGGAACCGCATGTGGATTTTTTTTTTAATTATTTAAATAAATCATTTTAAAAACCGGCCGGCATGCAGTCCCCTCAATTTCGATACCCAGCCATGATAGAGCCGGACAACTGTGGGGCTGGTATTCTGAGGCTGGGGAGATTCATGCTTATTAGGCCACTCAGGCTAAAAATAGCAGCCTGCAACCGCCCAGGATTGTCGCATCCATTTGATGGCACCTTACCCGGCTCATGCCAATTGCCTTGGTGTGGTGGTAATTGGGGTAATAAGGGATTAATGACAGCTCACAGCTGCCACCAAGTCCTAGATTAGTAATGAGAAGCGTCTATGAGACCCCCCCCCCCATTACTAATCTGTAAGTGAAAAGAAATAAAGACAAACATGAAATAATTACCTGGAGCTTCCAGATCATTGCCCAGAGAACCCTGAAAACTCTGAGCCCAAACCTGGCACTTGGGTACTTTTGAAACTGCGCAGATCCTGACTTTTACAGTCTGGGTCCGCCTATCACTAGCTAATACACATTTTTTTTTCTACAAGGTGTTTTTCATATCTTCTTCATTGGAATAAAAACAAAAAAACACCTCATATGAACAGCAAAGTAGATTTCCCATTAATATCGAATAGAAACATTTTCCACGAGTTTTGAAACCAGATTTAGAAGACGACTTGGGCAGAAACCTGCTCAAAAAACTCCTCAAAAAACAGTCTTAATTCTTTAAAGCAGATCTACGGAAAGTTCTCCATACCAGGCACTGTTTATTCAAAAGGCTGCAAAGAACACTTTAGGGGAAAAAAACCTCAAAACACTTCCAAATCTTATCAAAAGAAAAAACTTCAAAAAAAGAAAAACTTCTCTAAAAAAAAGGAACATTTAAAAAAAGTAATTTGCTTGAAAAACTGGTGGGTTTTTTTTTAAATGCATCAAAAAAAACCTCAGTTTTTGATAGTTCTGCTGTTGTGTTCTCAGGTCACTTTCCTAGGACAAGGTCAGCACATTCTGCCTCTGCTGATGCCATCATTCTCATCATATGCTTGGCCATAGGTTGCTCTATCCCAGCCAGCGCCCTTTTACTAACCCAATATCACGAAGTTTGGTCCTCCCTTTCCTAATCAGGTCATTGTCTTCCACAGAATCAGCACACTCATCTTCATCTGCTGGCATCTATATGGCACTTTACACATTACAAGAATGAAAAGAATTGTGCATTTTATGGCAATGAGTATCTCCAACTCGAGATCTGGGCAGCAGGCCTTTGGCCCCCTTAACCCTTTCAAGGCTGCCTATAAATGTATGCATGTTTCCCTTATAATTGTAAATTATCATATATCACAGCAGCTTTTAAATATATGTCCACAAGGCTGATCCGCTGAATGTGCCAGCTTCTGTCCGTCTCCGGGAATCCTTAAAACTACAGTTCCTCAGACATTTTCACTCTACAACTGCAATTCGTTGACCATGTGATATAAGGAGGCTTCGGGTCCACCAGAAAAGGAGCTGTTCCTAAACTACAGGGAGACCCCCTTTATGATGTACATATAGTATAATAGTTTCTCCTGAAGCCACACCAGCCGAACAATGGTGACACCTAAGCTTTACGAATGCCCAACATCAAAAGTGGTCAATACAGTCATGGCCGAAAGTGTTGACACACTTGAAAAAGTTTCAGAAAATGTAGTATTTTTCCAGGAAAAATTATTGCAATTACACGTTTTGTCATAAACATGTTTATTTCCTTTGTTTGTATTGGAACAGAACGACACAAAAAAAGGCAAATTGGACATGATTTCACACAAAATTCCAAAAATGGGCCAGACAAAGCTGTTGGCAGCTTTAAAAAAAAAAAAAGTGTTGGTAAACAACTTTGTTTCAAGCATGTGATGCTCGTTAAAGCTTACCAATGGAAAGTAACAGGTGTGGGCAATATGAAAATCACACCTGAAACCAGATAAAAAGGGAAGAAGTTGACTCAATCTTTGCATTGTGTGTCTGTGTGTGTAACACTGAGCATGGAGAACAGAAAGAGAAGAGAACTGATTGAGGACTTGACAACCAAAATTGTTGAAATATATCAACAATCTCAAGGTTACAAGTCTATCGCTAGAGATCTTGAAGTTCCTTTGTGCACAATATATAGTAAAGAGGCTTACAAGCCATGGCACTGCAGCTAATCTCTCTGGATCTGGACGGCAGAGAAAAATTGATGAAAGGTTGCAATGCAGGATAGTCTGGATGGTGAATAAGCCCCAATCAAGTTCCAAAGAAATGCAACTGTCCTGCAGGCTCAGGGGGCATTAGTGTCAGCACAAACTATCCATCCACATTTGAATGAAATTAAACACTATGGCAGGAGATCCAGGAGGGCCCAATTGCTGACACCGACAGATTGCAGTTTGTCAAAATGTACATGAGTAAGCCAAAATCCTTATGGGAAAACGACTTGTGGACAGATGAGATCAAGATGGTGCTTTTTGGTAAGTCACATAATTCTACTGCTTGCCAAAAACATAATGAGGCCTACAAAGAAAAGAACACAGTACCTACAGCCAAATATGGTGGAGGATCAAAGATGTTTTGGGGTAGTTTTGCTGCCTCTGGCACTGTGGGCCATGACTGTGTGCAAGGCTTCATGAAATCTGAGGGTTATCAAAAGATTTTGGGCTGCAATGTAGTGCCCAGTGTCAGAAAGCTGGGTTTACATCCTAGGTCATAGGTCTCCAGCAGGACAATGACCACAAACATACTTCAAGAAGCACCTAGAAGTAGATGGAAACAAAGCACTGGAGAGTTCTGAAATGGCAGCAATGAATCTGGATCTAATTCCCATTGACACCTGTGGAGAGATCTTAAAATTGATGTTGGGAGAAGACGCCTCAAATATGAGACCTGGACCAGTTTATAAAGAAGAGTCCGAAACTCCAGGTGAGAGGAGGAAGAAGCGTGTGGACGGTATAGGAAGCGATTGATTGCAGTTATTTATTCCAAAGGCGTGCAATCAAATATTATTTAAAAGTTGAGGGGGACAACAATTTTGTATGGACCATTTTGGGAGTTTTGTGGGACACTATTTCCAATTTGTCCTTTTTTTGTAGTTTTTTTGGTGTTGTTCCAGTACAAACAAAAATAAATAAACGTGTGTATAACAAAGCGTGTAATTGCAATAATTTTCTAGGAGAAATACTTCATTTTCTGGAACAAATGCCAATGTTATTTCTTTTTTTTACATGGATTGATATTTTTGCCCACCTTCCTCGATTCGACCACCCCCCATCCTAAACTACTGCCCCTTCCTATGAGCACATTTTAAAGCAATGACATTTGGATAGATAAGTCCGTGTCAATTTCTTGCCTGTTTGGTCTTCAAGGTAATGGGGAACAGGCTTTTGTGATAGCGATCTGAACCTCTAATGTATTCCGAGACTTTATTTTACTATTTTGTTCCCTATAAACAATCCCGGCTCCATTTGTGATGTCGACATCTTTATAAACAATTTCAAGAACAATTCTAATTGTGTAGTGGAAAGTGAAGAGCGAGTTTGTAATTTGGAAAGAAACATTCAAGGCCATTTATGGGACCCGTCATCACCATCATTACCGAAAAACCTCAAACAATTACTAGACCCAATTAAAGGCTAATGTTTTTTAGTCAATCCTAATCGATTGTGACCTAGTAAAAATCATCACTAGGCACTTATAGTTATATATATCAAAAAACCCTTAACCCTTTCACGACCGGCCGATTTTTCGCTTTCCGTTTTTTTTTTTCGCCATTCTTTTTCTGAGAGACGTAACTTTTTTATTTTTCAGTCAATATGGTCATGTGAGGGCTCATTTTTTGCGGAACGAGCTGTACTTTTAAATGAAACCATCAGTTTTACCATATTATGTACTAGAAAATGGCAAAAAAATTCCAAATGCTGAAAAATTGCAAAAAAAGTGCGATAGCACTATGGTTTTTGAGATATTTTATTCACTGTGTTCACTATATGGTAAAACTGATGTGTGGGTGTGATGCCTCAGGTCAGTGCGAGTTCGTAGACACCAAACATGTATAGGTTTACTTTTATATAAGGGGTTAAAAAAAAATCGGAAGTTTGTCCGAAAAAAGTGGCGCACATTTTACGCCATATTCCGTGACCCGTAGCGTTCTCATTTTTCGGGATCTTAGGCTCAATGACGGCTTATTTTTTCCGTCTCGAGCTGACGTTTTTAACGGTACCATTTTTGCGCAGATGCTACGTTTTGATCGCCTCTTATTGCATTTTGCGCAAAAGTTGTGGCGACAAAAAAACGTCGTTTTGGCGTTTGGAATTTTTTTGCCGCTACGCCGTTTACTGATCAGATTAATTGATTTTATATTTTGATAGATCGGGCGTTTCTGAACGCGGCGATACCAAATGTGTGTATATTTTTTATTTTTTTAACCCTTTAATTTTTAATGGGGCGAATGGGGGGTGATTTGAACTTTTAGGTTTTTTTGTTTTTTTTTTAATTTTTTAAAACTTATTTTTTTACTTTTTTTTTTTATTTTACTAGTCCCCCTAGGGGGCTATTGCGATCAGCATTCCGATCGCTCTGCAGTATCTGCTGATCACAGCTGGAAGGCTGTAAACAGCAGATACGCTGTCTTTCTCTTTTGCTGTGCCCCGGGCACAGCGAAAGTGAAACCAATTCATGTGTAGTACAGGAGTCATCACATGACCCTGTACTACCATGGCAACTATCGGGAGTCACGTGATCGCGTCACGTGACTTCCGGTTTCGGCGGTAAGTAAAACTTTACCGCGATTGCGCTTATAATGGCGCTGTCATGTATTGACAGCGCCATTATAAGGGGTTAATCGGCACGAGCAGATAACGATTCTGCTCGTGCCTAGCAGGCACACATCTCAGCTGTGAAAATCAGCTGAGATGTGTGCCGATCGCGGCATGCTGCCGCCGGAGGACCGCGGGCAGTAAGATTATGTCATTTAGGACGTAATTTTACGGCCCGCGGTCGTTAAGGGGTTAAATGAGAACCCAAAAAGGTTCAAAACAAAGGAAACGGTGACTAATTCATAATAAAATTATGTTTTTATTTAAGCCATTAAAATTTACATGTATTAAATATTCATAAGAAATAATGCAAGACTGGATCAAATTCCCCCCAAAAAATTATTAGCAGCGGTTTATCAGATTGTAAAGTGCTTAGTGCAATGACCACCCACAAGTTAATAGCTCCCCCTGAGGAAGAGATGGCTTGAAACGCGGGTCGGGGTATAGCGACATGTAGGACTTTTTTGACCACCTTCAAGGTATTGTGACGTATCGACCGGCTGTAATGCAAAGGGCCGGTGTGTTTTGCAGAAGCGTGGGTGCTCTGCAATGTGAAGTTGGCTGGGACCTGTGGTTCCACAGGATTGCATTACATGCAGAGCCATGGAAGGGTGTGTGATGCTGATTACACACTCCTTACCACCTGTGGGTGTGGCTCCTGGGGTTAAAGCAATCCTGTCTCTGAACCTGAGCGGAGTGTGTGTCTGGGGCAGTCTAGATAGAGACTAGCTCGAGACGTCCAGTGTGTGGACTGGAAACAAGTGAGAGCAGGGAGCTCTGAGTGTGTCTAGGGCAGTCTAGATAGAGACTAGCTCCAGACGTCCAGTGTGTGTGTACTGGACACAAGTGAGAGCAGAGCCGGGAGCTCTGGGTGTATCAGCCTGTGTGGAGGCTGAACACAAGGCTCTGAAATTGAGTCTGAGGTGAGTGCAGCCAAGCCAGGCCAGGGCTGTAGGGCCGAATCTCTCCAGGAGGAGAGACAGACAGGGGTCTGCAGAGGGCCCTGGGTGCTGGAAGGAACCTTGGCTAGAGTTGTACGCTGGCAGGAGCCAGAGAGTGGGGAAGTTGCTAAAACTTCCATTATGGACCTATTGTTTATGTTTGAGGGCAGTTTATGCTGAGTGTTTTTAAATGAACTGCCGGAATTTCTATGAAGAGACTGTGTACGTGTGTTGCTGAAGCTACCTCACACCGCTGCAAGCGAGTGGAACCCCCACGTTGCAGGGCGCAACGTTACATATGGTGGAGGTAGCGGGCAAGCGGTCTGGTTGCTAGGGGCAACGCAGCCTGGTTGCTGAGAGTAACGGTCTAGGACGTATTCCTCTGGATACAAGTGGTTTGCGGTGGATCGGCGGGTCCACGAAAATTTTGTCTGCGCACTTAAGCAGCTGGCGGTGGATCGGTGGGTCCACGAACAGTGACAGCGCTCTCAAGCACCTGGCGGTGAATCAGCAGGTCGGCGGGGACCCGTGCTGCAGTGGCGAGAGTCCAACGACTGGAGGTTCCAGGCTAGCCCGGAATTGCGGGGCCCCGTTTGGTGAGCAGTGATACACCACAGGTTGGAGATCCTGGTTGTACGGGCGGTACAACCCGGAAAGGTTAGTGGTTCTCTAACCCCCCCCATCCTGTCTTTTCCCACCGGGTATTACCCATTGGAGCGCCCCTCCTGTTCCTCTTTTCGTTGCAGCATGAAGAGGCTCCTGAGCCAGCAGCACCCACAGCAGGTGCCAGGAGGTCCAGTGACAACAGTGGGGGCTGAAAGCCAAAAAGAGGGAATGGTCCCTGCGGACGTTCTGGAGAAGCTGTACCAGTTCCTGGTGCGGGGACAGCAGGAGCTGTCAGTATGCAGCGATGTCGCAGCCATGGACCAGTTTGAGAGTTCTCTTCGGGGCCCAGTATGGACACTAGGTGCCCAGGGAAATAAGGGCGAACAGTGTGAACTGGGGGCTAAGGACATTACATGGAAACCCCAAAAGGGGGAGGTGTCCCAACAAGGGGTGGTTGCCCAAAAGGGGGTGGAGTCCCAAAAAGGGGTGGTTGCCCAAAAGGGGGCGGAGTCCCAAAAGGGGCGGTTGCCCAAAAGGGGGCAGAGTCCCAAAAAGGGGCAGTGGCCCAAAAGGGGGCGGAATCCCAAAAAGGGGTGGTTGCCCAGAAGGGGGCGGAGGCCCGGAACGGGGTAGTGACCCACCAGGGGGTGGAGCATTCACAAGCCGAACAGGTGGACTAAAGCAAGGGGCAATGGGATTCGCCTTACCTATGCCCTACCTGCGGTATAGGCTATCCATCCGATGTGAGGCCACAAAAGTGCTCCGTGGACTTGAATGGGCTACGTGTGTCTGGTCTGTTAGACCCGGGGAGCTGGCTAACCTTAGTGAGACCCATGCCCAATCTCCATTTTATGGATGGTAGGACAATAGAAGGAAGCTGTGTGCATGGGACCACTAAAGAATATCCTCTGGCCAGAGTGATGATTCAGACGCCCGACTGTATGGGGCACCCAGATGTGGGTGTGGTTCGGGATTTGATCTATCCAGTTATTATAGGACAGGACTTTGAGTTATTTAAGGACTTATGGAAGACAGAGGCCGGGACCGATTACACCGGAATGAGTCGGCCCCCGCCTAAGACAACCTGTTTACCGTATGAGGCTAAAAGGGGTCCTTGTTGTGCAGTTCTGTGTGGTAAGGAGGAGATAGCACCTCCTACCATTGACTGTCCTAAGTTAGGGGTGACCAAAGAAAATGATGGACGGACCCAAGTTAGTGACGTGACATCTCCAAAGGGAAGTGACAGTCTGACCACTAAAACCCAAGTAGTTTCAGAGGAGGAGACTGACACCTGGTTAAGCGGGGACATGTTAGTCCAGGATGCCAGGGGGAGTGATGATGACTCCAGTAAAGATACTGGCTCTAGAAAGGGGACAAACAAGTACAGTGAGGTACAGATGGGCGAGAAGAGTAAAACATCCTCTCGACGCCGAAGACGTAATAAGCGCCGAGAGGGGGCACAGTGTATGCCGTCTGAGGGTGCAGAGAAAGTGATATGCCTGGGTAATGAAGACATGGTGCCAGTAACGACTGCTATGGTAGAGTCAGACGGTGATATCCTACAAGAGAAAGAGGACTCAGAGACTGAACTAACACATTGTGACGACAGAAATCAGCGGGCTGCAATTGCAGAGAAGGAGCCAGCCAAGGATGTAGTGGTGGTGGTCCCTATGATTTCCCAGTATGAGGCTGATAGTCTGTCAAGCGAGAGTGGTATAGGAAATGGAATCCTAGAGAGTGAAGGGGGAGGAATAATCCACAACAGTCATGGTGAGCAGACTGGTGAACTACCGGGTGCTGGGGTGGATGACAGCGAATTCAGCCCCAAATCTCTAAAAGGAACAGAGTGCCATGTTGAAGGGTGTGACACCCAGGCTGAGGGTGACACTGCAGAGACCCCAGAGGAAGTTGAAGGTAATGCAGTGAAGAACCAAGAAACAGCTGGCGCTGAAGTGAAGAGAGCCTCTGAGGAGGTGAAATCTGGACCAGAGGTCTCATCCAGAACTGAGAGCATGCCTGACCTGCTTGGTATAGAGAAGGTCATGGGTAAGAAGAGTAAGAAACCCAAAGGTTCTGAAGCTGAGACCCAAGAGAGGGGTGACTATGACAAAGTTGCACCCCATGGAAAGGCCGGAGGTGTAGAGGTGGAAGAAGCTTCAGAAATAGTGTGTCATAGGCCAGAGAGGTCTGCAAGTGAAGACTCAGTCAAGAGGATGAGCAAAGACCATCTGCAACAAGAGATACTTCTTAGGCAGGCTACTGAGAGTTGAGTAAGGGAGCTGGAGAAAGAAGTGGCTGAGCTCCGAAGTCACTTGGCAGAGTACCAGTCCAGGTCCCAGGTAGCCTTGGAACAGATGGAGCAGCGAGTGTCGATCCTGACCAAACTTGTTGAAGCAGGGGAAGCCCAAAAAGAGCTGACTCTGGAAGCGAAATTGGACAAGCATGTGGAAGCGGCAGGGATGAATGAGACTTCTGTAGTCAAGTACATGGTGGATATACCTGAGAACTTAAGAGAAGCGTGTGCCATCGAGTGCATGCATGACGACTTTAAGAGAGCTGTGGAAGCGTGTGAGATCTACTGTACCCCAGAGGCTGAACAGTTAGTGATATTGTCCACCAGTGAAATTACTGGGCAGCGGGTGGCTATTCTAAAGGACATGCACTTCAGATGTGTTCGTATGAAGTGGCAGGTCCAACTGCAAAATGAAGAAGCCACTAGACAGCTAGAGTATAAAAGGAAAGCGCAGAGTCTGGCGGAAGATATCGTCCAAGTACCCTGGGCTCTGGTGGGGAGAGTCATTGGAAGAACCGGACGAGTCATGCAAGACATGGTGAATAAGTCGGGATTGGTGAGATTAAGAATCCCTGCTGCTAATGAGAGCAAGATACCCAGGGAAGCGGGTATGGTTCCGTTCTTCTGTGTCGGGACTGTAGAGAGTCTTGGAAACATTCGAAGTCTTCTTGAATATCGGGTACACCATGTACGTTACATGGAACGGTTGAGGCAAGAACATCTGAAAATTGAAGAGCAGCTTTGCCAACTGTGTGGGGGACAGCAGCCGTCTTCCACCCGTTGTTCAGGGGAAAGAAGTGGAAGATGGCGTGTCGGTCCAGTAGTTAAGACACGCGATAAAAGGAATCGCCGACAGAGAAGTAACCTGCGATGTACTGTAGATAGTGGCCGCTATGAGCTTAGAGTTCCCGACAGTAGCCCTGGGGGTACACCAGTAAGCCTAGGTTTGGATAAGACTGTAGGTTTGACTGGGGACGTGTCTCTCTACTGCGGTGACCCTGGGAGGGGGTCAGGGAGAGAACGGTCCGGAAAGGGGACGTCCTTTAACCGTAGGTTGACACGACGGTTTGGTGACAGTGTCAGGCGATGTCTCAGGGACTAATGCTCTTGGGCACCTTGGACGGCCCTCTCGACTGGTGGGGCATGGCAGCGGGGATACCCTGTCTCACAGCCCCAGGTCGTTGGCAAGTGTTCTCCCCTACGGGTTTGAACAGAGGGGGAGGGTATGTGACGTATCGACCGGCAGTATTGCAAAGGGCCGGTGTGTTTTGCAGAAGCGTGGGTGCTCTGCAATGTGAAGTTGGCTGGGACCTGTGGTTCCACAGGATTGCATTACATGCAGAGCCATGGAAGGGTGTGTGATGCTGATTACACACTCCTTACCACCTGTGGGTGTGGCTCCAGGGGTTAAAGCAATCCTGTCTCTAAACCTGAGCGGAGTGTGTGTCTGGGGCAGTCTAGATAGAGACTAGCTCCAGACGTCCAGTGTGTGTAGTGGACACAAGTGAGAGCAGAGCCGGGAGCTCTGGGTGTATCAGCCTGTGTGGAGGCTGAACACAAGGCTCTGAAATTGAGTCTGAGGTGAGTGCAGCCTAGCCAGGCCAGGGCTGTAGGGCCGAATCTCTCCAGGAGGAGAGACAGACAGGGGTCTGCAGAGGGCCCTGGGTGCTGGAAGGAACCTTGGCTAGAGTTGTACGCTGGCAGGAGCCAGAGAGTGGGGAAGTTGCTAAAACTTCCATTATGGACTTATTGTTTATGTTTGAGGGCAGTTTATGCTGAGTGTTTTTAAATAAACTGCCGGAATTTCTATGAAGAGACTGTGTACGTGTGTTGCTGAAGCTACCTCACACCGCTGCAAGCGAGTGGAATCCCCACGTTGCAGGGCGCAACGTTACAGTATATTATCGCCACATTGGTTTTTATGCCACATTAGTTATACTTTAATTGGAATCTTTTTTAGCCCAGATTACACGTTTTATCTATATTGTAATGTTATATATAAACTGGTTGCTGTTCAGATATTTAAATCTTTTTTGCACTTTGCACTTTGTTATATGTAAATAATTTATATTAACTTATGGGTGGTCATTGCACTAAGCACTTTACAACCTGACAAACCACTGCTAATAATTTTTTGGGGAATTTGATCCAGTCTTGCATTATTTCTTATGAATATTTAATACATGTAAATTGTAATGGCTTAAATAAAAACATAATTTTATTATGAATTAGTCACCATTTCCTTTATTTTGAACCTTTTTGGGTTCTAAGGGTTTTTTGATATTTGTGAATATTTAATGGTGGTATTGTGCGGAATATTTTGATCATTTACTTATAGTTATAAGCAAGATTTCCTGTAAGCCGGGTAATTCAGAACAGCATCAAATAAATATTGCCATATGGTCCCCAAATATGCCATACATAGCAACCACGTCAGGGCGGGAGTTTTGGGATGGCAAAATTGGCAATTGCCCAGAGGCATCCATGAACAGATCCTCCTTTTGGGTGTTCACAGCAGCTAGACATGGATACAGATGAATACTTGGCCGCCAAGACTGAGGCAGAGGAGAGTAGTGCATGTTATCCCCCGTCCTGACGTGCAGCAGTGACCTCATCACGCTGTGACCTCATCACACTGCTGCCATTGCCAGCGCCACAATGCAGCGGTGGCGGGCGGAACAATTAAGAGCTCCAGGAGGAACCAAAGACTATATATATATATACACTAATATACGAGTAAGAAGAGGGGTTGGTCTTGCTATGAGGACACCTTATGGGGCACAGGGGGAAATTTTGTGAAGTGGGGACAGTATGCAGAAGGGCAATGTGTGACATATTTTGGATATTTGCAAGGTTGGTGGGAAACCTGTGGAGCAGTGAAGGGTGTGGGAGACATTTTGGAGCGAAGCAAGATGTTGGGGAACATTATGAAGCGGTACAGGATGTGGGGGAACATTATGGAGCATACGGGGTGTGAGGAAACATTATTGAGTGGTGCAGGATGTGAAGGGACATTATGGAGCAGAGCAGGTTGTGGGGGGACATTATGGAGTGGTGCAGGGTCAGGGACATTATGGACTAGAGCCGGGTGTGACATGACGTTATGGAGAGGTGCAGGTTGTGGGGGACATTATGGAGTGGTGCAGGGAGCGGGGGAACATTTTGGAGTGGTGCGGGGTGTGGGGGAACATTATTGAGTGGTGCAGGTTTTGGTTGAACATTATGGAGCAGTGCAGAGTGTGAGGGAATATTATTGAGTGGTGTAGGGTGTGAGGGGACATTATGGAGCAGTGCAGGATGTGGGGGGACATTATAGAGCGGTGCAGGGTGTCGGGGAACATTATAGAGCGGTACAGTGTGTGGAGGATATTACAGAGAAGTTGAGTATGAGGAGATATTATAGAGAGGGGCGCTGTGTGGAGGATATTTTGTGCAGAAAGCACAATGAGGATTAATTATTTATTCAGTGGCACATGGGAGACCCTTTTATTTTTAAAGCCAATGTGTTGAGATGAGCTGCAAAAGACCAGAAAAGAGGGAATTCTGAGAAGAGCTGTGGATGTGAAAAGTGATTATGGTGTTGGTATTATGAAAAAAAAAGTTTTTGAAACAAAAGATATCGAAATCATTCCAATCAGAGAAGATTTCATCTGTAAGGTACCTGTATGTAAATGATTTGTGATACTGGCTATGTCTCATCAGTACTGTGGTTCCTGTAAGGTCCGCAGTTTGACGACTGTTAACAACAACTCCTAGTATCTCCTTACCTTTGTTAAAGGCATATTGGGAGTTGCAAGTTCATGTGATACAGTTGTATCATGGGGCTGACCTGGAACTGCAATTAACCACGGTATGAAGCTTGGTGATGTATTCCTGTACTGACGGTGGTTCTGGTGATGTATTCGAGTACCAATGGTGGTTTTGGTGATGTATTCCTGTACTGACGAGTGGTTCTGGTGATGTATTCCTTTATTGACGGTGGTTCTGGTGATGTATTCCTGTGCTGACGATGGTTCTGGTAATGTATTCCTGTACTGAAGGTGGTTCTGGTGATGTATTCCTGTACTGACAATGGTTCTCATCATGTAGCACTCCATACTGTGCTTCATGATAAAACTGAAAAATCCTCAAAACTTAGTCTTGAGATTATGAACAGGATTCAGTTATTATTATTATTATTTATAGAGCACCATTAATTCCATGATGCTGTACATGAGAAGGGGGTTACATACAGAATGCATATACAAGTTACAGTAGACAGACTAGTACAGAGGGAAGAGGGCCCTACCCTTGCGGGCTTACATTCTATAGGATTCAGTTGAGCTTTAGCCTAAAAACTCAGTATAAGTTGGGTGTGTTCACATACATTACAAGCCAGAAGGAATCTATGAATCTGTGACTACATGGTATTATCAGTGGGCTGGCTTGAATTTGGAGCCATGTCCTGTAATCTGTCACACTCATGTACCATCTCAAAAGGGAGGGAGTGTATTCAGGGCTGGCATCTTCAGTGAGTAGTTCTGAATAGCACATAGTGTGAGAATCGAAAACAGGACTATGAATATGAGCTTTTATAGTTTTTGAAGGTACGTAAATGTGAATACTTTTGTTTATCCTTCCGTACTACCCTCTTAATAAGATGCTTGTATTCTTCTGATGCTTCATGAATGGTTGTATCCCATGGATTAGGCCCACTGGCATATACAAGATTAGGGTCTAGCTGCCAATATTTTACAGGCCTCCCAAAAGCCATGCAATCCTCAGAGACATAATAGGGGCCAGCAAAGTCTCGAATGACACCAGATGACGTGCAGATTCCCATATGACCAATAAATGGAAAAAGCCACGTCAGCGCTGGAATTGGGGTCCATACAACACAATGAGGAAAACGACTTCTCTTGGGATCTGGCTTCATTTTCTCCTCTGCCACGCCCGCCATCACGGGCAGCAACCTCTTAATAAGAGTCCGAGTACTAAGACCCCAACTGATAACGAAGGGATTACAGTGCAGTCTTAAGGGGGCATTACACGCTGCAATATCGCTAACGATATATCGTCGGGATCACGGTGTTTGTGACGCACATCCGGCGTCGTTAGCGGCATCGCAGCGTGTAACACGTATGAGCGACCTTAAACGATCGCAAAAGAGGCAAAAATCGTTGGTTTTGAAGAGGTCGTCCAAACACCAAAAATCGTTGTCTCGTACGTAGCGATGTTGTTCCTCGTTCCTGCGACATCACACATCGCTATGACACCGCAGGAACGACGAACATCTCCTAAGGGGTGCTTTACACGCTGTGACATCGCTACCGATATATCGTCGGGGTCACGTCATTAGTGACGCACATCCGGCGCCGGTAGCGACATCGCAGCGTGTAACACTAATGAGCGACGATCAACGATCGCAAAATCGTTCCAAAACGGTGATTGTTGACACGTCGTTCATTTCCTTAATATCGCTGCAGCCACAGGTACGATGTTTGTCGTTCCTGCGGCAGCACACATCGCTGTGTATGACACCGCGGGAGCAACGAACATCTCCTTACCTGTGTCCACCGGCAATGAGAAAGGAAGGAGGTGGGCGGGATGTTACGTCCCGCTCATCTCCGCCCCTCCGCTTCTATTGGCCGGCCACTTCGTGACGCCGCAGTCACGTCGCTATGATGGCGAACGCACCTCCCCCTTGAGGGAGGGATTGTTCGGCGGTCACAGCGACGTCGCTGACAAGGTATGTGTATGTCACGCTGCTGTAGCGATAATGTTCGCTATGGCAGCGAGCACCAAATGTCGCATGTACGACGGGGGCGGGTGCTATCGCGCTCGACATTGCTAGCAATCGCTAGCGATGACGCAGCCTGTAAAGCACCCTTTTAGGGCCATTAACATAAACTGGCCGGTGGCAGAAGATGTCCTCAGTCCGGTAAGCCTTTAGTGATTGGCAGTTGTTTAAATGTCTGTTTACAAAGTCAGACGAAAGTAAACAATGTGCACAGAGTGATATGTTGTAAGTCACTCGGTGCATATGCACTGCTGAGAACGATGATATTTTTGTGCTGCCCAACAGAACATTTCACCTGATCAACGAGTGTTTTGCTTGTTCATCGGCAGACTATTTACTCAGCAAGATAATCGCAAAAAGAGTATTTTTAAGAACGCTTATTCAATGATTATCTTGTAGTGTAAATGTAGCTTTAGTTTTTCCCCTGTAAAGTGACTCCACTGGTGAATATTTGCATGGAGAATATTGCATAGCCCCATTCAGTAGGGTTGCCCAGGATTGGATGAAAGTCTGTAGACACTCTATGTGGCTGTAGAATAGTGAATCCTCACAGCGTGCACAGTGCACATGCTTAGGTCGCTCCAGTACCAGAGGTGGGAGAAGACAATCATGCAAATTGATTAAGGCTGCAATCGTCTAGATGGAATGTGGCCAGGAATATGTATATTGAATACTTGCCATAACATGACTGCTCGGTCTCACCGCATTAGATAATCTTGACAGTGCGCACTGGGCGCCCTGGGAGGATTCACAATTGTGCAGTCACATTGACCCTCCCAGCATTCACAGTTCACGCGGTTAGGTTTCTCTGCTACCAGAGGTGGGAGAAGGCAGTCATGTGAATTGAGCAAGGCTGCTCAAGTTTAGTCGGAACGTGGCCAGGAGTATGTATATTGAATACTTGGCGTCACATGACTGCTTGGTCTCAGCGCCTGCATCGGAGAATCCTGACAGTGTGCACTGGGCGCCCTAGGAGGATTCACAAGTCTGCAGTCACAAAGAGTGACTGCAAACGTTTGTGCCAAACCTGGACAATTCCTTTAAGCTGTGTTATAGTTACCTATACAGCCGGTAGCGGCTGCTTAGACCAGCATATAGCAGTTGTTTGCACGTCCATGACAACCTCCTCACAATCCCTGAAATATAAGACATTTCTATACTGGTTCGTTGAAAGTTCACTGAAAAGGAACATTTTCCAAAATGTCATCAGGGTTAATAAGATTGAAGAGAGCAGATTATCGTTCATCTACATCAGGACATTCCTCTATGACTAACGGCACGGGACGAGTCTGCAGCGCTGAGCTAAAGCTCAGACTGACTTGTATAGTTCATCAGGGCATTGATAGTACAGATGATCCGACACCTGGCACAAACCACTGAGCTCATCACAGCAGGGATTAGTCAGACCCTCCTGATTCAACGTCTGGAACCTGTCCAGACATTAACCATAGCAGAAAATATAAGATCAGAAAAACACCACTACTTTCTTAGAAAAATACAGCACCTCTCCTGTCTACAGGTTGTATGCGGTATTGCAGCTGTGCCCACGCAGCGTATTTTAATGCAGATTTTCACTCATATTTTCAGAAATCTGCAGCAAAATCTGCATTTCCATTGTGAAGCCAGCAAAGTCTATGAGAATTCAGAAGTGCTGTGCCCACGTTGAGTATTTTTCCCTTGCATATTTGGTGCAGATTTCTTTTTTTCTGCACCAAATCTGCACCAAATACGCAAGGGAAAAATAAGCAATGTGGGCACAGCACTTCTGAATTCTCATAGACTTTGCTGGCTTCACAATGGACATGCAGATTTTGCTGCAGATTTCTGAAACTACCTGTCAAAATCTGCGTTAAAATACGCAGCGTGGGCACTGGACCTAAGAGAGTCAGCGATGGACCCAGGGAGAGTAAAGGTACCGTCACACATAACGAGATCGCTAGCGAGATCGCAGCTGAGTCATGGTTTCTGTGACGCAGTAGTGATCCCGTTAGCGATCTTGTTATGTGTGACACCTACCAGCGATCAGGCCCCTGCTGTGAGGTCGCCGGTCGTTGCAGAATGGTCCAGGCCATTTTCTTCAAAGGCGATGTCCTGCTGGGCAGGACACATCGCTGTGTTTGACACGGTGTGACAGGGTCACAGTGACTGCGGAGATCGTTATACAGGTCGCTACTGCAATCTGTATTGTTCTGCATCGCTGGTAAGATCTCACTGTGTGACATCTCACCTGCGATCTCCCAGCGACTTACCTGCGATCCCTATCAGGTCGCATCGTTTTCGGGATCGCAGGTAAGTCGTTATGTGTGAAGGTACCTTAAGTAACACTCAGATTGTATTTTTTATACATCCATGAACCAAACAGCCGAAAAAAATATTACGACCTCCATTGGGTAAATACATGTGATGCAAAACCTGGTGCAAACTCCGAATAGACACTGCAAGAGCTGAGAAAGAAAAATAAATAGTGCTGCGGTAGAGGAGGTCCCTTTCATTTTTTTTTAATGGGGCCATACTGTAATGCTACACCTCTTTCCATGTCATTTTCAGCAGCTGGGGTGCCTCCATTATTCGCTATAGTGCACAACTAGGCACATGACTGAGAAGATGTCACGGAGCAGGGTGGCCTCGTTTTTCCATTTGCAGCCTCTTTCCCAGCAGTATGTGTCATCATTCATTTTATTAGCCTTTGCTGGGCGATTTTGGTAAATAACGTTGTAGTGAAGAATAATGTGGATGTCTCATCACAGACAACTCTAGAAGAAATGCTCTCAGAACACACACAAATTTGTGCCGGGCACCACCCATCTGATACTGGTTTCCTAACAATCATCAATGTATCAGTGTCACAAGCCAGCCAGGGTGGTTGTGGGGAGGGTCACGCAGATGTCCTTCCGCTCGTTCGTTGACCTGCCAATCTGTGATGAAACCGGATCTCGCAGCCCCACCGTAACGTCTGTACGTCGGAGCCACACAATACGACCTTGTCACTTTCACCAACACTCAACGTTCCGCGCTCCTGAGGGCCACGCAAGGTTTGCTTGACGTAGTGTAAGGCTGCCTTCACACTTGCGTTCAGCGCAATCCACCGCTATGGAGAATAGCGCAGTCTGTTAACGCACTGCGCTATTCTCCATAGACTTGAATTGACGACGCACTGTAACGCAAGTGTCTGCATTGCATCTGCTAGACGCCGCCGAGTCGTTATTTTGACGCAGCGTCGGGCGAAGGGAACGCTGCATGTAGCGTTTTTTGGGTCGTTAAAATAACGCACATTGGCGGATTCTAACGGAAAGTGTATAATGATTGTCTATGGCAACAGATTCCACCGCAATGCGCTAAGCGGCGGAATCCGCTGATGGATTCTGTCACGTTCTACTGAGCATGCTCAGCATGTCCAGCACAACGATCTAAATCGTTTAAAGTCACTCCTGGTCTCTCTATCCCCCCTCTCCCTCTCATACTCACCGATCACGGGTGCGGCGCTGCACGGCGTTCACACTGCTCTGGCGGATTTTCCTTTTTTGAAAATGCCGGCCGCTCATTATTCCATCTCGTATTCCCTGCTTCCCTCGCCCACCGGCGCCTATGATTGGTTGCAGTCAGATCCGCCCACACGCTGAGTGACAGCTGTCTCACTGCAACCAATCACAGCCACCGGTGGGCGTGTCTATATAGTGCAGTAAAATAAATAAATAATTTAAAAAAAAACGGCATGCGACCCCCCCTAATTTTGATAACAGCCAAGATAAAGCCACACGGCTGAAGGCTGGTAGTCTCAGGATGGGGAGCCCCACCTTATGGGGAGCCCCCCAGCCTAAAAATATCAGCCAGCAGCCGCCCGGAATTGCCGCATCCATTAGATCCGTCAGTCCCGGGACTCTACCCGGCTCATCCCAAATTGCCCTCGTGCGGTGGCAATCGAGGTAATAAGGAGTTAATGGCAGCAGCCCATAGCTGCCACTAAGTCCTAAGTTGATCATGGCAGGCGTCTATGAGACACCCCCAATGATTAACCTGTAAGTGAAAGTAAATAAACACAAACACCCAAAAAAATCCTTTATTTAGAATAAGAGATAAAAAAAACACCCTCTTTCACCATTTTATTAATCCCCAAATACCCCTCCAGGTCCGACGTAATCCACACGAGGTCCCGCGACGCATCCAGCTCTGCTACATGAAGCTGACAGGAGCGGCCGTAGAACACGACCGCTCTCTATCAGCTCCACGCAGCAACTGAAGTGAGCCGTGCGATCAGCTGTGTCCTCATTCAGGTTATCCGCGGCCACCGCTCTCAAGTGGAGAACTTCAGCTGTGGCCGCGGGTCACCTGAGTGACAGCTCTGCTGATCGCGCGGCTCACTGCGGTCACTAAGGGGATTGGCGGTCACCTCTCTCTCTCTCCTCCTGATCAAAAATCTCCTTTCCTGGCGAAACATAAAAAAAAACAACACAAAACGTTCTTTTACAGGAATCCATTACCTTTATTAGCACACTATTTGGAACGCATCCGTCACATGCGTCACACAACGCACTGTGACGGATGCCTCACAACGCAAGTGTGAAAGAGCCCTAACACTGACAGCTCCTGTCCCCGCGGGCACAGGGAAGCACGGGAAGGGAGACAGAGCAGGCTGTGCACACCTCCGACACGGCACCCAGCTCTCTCACAACCCCGAAAGGCCAACAGAAATTTTCACTAGCCCCAGTGAAACACGAGTCTGCCAGTCCGGTAGGCTGCAACCAGATCCTCATTAGATATAGGCCTGGTCCATTAGCAAGACTATATTGGACCAGAAACCAGCCCAGGTAGCGTATAATATTAGACTGAGCTCACAGACGTGGTTCAGGGATCGAGATAAAAGAAACAGCCCAAGATAACATTTTATATTTAATCGCTTTAAGGGCACTCTAGATAATGTACAAGATGTGATTATATAAGATATGATTTACAGATATTATGTAAAAAATACAGTTATGAGTAAGTTATGGTTGCAAACAGATACACAGATGGATCAGTTACCTTGTTCCTTATGATTAGGCATGGTGCTGGCTCAACACAAGGGAGATGCTGTGGAGCCACTGGTTTCCTTTAGACTTTTCCACATGTGACACAACCCGACCTCTCAGAGAAAAGACACACACAAAATGTCCGCTCTCATTTGAATTAAACTATGTACCACCCTCTCTGTGACGTAAGACTGGGCTGAACACGGGCTGTGCTTTCAGTTTCCAGAAAGTTATGAATGGGCAGTTTTCCCCATATCAACACCTCAGAGTTTCCCACGTGGAAGATATGACCATCATACTTCCCATCAGGATTTTATCTATCCACAGATAGGAAACACGAGGTGCCTATTGTTTTTCTATGGCTTGTTATTAATTTTTGGCTGATCCGCACGTCACACTATTAATAAAAAATATGTGACGTGTTTCTTGCCGTCGTGAAGCCGGAACTATGCCTGCCCTATCTGTGGAAGCGACGCGCTCCTCAATATTGTAACTTTTTCCCCGCAGCCATACTGACTATAGAATGTGTTCAAAGTTTGTCCTCAATTTTGCAGATGACTGCCCCATTCCTTAGCTGAATTACTTTGTCAGCAAGGAGCTGCTCTGTTACGAGCTTCTTCCTTAGTCTTCATTGGATTCTGTCACCTGCCATTTGGTGACCATATCTGGGTGATTTCTTCTTGTTGCAGGGCAGGGGGTATGTAAATGAAAAGTTGCTGTTGACTGACACGTATGAATGTCATATTCCTCACAAAGTAGAGGAAAACCCCACAATTAGGTTCGTTAACATGGGCATATAATTTAGACGATTGCTATCCAAGCCATCTATAGGATAGCACTCTGACCAATGTTATACTATGGGGCAGTGCTGAGCAGAGCTTTTTATCTCATGCCGATTTGGCAAGAGAAAAAGCATGCTGCAATTGGCAGCCCAAATAGGATGGCACGCACCTATACAAGTCTATGGGTGAGTGTGAAACATCGGACTGCAATCGAATGTCATCCTAGTGCAGTCCGATTTCCACGGACTCAAAGAATGGAGAAGATGGAGAAATTTTGTTCTCCTCCTTCTTGTCCTAAGAGTTTGCTCCAATTTTCTCATCTGAGAGAATCGGATCAGTCTATGATAATACTGATCAAACTCAGATCAGAGTTTGATCCAAGTGTCATTAACAATATTGGCTTTATTTTCTTTCATAAGAGAATATACGGCCGTCTGACCGAAGACTTAGAAATTGTACTCAGTGGAGAGAGTTTTTAAATTACCAACACCCAAAGATTTAGGTATCTTTCTGCAAACATGTAATTCAGGCTGTTACCTAAATAGGTTGTCTTACCAAGATAAAATCCAGAGAGGCTCAATTCACAATCATCCAGTGCACTTAAAGAGAATCTGTTACTAGGTTTTTGCCATCTAATCTGAGAGCGGCGTAACGTAGGGGCAGAGATCCCGATTCCAGTGGTTTTTCACTTACTGAACTGCTTAGTGTAGTTTTGATAAAATCCCTAATTACCGTAATCAGCAGTAGATTATCATTACAGGACTACTTGGTGTGCTACAGGTAGTCCAGCATATTCTGTATAACTGCTAGATCTGCAGCAGAGAAAACATTGATTTTATCAAAATGACAGCAAACAGCTCAGTAAGTGACATTGTTGGAATCAGGGTCTCTGTCCCTACATTATGCTGCTCTCAGATGGGGGAGCAAAAACCTGCTGACAGATTCCCTTTAAATGAACACTGCGTCCGGGATTCTGTTGTACTCTCAGAAAAAAAACAATATCCCAATGTCAGCCCAGATGGAGCCATAAACTTCAATGAACTTGACGGAGTCCCTGTGGACATGGCTATCCTGACAGTATTAGTCGTTCAGAAATGTAAAAAAAACATGGCACATACACAACAAAATATATGAGCCGGAAACAAGGCAAAAACGTAACATAATTTGCAATATATATTCTACACATTTTTCTAAGGCTGTGCTCTCATCACAGCTAAACCTCGGTATATATCTGTGGTATTGCCAACGTATATTGCACCTAAAAGCCACAATCAATCAATGTAGATCATCCACCAACAGCTACGAAGTTTAAAGAAAAAAACAAAACCATAGACCTTGCGGAATAATTTTTTATGGAAAGTGCAGCTTGCTGCTTTTCGCTGTATAATTGATATAGAGACACATGTAACCACAACGGAGGGCAAAAAGTCACTCTTTTGGCCTCCAACTGGGTTATTGAGAGTCTAGGACCATCTTCAGCTCATGTGCCGAGTTTTTTACCCACTGCATAGGCAGAATGTGCTCCAGGGACATTACATGAAGTCCACATGGAGATCATACATCAAGGAAAGATCTTCTTGATATTATGCCTCATGTAAATGAAGCACAATTTTCTCCTCACTTGCAATTGGAGAGGCTTCAAATTTTAGACATCAATGTTGACCACGGTTTCTACACTGATGGAAAACATTTGAGGACCTGTAGAAGTGTGGTGATCCATAAAAAGTCCGGTTGCCTCAGTGTTTTTGGTTATTTAGTCAAACCTCCAGCCATTAGGAATTTACTTTCTTATCTCCTTCTCTGCCTTCTGGTCCTTTTCTCAGGTCTGTTTCCAACTACCCAATTCTCATCTGTTGGTTCCTTTCAGGCTACACCTATTGTTTACCATTCGTTATTACTGTGTTCCCTGTAATGGAATTGAATGTCACGGGTGGGCTACGCTATCAAGGGGGACCTGAACTGGCCCTGAGACTGGGATCCCTGCGTGGTCCTTCAACCCAAAGATACACTTAAGGGTAGTGAGGTCTGGGCCCCCAGCATATCCCTATTTCCTATTCACGCCCTGACCTAGCTCCCATCCTCGTACCCGCTCCCACGTCGGGGTGCGCAGAGTACACTGTAATAACCACCCTCCCCAAAAGACATGGACAGGGGGAAGAACTGAAAACCACTCACCCTGCAAACAACCACAAAAGGGAAGACAATTAAAGACACAGGAGGAAATAAAATATAAGGGAGGAAGTAACACACACCAAGGGAAACTTCCACTCCACACAAGCAAAAGATCGCAGGTCACCAAAAGAGAATCGCTAAGGACACTGGATTTTCGCAAGAGCAGATTCTATCTTCAGCGATCGCCTTACAAATTCTCCAGCCTTAAATAGGGAGAGACCAGCTGATGATGGTAATCAGCAACTAGACTCTAAAGCTGGTGTCACACACAGCGACAACGACGACGACGCTACATTACCATTTTCTGTGACGTTGCAGCGAGGTCCCGTCGCTGTCGCTGTGTGTGACATCCAGCAACGAGCTGCCCCTGCTGTGAGGTCGCCGCTCGTTGCTGAATGTCCAGCTTCATTTTTTGGTCGTCGCTCTCCCGCTGTGACGCACAGATCGCTGTGTGTGACAGCGAGAGAGCGACGAAATGAAGCGAGCAGGGAGCAGGAGCCGGCATCTGGTAGCTGCGGTAAGCTGTAACCAAGGTAAACATCGGGTAACCAAGGTGGTTACCCGATATTTACCTTCGTTACCAGCCTCCGCCGCTCTCACGCTACCAGCGCCGGCTCCTGCTCTCTGCACATGTAGCTGCAGTACACATCGTGTAATTAACCCGATGTGTACTGTAGCTAGGAGAGCAGGGAGCCAGTGCTAAGCAGTGTGCGCGGCTCCCTGCTCTCTGCACATGTTGCAGCAATGTCGTTATGATCGCTGCTTCGGCTGCTGTGTTTGACAGCTAAGCAGCGATCATAACAGCGACTTACAAGGTCGCTGCTACGTCACAGAAAATGGTGACGTAACAGCGACGTCGTTGTCGCTGTCGTTTAGTGTGAACCCAGCTTAAGAAGAGTCACACACTGCTCCAAAAGGGATTAACTCTTGCACGGCTGGGAGCAGTTGAAACAACTCAGCCAACGCCCGGAAGAGCTGAGCATCTAACGCCAGAGTCACACCTGCGTATGACTCAGTGAGTCTAGCGTCGGCATCAACTGACACGGCTGCACAATCTCGGACAGGAGCGGGTCAGCTGCACAGAAATACATGCAGCTGAGAAGCTCCTGTCCATAGAGTGTGCGGCTGCCGTGGGTGATGCCGATACGAGACTCGCTGAGTCATATGCGGCTCTGGCCTAAGAGAAACCAGGTTGCCTGTTGGACTCTGCAATGTTAACAGGATCCAACGCCGTTGCTGTGATCCACAAGTGCGAATCCGGACAGCGCATGACATCGAAACTACCTTGAAAGAGCCAAATGTGAAGCTCACCGATTCCATTATTCTCCAAGACGAGCGTAAAACAGACACATTGGGCTCAGTTCATCATTTGTGGGGGTTTTTTAAGTTATTTTTCCTTTTCTTTCTCTAATTGCATTCACTAATATATTTTGCCTAAAAATTCATCATAATGTTGCACGTAGTTTATAAATTTATAAATGCTTTTTATTTTTGTCTTTAGTTCGTTTTGCAACTTTTTCGCACAAAAAGTCACATATTCCATAAAAACATGTAAAAAGTGTGTTAAAAATTAAGGCGTACATGAAGCCGCAACATTTCCTATAATTATCCAAAGAGGCTGATGATATTTATGGCCATAATGGCTCTGCTATACCAAACAAACAAACAAACAAACAAACAGTAGGGATAAAGAAGACGTATCTGGGTACAAGAAAAAACAACAAACGGTAATAAAACATAAAAATCAGTTTCATTATAAATGGTACAAATTTATTCAGGAATGGAATGTAATCATCTTCAACGTCTAGAAAACGATGGATATTTCACAGTCACAGGATTATGACACCGGATTGGCAGCAAACTGCAGGACGGACGGCTGGGAATGTTGTAATGATGGCAGGGATTACATGTTCGAGTATCTGCCCTGCAATCTTACGTAATTAGAAGCATTGTACAATGACAGTAACAATCATTACATATAAAAAGGGGGATAGCAAAACCACAAAGTGCAATGGGCTCAATTACTGCTTGAGCTTAGCAAAAAGAATCAATGGCGCCAAGCATGAACCTTAGGGGGCAAAAAAAAAGTGGCGGGTGCTTTCCTGCAAAGTCAGTGTCTGGTGTTTTCTTTTCTACTAGCCAAATGCCACTATTTGAACCATTTTGGCTAATAGGAGAGCGGACCGGTCTCCATGTTATACTCCATATTATCCATATGGTAGGATAGCCTGATGACAAGTCTCGTTAGACATTACCAGCTTAACAGTATACGCTAGGAGCATTGTTAGCTATTTTAGTGCTTTGAAGGGGTTGTCTATGTCTATACGCCCTACTAGATGTCAAACTGGGGTCGAGTGATTAGGATGTGCCACAAGGGTCAGTGCTTCTAGCATTAGTCACTTAAAGGGAATGTGTCATCAGAAAATGGCCTACTGTTTTAAAAGGGATTTTAGGTCAAATGTACTTTTTAACTGTTGAGGTCTTTTTTTTTGCATCTATATATTAAAAAAAATAAATAATCACAAATCTTGTAATTTTGCATTATATGCCTACTTCAAACCCTACTGAATATTATTTAATGATCATGTGCTCATCATCAGCACAAGTCATTGCAGGGAGGTAGAGGAGGTGTGCTGTGACATCACCAATTGTTAAAGGTGGATCCTATATTATCTATTGTATATAGGTTTTATTTATCATTGCAATCCTCTCTGTGATAATAATGAGACTGCTGAAAAATCATTTGTACAGAAGAGGAAGTGTCAGTCTAGCATAAGGCCTAGTGGCCAGTGTGAAAATTGCAAGGTATATATATATATGTATATATATATATATATATATATATATATATACACAGTACAGACCAGAAGTTTGGACACACCTTCTCATCTCTAGAACAACTGTTAAGAGGAGACTTTGTGCAGCAGGCCTTCATGGTAAAATAGCTGCTAGGAAACCACTGCTAAGGACAGGCAACAAGCAGAAGAGACTTGTTTGGGCTAAAGAACACAAGGAATGGACATTAGACCAGTGGAAATCTGTGCTTTGGTCTGATGAGTCCAAATTTGAGATCTTTGGCTCCAACCTCCGTGTCTTTGCAGAAAAGGTGAACGGATGGACTCTACATGCCTGGTTCCCACTGTGAAGCATGGAGGAGGAGGTGTGATGGTGTGGGGGTGCTTTGCTGGTGACACTGTTGGGGATTTATTCAAAATTGAAGGCATACAGAACCAGCATGGCTACCACGGCATCTTGCAGCGGCATGCTATTCCATCCGGTTTGCGTTTAGTTGGACCATCATTTATTTTTCAACAGGACAATGACCCCAAACACACCTCCAGGCTGTGTAAGGGCTATTTGACTAAGAAGGAGAGTGATGGGGTGCTACGCCAGATGACCTGGTCTCCACAGTCACCAGACCTGAACCCAATCGAGATGGTTTGGGGTGAGCTGGACCACAGAGTGAAGGCAAAAGGGCCAACAAGTGCTAAGCATCTCTGGGAACTCCTTTCAGACTGTTGGAAGACCATTTCCGGTGACTACCTCTTGCAGCTCATCAAGAGAATGTCAAGAGTGTGCAAAGCAGTAATCAAAGCAAAAGGTGGCTACTTTGAAGAACCTAGAATATAAGACATATTTTCAGTTGTTTCACACTTGTTTGTTAAGTATTTCATTCCACGTGTGTTGATTCATAGTTTTGATGTCTTCAATGTGAATGTACAATTTTTAGTCATGAAAATAAAGAAAACTCTTTGAATGAGAAGGTGTGTCCAAACTTTTGGTCTGTACTGTATGTATATACATATATATATATATACATATATAGAGAAAGAGAGAGACTGTGAGCAAAATTATTAGGCAGTTTTTATTTGGAATCATTTTACTTTTGAAGAACTACAGAGCCGTCGGTCAGTATAAAAGGCTAATAATCCTAAAAGCTGAATATTTAACCCCTTCACCCCTGGAATGTTTTCCTTTTTTCCTTCCCTTCTTCCAAGAGCCATAACTTTATTTTTCGTCAATATTACTATATGAGGGCTTTTTTTTATTGTGGGATGAGTTGTACTTTTGAATAAGAAGGGAATTTTGTTACTTACCGTAAATTCCTTTTCTTCTAGCTCTTATTGGGAGACCCAGACGATTGGGGTATAGCTACTGCCCTCTGGAGGCCACACAAAGCACTACATTAAAAGTGCAAGGCCCCTCCCCCTCTGGCTATACCCCCCCCCGTGGTATCACGGGTTCTCCAGTTTTAGTGCCAAAGCAAGAAGGAGGAAGCCAATAACTGGTTTAAACAAATTAACTCCGAATAACATCGGAGAACTGAAAAACCGTTCAACATGAACAACATGTGTACCCGCAAACAACAAAAAAACATCCCGAAGGACAACAGGGCGGGTGCTGGGTCTCCCAATAAGAGCTAGAAGAAAAGGAATTTACGGTAAGTAACAAAATTCCCTTCTTCTTCAGCGCTCTATTGGGAGACCCAGACGATTGGGACGTCCAAAAGCTGTCCCTGGGTGGGTAAATAAATACCTCATGTTAGAGCTGCAAAACAGCCCTCCCCTACGGGGGTGTCACTGCCGCCTGCAGGACTCTTCTACCTAAGCTGGCATCCGCCGAAGCATAGGTATGCACCTGATAATGCTTGGTGAAAGTGTGCAGACTGGACCAGGTAGCTGCCTGGCACACCTGTTGAGCCGAAGCCTGGTGACGTAATGCCCAGGACGCACCCACGGCTCTGGTGGAGTGGGCTTTTAGCCCTGAAGGAACCGGAAGCCCCGCAGAACGGTAGGCCTCTAGAATTGGTTCTTTGATCCATCGAGCCAGGGTGGCTTTAGAAGCCTGCAACCCCTTGCGCGGACCAGCGACAAGGACGAAAAGTGCATCGGCACGGCGTATGGGCGCCGTGCGGGAAATGTAGATTCTGAGTGCTCTCACCAGATCTAGCAAACGTAAGGCCTTTTCATACCGGTGAACCGGATGAGGGCAAAAAGAAGGCAAGGAAATATCCTGATTAAGATGAAAAGAGGATACGACCTTAGGAAGAAACTCCGGAATGGGGCGCAGCACAACCTTGTCCTGGTGGAACACCAGGAAGGGAGCCTTAGATGACAGAGCTGCCAGCTCAGACACTCGCCGAAGCGATGTGATCGCAACAAGAAACGCCACTTTCTGCGACAGCCGAGAAAAGGAAACTTCCTTCAGCGGCTCGAAGGGCGGCTTCTGGAGAGCAACTAGTACCCTGTTCAGATCCCATGGATCTAACGGTCGCTTGTACGGGGGCACAATATGACAGACCCCCTGCAGGAACGTGCGCACCTTAGGAAGACGTGCTAGACGCTTCTGAAAAAACACGGATAGTGCCGAAACTTGCCCTTTAAGGGAGCTGAGCGACAAGCCCTTTTCTAACCCCGATTGCAGGAAGGAAAGAAACTTGGGCAATGCAAATGGCCAGGGAGACACTCCCTGAGCAGAGCACCAGGACAAGAAAATCTTCCACGTTCTGTGGTAGATCTTAGCCGAATTCGACTTTCTAGCTTGTCTCATTGTGGCAACGACTCCCTGAGATAATCCTGCAGATGCTAGGATCCAGGACTCAATGGCCACACAGTCAGGTTCAGGGCCGCAGAATTCTGATGGAAAAACGGCCCTTGGGACAGTAAGTCTGGTCGGTCTGGCAGTGACCACGGTCGACCGATCGTGAGATGCCACAGATCCGGATACCACGACCTCCTCGGCCAGTCTGGAGCGACGAGTATGACGCGGCTGCACTCGGATCTGATCTTGCGTAGCACTCTGGGCAAGAGCGCCAGAGGCGGAAACACGTATGGGAGCTGAAACTGCGACCAATCTTGAACCAAGGCGTCTGCCGCCAGAGCTCTTTGATCGCGCGACCTCGCCATGAATGCCGGGACCTTGTTGTTGTGCCGGGATGCCATTAGGTCGACGTCCGGCACTCCCCAGCGTCGACAGATTTCCTGAAACACGTCCGGGTGAAGGGACCATTCCCCTGCGTCCATGCCCTGGCGACTGAGGAAGTCTGCTTCCCAGTTTTCTACGCCTGGGATGTGAACCGCGGATATGGTGGATGCTCTGTCCTCCACCCACATTAGAATGCGCCGGACTTCTTGGAAGGCTTGCCGACTGCGCGTCCCTCCTTGGTGGTTGATGTATGCCACCGCTGTGGAGTTGTCCGATTGGATTCGGATCTGCTTTCCTTCCAGCCACTGTTGGAAGGCCAGTAGAGCAAGATACACTGCTCTGATCTCCAGAACATTGATCTGAAGGGTGGACTCCTGCGGAGTCCACGTCCCCTGAGCCCTGTGGTGTAGAAATACTGCTCCCCACCCTGACAGACTCGCATCTGTCGTGACTACTGCCCAGGATGGGGGCAGGAAGGATCTTCCCTGAGACAATGAGGTGGGAAGGAGCCACCATTGTAGAGAGTCTTTGGCCGTCTGGGAAAGCGAGACTTTCCTGTCCAGGGACGTTGACTTCCCGTCCCATTGGCGGAGAATGTCCCATTGAAGTGGGCGCAGATGAAACTGCGCAAAGGGAACTGCTTCCATGGCTGCCACCATCTTCCCTAGGAAATGCATGAGGCGCCGCAAGGGATGCAACTGGCCCTGCAGAAGAGATTGCACCCCTGTCTGTAGTGACCGCTGCTTGTCCAGCGGAAGCTTCACTATCGCTGCTAGAGTATGAAACTCCATGCCAAGATACGTTAGTGACTGAGTCGGTGATAGGATCGACTTTGGAAAGTTGATGATCCATCCGAAAGACTGTAGAGTCTCCAGCGTAGCATTCAGGCTGTGCTGACATGCCTCCTGAGAGGGAGCTTTGACCAATAAGTCGTCTAGGTAAGGGATCACCGAGTGTCCCTGAGAGTGCAAGACTGCTACCACCGCCGCCATGACCTTGGTGAAGACCCGTGGGGCTGTCGCCAGACCAAATGGAAGAGCTACGAACTGAAAATGGTCGTCTCCTATCACAAAACGTAGAAAACGTTGATGTTCTGTAGCAATTGGCACGTGGAGATAAGCATCTTTGATGTCTATTGAGGCAAGGAAGTCTCCTCTGGACATTGAGGCAATGACAGAGCGGAGGGTTTCCATCCGGAACCTCCTGGCGTGCACATGTTTGTTGAGCCGTTTTAGGTCCAGAACAGGACGGAACGAGCCGTCCTTTTTTGGAACCACAAAGAGATTGGAGTAAAACCCTTGCCCTTGTTCCTGAGAAGGGACTGGGACAACCACTCCTTCCGCTTTTAGGGAATCCACCGCCTGCAGCAGAGCATCTGCTCGGTCTGGACGTGGGGAGGTTCTGAAGAACCGAGCTGGAGGACGAGAATTGAACTCGATTCTGTACCCGCGAGACAAAATGTCCGTCACCCACCGGTCTTTGACCTGTGACATCCAAATGCCGGAAAAGCGGGAGAGCCTGCCCCCGACCGGCGATGCGGAGGGGGGGGGCTGGAAGTCATGAGGTAGCCGCTTTGGAAGCGGTACCTCCATTTGCTTTCTTGGGGCGTGTGTGAGTCCGCCACGAATCTGAGTTTCTTTGCGTCCTCTGAGTCCCTTTGGACGAGGTAAATGGTGTCTTGCCCGAACCTCGAAAGGACTGAAACCTCTGCTGCCACTTTTTCTGCTGAGGTTTGGATGTTCTGGGTTGTGGTAAAGAGGAGTCTTTACCCTTGGACTGCTTAATGATGTCAGCCAATGGCTCGCCAAACAGTCTATCTCTAGACAAAGGCAAACTGGTTAAACATTTTTTGGAACCAGCATCTGCTTTCCAGTCCTTTAACCACAAGGCTCTGCGCAAAACTACCGAATTGGCGGACGCCATTGAGGTGCGACTGGTAGATTCTAGGACCGCATTGATAGCGTAAGACGCAAACGCCGACATCTGCGTGGTAAGGTGCGCCACTTGCGGCACTGCTGGATGCATGATAGCATCCACTTTTGCTAAGCCAGCTGAAATAGCCTGGAGTGCCCATACGGCTGCGAATGCCGGAGCAAACGACGCGCCGATAGCTTCATAGACAGATTTTAACCAAAGGTCCATCTGTCTGTCATTGGCATCTTTAAGTGAAGCGCCATCCTCCACTGCAACTATGGATCTAGCTGCAAGTTTGGAAATCGGGGGGTCTACCTTTGGACACTGTGTCCAGCGCTTGACCACCTCAGGGGGGAAAGGGAAACGCGTATCTTTAGATCGTTTAGAGAAACGCCTTTCTGGGTGAGCGTCGTGCTTCTGGATTGATTCTCTGAAGTCAGAGTGATCTAACAAAGCACTCAATTTACGCTTGGGATAAAGGAAACGAAACTTTTCCTGCTCCGCAGCCGCCTCTTCTGCTGAAGGGGCTGGGGGAGAAATATCCAACAGCCTATTGATGGCTGAGATAAGGTCGTTTACCATGGCATCCCCATCCGGGGTATCCAGGTTGAGAGGGGTTCCAGGAGTGGATTCCTGATCACTCTCATCAGACACATCACAGGGAGACTGATTGCGCTGAGACCCTGAGCAGTGTGAAGACGTCGAGGGTCTTTCCCAGCGAGCTCGCTTAGGGTGGCTGGGGCCATCATCTGAGTCATAATCCTCGGCCTGTGAAGCCGGGGACCCCCCTGTGGGCTGGATACATTCCAAGTAAGGGGGACCTGAGGACAGAGGCCTCGCCGTGCCCAGAGACTGAGTCCCATGCATAGATTGCAAGGTTTCAAGGATTTTTGCCATAGACACAGACATATTATCTGCAAAAACTGCAAAGTCCGTCCCTGTCACCGGGGCAGAACTTACAAGCGTCTCAGCCTGGGTCGCTACCTCTCCTGACTCCGGCTGGCGAAGCAGCACCGGGTCGGAGCATTGCACACAATGGGGGTCATCAGAGCCTGCTGGTAGATTAGCCCCACATGCAGCACACGCAGTATACACAGCCCTTTTTGCCTTGGCCGCCTTGCGTTTTGAGGATGACATGTTGCTGCTTCCACAGAGTGATCTGGGATATGCAGCCAGAAGCGCACCTCACAGTGCAAGAAATACAATATCTATATATATGTACCCAGTACACTGACACACAGTGAGGCACTAGAGGGACCAGCACAGAAAAATCGCTTACCGCCCGCTTAAAAAGCGGGTGTGTGGTCGCCAGATAGCCCCTAGTCCAGGTCTCCCAGAGCCTTGCGTCCTTCCTCCAGCCAGGCATGCATGTAATGGCTGCCGGCGTCTCTAGAGAGGAAGGGGGGCGGGCCCTGGGCGTTCCTGGCCAAGAGCGGGAAGCCTGCTTCCCTCTGTGCATAGTGTGAGGGCTGGAGCATGTAAATCAGGCTCCAGCCCTCGTCGCTGCTTGCGAACAGCGTCTCTCCCCTACCCTGAATGACAGGGTGGGGGCGGGAACGAAACGGAGCTGCCGGCGTCCTAGGCCCAAAAAGCCGGGGACTAAAGTTATAACCGCCGCCGCCGTAAAAGCGCGGACGGCGGATCCCCGGCGCACCACAAGTCACAGCAGCGCCGCCCGGTCCAGAGGGGGTCGGCGCTGCGTTCCCATACACAAACAATCCCCCAGTAATCTGTAGGGACTCTAGCTCCAACGTTGCGGTCCCCGGCGCACTACAACACCCAGCCAGCCCGGAGTGTGTCTGTGCCTGCCGGGGACACAGAGTACCTGTATGATGCAGGGCCCTGTCCCTGATCGTACTCCTGCTCCGTCTCCATCAGGTTCTAATGGGTCTGTGGATGGAGCCCGGCATCAGAGCTGAGAGGCCGGCAGGATCCCACTTCCACAGAGCCCTACCAGGGGATGTGGAAGGAAAACAGCATGTCAGGCTCCAGCCCTGTACCAGCAATAGGTACCTCAACCTTACAACACCATCCAGGGGTGAGAAGGGAGCATGCTGGGGACACTATATGTGTCCTCTTTTCTTCCATCCGAAACAGTCAGCAGCTACTGCTGACTAAAATCTGTGGAGCTATGCATGGAATGTCTGACCTCCTTCGCACACAAAGCTAAAACTGGAGAACCCGTGATACCACGGGGGGGGGTATAGCCAGAGGGGGAGGGGCCTTGCACTTTTAATGTAGTGCTTTGTGTGGCCTCCAGAGGGCAGTAGCTATACCCCAATCGTCTGGGTCTCCCAATAGAGCGCTGAAGAAAACCATATAGTGCACTGGAAAACAAAATTCCAAGTGCGGTGAAATTGCAAAAAAAAGTGCAAGTGCGTGATAGTTTATGGGGTCTATTATTCAACCCGTTCACTATATGGTAAAACTGATATGTGGGTGTGATGCCTCAGGTCGGTACGAGTTCGTAGACACCAAACATGTATAGGTTTACTTTTACTTTGACATCTTGTCATGTCACTGCATTGTTACCGTTTTGCTCCTGAAAATCTACATTTTAATTTTTATTATTTTGTTAGTATTTTGTAAATCCATTTTTGACTTTCCACACAATCCTTCTGGACATGCTCTCAATCAGATTCAAGCATGCTAGGCTGGAGTCACACTTGTGAGAGACTCGCGCTAGTCTCGCATCGCATCACCCGGCACGGCCTGATGCTCTCTGGACAGGAGCTTCTCAGCTGCATAGAAATACATACTGCCATCCTGCTCCTGTCTGGAGAGTGTGCGGCCATGCCGGGTAATGCGATGCGAGACTAGCGCGAGTCTCTCACAAGTGTGATTCTGGCCTTATAAGCAAAATCTGGTCACAGGTCTCTTCTACACGTTCCCAATGTTGGTGTACACTGGTCACCTCACTTGCGTATGTAACAGCTTTTTCTTCACCTCTACCCACAAGTGTTGGATTGGGTTGAGGTCTGGGGACTGTGGGGACAATCCTGCACCTCTACTTCATTGTCATTGAACCATTTGGTCTCTAATCTTGATGTATGTTTCAGGTCGTTGTCCTGCTGGAACACTAAGGGGTACTTTGCACGTTGCGACATCGCTACTGCGATATCGTCGGGGTCAAATCGAAAGTGATGCACATCCGGCGCCAGTAACAACGT